>NC_059482.1:7927293-8237293 GCF_018139145.2 Gymnogyps californianus
ATGCAAGCAACAACACTGTCTCACATTCATTTGAATGCTTGCCATCTGGAACAGATGCATTAGTTGTGGCTTCAGTAATGACATGGTGGAGGAGAAGACCTTCCTCACCTCAAGATTTCAATATTACTTAATGGGGCTCCTCATGTGAGTAAAGTAATTGTATATTCAGCCCAGTGTTTTATTCAGCTGTCATCTTTACTTTATACTATAACCTAGCCATCTTGCTGTACAGTCTTGCTTGAATACATACAACATTGCGGCACATATTGTATGAAAGATGCTATTCCAAATAAAGTCGTATTGTATATTTGACTTTGTTCTGTATTGATATTGAATGCATTTCTAGAATGGTAATCTTCTATGTACAATATGTGTCTGAGGAGATTATATCTTATTTTGCACACCAGGATATATTTAGAATTGTTTATTATTCATGTTATATTTTAAACTGATGCTGGTCTATGCAGATTTTAAATGTGTTTGTCATATACCATTAGTCACTGTGTGAAATCTCTCAGTAATAGTTAGTTCTTGAATTTTCTGCAGCTAAGGAGAATTTAACACTGATTGATGGTAGATCACTTAGCTGGTTGGCAGACTTTCCAATTTACGGCAGGAAAATTGCTCTTTTCTTTATGCTCATTCCTTCTTCTGCAGGGGGACAGTAAGATATATGTGCCAGGGTGCACATAACAGCAAAAATCTGATTGGCAATACTGCAGGTCTTTTTTACAATTATGATTTTATCATTTTCAAAAACTGTACTGAATGTCAAGTATTTCAGATGCAATTTTTAAAAACCTCTCTATTTATCAAATGTCAATGATATATCCGTATCATATTTCACATGCAAAAAATGACCTAACATATTTTTGCATGAGGAAATGAGTAAGCTGTCAGCGCTTCATCCTTATCTTCTAATAGTCCCAAATTCTCAGTCCTCTAAAGGCTGATTATCTGTAGAGTGAAGATTAGCAGGAGAAACAAAGATATTGATTTGCTGTGTGCTGTCTGCAAATATTTCTCATTAACCACTGATTCAATCAAAAAATAATAATATATTAGTTATTCTTCACTGAAAGAAAGATATGGGATAAATCTGTTCCGTTTAACACTCAGTAGTGAGATTTTCAAAGACTGTATTTTAAGATTTCACACAGAATGTATATGAAGAACTGCGATATGTAATTTTTAGTATCCCCTTTCTTTAAAGGAAAAAACAAGATAAAAGTTGTCATGTTTAAAAACATAAAAGTCTACTGAAATGCCAACCATAAATTCTAGTAAATTTAGCACTGGATTTTGTATAAAAAAAGACTTCTCTGTGAAAAGGTGTGTTTCTTATTTTCAGCTGCCTGCAAAGACTGAAAGAAGAATCCAATCTTTACCACTTCGTAAGGTTTACAAGTATAAGAGGTTCAAAATGCTGTACAAAAGCGCTGACTTTGCATACTGTTCTGGAACACACAGAGGTACTTTCTAAGAACATACACATAAGGGGAAAAATAATTGTTAAATTATTGTTTCAAAAAGAAATATAAAATATTGCTGTCGCATTGCGGTTTTAGAGCCATGGAGCACGGCATAACTGACACCTCCAAAACATAGATAGTAAACATGGTAATGAAAACAAATCAGTTAAAGTGTGCACTAGGGCCCAATTATGCACTCACTCAAGGACTTCAGTGGGAGTTCTGCATGTAGTGCGGCTGCAGAATGGTTCCCACAAGGAATGAGGCAACTAAGAAAGCTGTTATAGCTACTGTCCCAACAAACCTATTGTTTGGGGAGTTCATTTTCAGCAGCTCCTCCCACATCCCACACTAATGGCAGACCAGTGCTGTTACAGCTTGAAATTTATGCAAGATCAACCGTGTAATGAAAGTTATACCAGTTCATAATTATTATCTTTTATTACTACAGACGCTGTGTGGAGTTCATAGAATTGCAAATCTAACAGAAGAAATATTTGGCATCCTCTTTTAAAAATAAAAATTCAGTCTATTTGTAATGCTGAAATGAAGAAAATGGGAACCAGGACAATGGAGACCAGCATTAAAGAAATAGAAAGGTAGTATCTTGATTGAATTTTTCTGTTCTGTCTCAGCTGGCTTTTGCCCATTTCTTACATATGTGCCTGTCACCCTACTATCTTTTCTGTAACTGCTCTTTGAAAAATATTCGTTAGACAAATACCTATTTCATCAAAAACACGTTCTTAGTATTAAGTTCATAAGCTTTCTGAAATACTGTTATGGCATTGCATCTTTTAACATCTAATTATCTCGATCTCTAAAGCACGTAAGATCTCCCACGCTTTCTACCAAGACTTAAGAACTGTCAGCTTGCAATGGATCAGGTTAGTAGTAAGAACTGATCTTTGGCCATGCCAGGTGCACTGGATCTAATCACACTGATGAGAGACGGTGGTTAAAAATCACTCACAACTTCTCAAATCTCTGAAACTGAGTCTATGATGGTAAAGGCAAAAATCAGTCCTAACTAAACCAGACCAATCTTTCAAAGAAAGCCTTATGGACCCCTGGAAAGGCAGGGATCTAAGTATGCTTTATCAAGCAGAAACTAAGCCCTTAAATCCTCATCCGGAGCAAACAGCCTGGAATATAGCTATCCAAACACATAAAAAAATTCCTGTGTGTATTAGGTGGTCAGCAAATCTCGGCAACTGGTCTGCTTGTCCAAACCACATATTCCTTCACCCAGGACCATTCAATTTCCCACATATCAGGTGGCAGAATCTATACTGCCATCAGAGACAGTTTATATCATACATCAGAAAAAAACCTGGAAATTATGACAATTAGAAGAGGTCAGATATCCATGGACCAGTGCCCTTCCTAAAAATCCCACCAACTTCCAAAACCACAACACTTACAAAAATACCTTGTCTAGGAACATTAGTAATGCTGTGTTTTGCTTTATAAGGTAATATAAAATGATGTGACTGATTCAACCAGATGAGACAACTCAAAAGTTGGTATGACAGGTTGAGAAATGTTAACGTAGGAGAGAAGCAGCAAATTAGAACCTTTAAAAAATACTTTAGGTATTTGGTGTTTGTACTGTTATGAAAAGCGCCAGCTATGTCATATTCATGTTTTCTAAGAATCTCTAGTTACACATTAGATGTAGGTTGCCAGTTCATTTTGTGGAGAGGCATACTCAATGTACAAATAGAAAGATAGATAGACAGGCAAACAGATCTTCATTTTGTGAAATCTGATGCAGCCCCAGTGACGCTGACTCTCTAACACAAGCTTGAAGAGGCAGTCTTCAATTATCAATGCCAATTGATTTAGGGATCCAAATATTTCTACATATTTTTATAGCCATGATGGTCTAAAGATGGAAGAAAAACAAGGGTTTCAGGAAGGGATGACATTTTTTCATTACAGTATTTTTATTGGGAAAATTAGACAAGAAATAGGAATATTGTACTACACAGAATTATCACAACAAAAGACTAAACCAGCTCAATATCCTCACTTTTTCTTCCGTTTAATGTTTTTATTATTGCTTTTACTGGATTTGTAAACAAGTAAACAATAATATAAAGAGAATGATTACTTTTGGTACTGAACAGCAAATTACCAAATTAAGACAAGTTGTTTTCTGACATCATCAGAAACCTTGCAAGGCAGGATGTGGGATAGACGTAGGGCAAGCCCTGGGAACCTTAAGGATACTAGGCCAGGAAGAAACTCAGTTTAAATATTGTAGTTTTACTCCTCTGAATAAGTGACCTGGTAATTTTTCACATTTGGACATTTGGGTTAGTTATATATATAAGCAAAATGAAGGTTTCATCATGTCCATAAAAAGAAAACACACATCCTCAGGTGGCTGACTTACTGATATTTCATTAGTCTTAAACTTGGTAGTCTTGACTAGTCCTCTTTCTTCTGTGATTCATTCACAGCCTTTGTCCTAATCCTGAAAGCTATCTATGAAGAGATATCTGCCTTAGGGAATACTTATCTAACTCTCAGGATAACTAAGTTAAGAAAGTCTATAATGAAAATTGTGAGAGTCGGAGATGAAGCTTTCTTAGACGACTAGCAGCACTTTATGGAATGAGCTGTCAGAACAATTTGTATTTGTCTGTTGCAGTGATTTTAGATCCTACTACAAATAATTTATGCATCTATTCACAGAAGAAATCTACCACCATCACACAGATAAGGAAAAACAAACAAAACATAAGGAGGTTTTATTAATACCAGTTTAAGGCAGAATTCTCTACAAGTTTTTCTTTGGCAGCGATCTGATATATTGATTTAACACTCAGACAGATAAAGTATCAAAATCTGGATACTTATCCAAACAATAATCTAAACCCTTCGATGCTAGTGCTGCTTTTATATTTGAGCCTCAAAATCAAAATATCCAGGTTGTTTTCTCCGTAAATGCACTTCAGAAAAATGAATTCCTCATTTCTCTTATTTTTTTCTACAAAATTAGAGAAAATATTTTATTTTTAATGACTTTCCTGTCAAAGTCTATTAGCCATAATGAGTACCTCTGTTTTTCACATCTGCAAACATGAAACTTCAATACTTGTTGAGCTTCTGATGGGTCTCTGAAGCAAAAGTGGCATTCCATGGAGGAATTACACTATATTAGAATAAACATAATGAAATCATTCTTCAAAAGTGTATTAAGTTGCACAAGGCTGAGTTTGCAATATCCTAAAATGAGAAGAGAGATCTATTCAAATATGAATAAGTGAGAGATTATTTGCAAGAGAGGGAGAAGTCTAACTACAAGCACAGGTGCTTTAAAGCACAAATCCACACCATTAAGCTCTGGCACAGCTGTTTCATAATAAATAAAAAAGAGAAATAAGAGAAACACCCATTAAAGTCTAATATGATACAACCTACGAAGAAAAAAAGTCATTTGTTTGTAAACTACTATCACATTAACAATGGAGGCCAATTGAGAAAACCTCCAGATCTGACAGGATGATTTTAAACTGAGAGTGCGGAATTGTTTATTAAGACCTTGAGTGACAGTCTAATATATTAAATCAGTTCAGAAGATTGTAAAATGCATTAGCATTAGCAATTTAATACCTCCAACAAATTTAACTGTCACTCATGAGCATATCTGTCCTTGTTAAAGGAAAAAAACCCTGAAGCGCCATCTTTGTCGTGATGGACAATAAAGTTGGAAGAGGCAAAAGCCTTTCTCTGTACATTGGTGATGAGAGAACTGTGTTACATTTATCATAATTAACTTTCACAGTTGGCAGCATTTTTTGGCAAATGTGTTATTTGCTCAAGCTTGTGAAAGAAGTTTTAAGAACTAATCATTGGAGCCAAGCCTTAGCTTGCAATCGTTTCAGGGCTGGATTTTAATCAATTTAGAAACGTAATTACATGCCAAATGTGTACACAGTTACTTTGATTACACACAGAAATTGGGCAGTTTCATAGTCAACTAACTGATTGTAGGCAGTTGGGTGCAAAATACCTCATCTGAACGAGCAGTTGTTAATAACCTTGTGTTACAGCCACGTGTGGAACAATGTAGCAAACTTCTTTAAAAATCAGGATCTTTAAAGGAAATATTCCCAATTTTCAGATTTATTTAGGTGGATAAATTTTCTATGCTTTTTTTTTTTTAAATTTTAATTGTCACTATTAATAGAGCAAAAAATAACTTCTTAAAAACTAAGCAGAAAAAAAAATTAAATTGAAAAGGAGGTAACTCGAATATACTGTGTGATTACTTTGCAGTGCAGTAATGAAAAGGATCCGAAATGTAATGTCCATCAGACTACAATACAAGGGTTTCAATACAAAGAACAGAGTAGAGCTGTTTTGATTTTTGAAGAAACAGAATTAACAAAATGCCAGACGATTGACATGAATCGCTGAATGAATAAAATGCAGTGTTTAGCCTACTGTAATTAACATGCCTGTGTTATTCAGGAGTGCTTAGATAACTACTGCATGTTTATGAAAATGTTCCTGAATCCTAATATTTGTGTGACATCCAGTATAATTAATTTGACAATTAGTGTCAATTATTTGATGGTCTCACATTTGAAAACTTTCAGATCTCCACTCAGGGAGCAGCAGCAGTAGCCCAGTTCCTTTGGTGACCAGTGATGGAGTACATGAGCAGCAATGAAGAGATGAAATAAATAGTTTGCTTAATAATAATCAGGATTGACAGGTTAATAATGAAGTTACTACCTAAAAAGTCACATTTGTGACTATAATTTGAAACAAATACTTTAATTGCCTCTTAGGATAAATGGTAACAACATTGCACATAAACAGAGCTAGAAGAAACAGGCATAATATTAAATAGTTTACTCAGGATTGTACCTACAGTGTTTTTTCTACCAATACATTCAACCTACACTTGCTCACAGAAAAATTATATCTTGGGGCATTTTGTAGGTAAAACACAGAGAAATAGGAGGTGACAAACTGAGTGATGAGAGCAGACACTTAGGACAACAAGCAGTTCTTAATCTTCCTGTGTAGTAAGAAACAATAGGAGGCAGTGCTTGCCTGTTCCTGCTTGGTACATGCCCCATTACAAGTTTTGCAGGTAAAGAATTATCCTGTCAGTCTCTATTTAGTAGGACAGTAGATCAGAGATATTCCTAAAAACAGCTTTTACAACTAAAAATGTTGATGAAATGTTTATGTTTTCCTCTTTCTTTTCCACCAGTGGCTAAACACCAAACAGCAAGTAAAACTGTTAGCTGACAGGTTTTGTTGCTCGGTTGTCAGTTAAAAGATACTTCCAAATCAAGCTGTTTAAAATGACTGCTGAAACCACTAGTCAGCTGATTGCTGTAAGTAAACGGGGGTTTGAGCCACTCATTGGAAGCTGTTTATCAAAACAAAGGCCATGGGATACAATTCGATGTGATACAATTCTTGAGATCCAAGCAGCAGCCCTCACAGATGATGACGGATCAGGCTAGGAAATACTTACCAGTTTCTCCCTGAAAAATGTTCCCACTGTTCGATAATCTTCCTAGTGACAGATTCTCAGTGGTGCTGGTGTCGGTAACATCATGCAGCTTCCAGCTGAAGAGGCCCAAGCCTCCTCCAGGGCTGCTGGTGTCTCACAATTGCTTTGTCCCGTTGTCTGACAAGTCGTGAGTAACTTGGTCATGTTGGAGCATGACTTGGTCTCTGGGCAGGCTCACATGGTCGAAGGGTATCCTTCCTTCCTTGCACTACAGCTGCTCTGTGAGGGCTGGCTCCAAGCAAATCCATCCACCCATTTTGGTGTCTTTTCTCCCTTTGCTAACTAAACCTTTTTTTGAGTGCACACAAGGAGTTTGAGACTGAATAGTAAAGTGAAATGGGGAACTGTATTATTATTATTATTATTATTATTATTATTATTATTGACCTTGTCACCTCCCTGATCCAATTGTCCATTTAGTCCCAAAACAGTTGTCCTAGCTCAGCTGAGGGCACAGCATGGGGCCAGGAATCAATGTGTAAGAGCAGAGGGGAGGTGAGGGACAGCCAAAGTCAGCACTTCTCCTGAGGAAAATGCTCATCAGTCTGCAGCCTGAAAAGGCTAATACAGCAACCATTGTTAATATTGAAGAGTTTAAATTTAGAGTCTTCTCCAGCTGATTTGTTATTCAACTTCTCTGTCATTTTACACCTTGATTATTGGTTTATTCCTCTTCACCACTGGAAGTGCATTACTCTGATGAAAAAAAAGAAATGCCATCTACTTTGCTCATTCCAGTGCCTTTTGGAAGAATTGCTGTCTCCAAACATTCCCATCTCTGATACCACAATCAATTCTCCATACTTTCTTTCCTTTTCATCTAGCACAATGAAAGGGAAAACTGTGAACAATGGTTTATTTGGAAAACAAAACAATAGAAAGTATCATTTACCGGAATTTAAGCCTTTAATCAGTTCTCTTCTCCCCTTTGCTCTGCTCTTCTCTCTTTTCTGTCCTAGAATATTGGATTCTTTTCAGGTTTACCAAGGACTGTATGTAATGTCTGTTGAAACTCTGGATAAAGTTAATCCATAAAAGAGGTATGACAAACTGGGAATAGGAAATCCTACCTGTAACCTCCTTTTTACCGTCAGATGTACAAAGTAGGCCTCCCCTTTCAATTATAATTACAAATTGTCCTTTGAACTGGTGAATTTTTTTTCCTAAAGAACATAAGAAAACCAGTTTTACCCCTTATTGTAAAACTACCATGCATTTAAAAAGATGTATACTTCCTACATGATTTTTTTATCAAAACTGTACCATTACGAGGCAGTTTAGAGAAATGATGACATTTTATAACTTGATCTTAAAGCTGAGCAAAATCTTCTGCAAAATGTAGATTTACAGACCTGAATAATTCATTTAATCTGTGAAACATGATTGAAACCATGTTTAGAAAGAGCTGCCTTGGGCCTCCAAGGCCAAAGGGAAAGTATTACATTTAAATCAGTGTGATTTTGTACTTCCTTGAAACATAAAGTGTCAGCGTGAGTGCAGAGATAATAGCAAACCCTCACAGGGGGTTTGTCAGGATAAAGCCAGTAAGATTGTGAGGTGCTTTGATAGTACAGTAATAGGGGTCAAATAAGCGCCTAAGGTAGGTAGGTACATCCACAGCAGAATACCCTTTTAATATATTTTTTTAACTATGTAGCATTTATGGACAGGTGGTGAAATTTCAGGGGGTTGCTTGAGCAGTTGTATTCCAATCACACAAGCTGAAATTCAGTTTGGACACCAATGTCATGCTGCTCGTTCAAAGGTGTCAGGACCCCTAAGCACAACGCCCCCAAAACCATTCTGCAGCTTTCTTATCAACAATGAATTAAAAAACGAAACAAAATAATCTCCTTCCTCCAAAATCCAACCAAAACTTAGTGTCAGGGGGCTTTTCCAAGAAAATATATAATATATAAAAGTAATTCTGAACTATGTTCTTTCCCTCTAGCTCCTTTTCCCCTGCTGCAGTTTTAATTCCAGACCAGGTCATGTACCAATAACTGAGCTTCTCTACGCTGCTCCAGTCCATAAGATTCAGTCATTCTCTAATTAACAAGTTGGTGGTTGGTAACAGAAAAATATTGAAGTTTATAGAAGTGCTGAGCCTATTCCTCTTACAACACATCACATTCAATTTGCTTATTCTGGAAGGTAGAAGAAATTGAATGTGCAATGTAATTTGGTCAAGCTTTGGAAAGTGAATATTTACGTTGTATTCAACTGCTGTTTTTTTCAAGACAAGTTAAAATACCAAAAAGTAGCACAAGAATACATTGTGTTCAGCAAGCAAGTCTTAAAAAAGGGGAAAAAAGGTACTTATCAGTAAGAAGTGAAGTGTGCTGGATGTGCAAGGCAACATATATTTTCCAGGCTTGCTGATCAGTGTAAATCTCCCATTAATGTAAGGAAAACTGGTGTACTACAAAGGCTTTCCCTGGTGAGAGGTGATGATTTTTTTTTTTTCCGTTTTACTAAAGAACGCAACCAGAGCAAATGTGGTTCCAAATGATCTCTTCTTGAATGGGTTTGTTTTCTTTTTGAGTAGGTTTGTTCTCCTTATATGTATCAGATGCCTTAAAGAAGAGGAAGTGGTACTCAAATAATATCTAAATTCCTCATTACCCACAGAGGGCATTCCATCATGTTGTTAAACGAGTGCTGAATGCTTCTGCACCCTGACCATTGAAGAAGAGTCAGTAAGGTCTGGCAGACGCTCAAAAATGAGAAAAAGAAAGCTTCAGATTATCAGTAGTGCACAATATATGGAGGCACTGAAAAATAGTTTTATGGCTATAACATCAGTATATGAAACCCTCAGAAAGAATGTAAATTTGGCTATTTTAAACAAAAGCAGTATTTATAATCATCAAATATCAGCAAATAACTAGAAAGCTACAAAATGCATTTAAAATATGGAATTTAGGTTCACATGATGGAATTCAGCAACTCACAGTGTTTGTTATTTCTCTCCACTGGGCTCAGTACTATATTCTCGGGGGGGAAAATTAACATTGTTCACTGATACCCTAAAGACACGAGGTACAGTCATTTATTTTGTATTGCTGTGTGTTTTCACGTTAAGCAGTGGAAGAGGCACCCAGTGTATAGGATGTGCACCTAGGGAATATTTTAGCAATCTGAATAAATGATACAAAATAAATACTGTCATTGCTTCTCCACCTGTGAGTCAGCATGCCAGTGCCTGATATTCAACAGTGAATATTTTCCATCAATTTGATATAGAGTCAAATCCCTTTGCTAGTCAAATGTTTCTGCGGATGTTTTTGTTTAGATGAAAAGAGATTTTCTTGCTGTTGAAATAATTTCAAGAAAAGAACTTCCAGCTCAGAAAGCCAGTCTAATACACACTGCAGCAATCTTCTACAAACAGCAGGTCTATGCACAGAATCCTTCGTGTTAACGAAGACCCCTCACAAATTCAGCTGGGTTCTTTAGCAGCTCTTTCCAACACCTCCCTTTTGAACTGTAACATCTGCTGAAGAAACCTGTGAATTTTTCTGAGACTGTTTTTTCCTCCCCATGTGCAAAGTCCATAGTGTAACAGCTTTGTTCCCAGGATCAGCATGATTTTTAACCAGTATTATTGTTCTAAAAGCATAAGTGTTATTCCTGACATGTGTGGCTGCACAGAATGGTTCCAATTAGGTTCTGGTGGCAGTAAATAGCACTATTTTAGTCATACTGACATATATATATATCTATCTTTTTTTTGTTGTTTCCTAGAAGATGACTTCCAGGCAACCACAGACATTAAAATATAGCAACACAGACAGATATTATGGATTTAATTCAGTGGTTTGAAATATATCAGCCAACGTTAATTCCCACATCCCTTTCCAGTCCATTAAATACTCTATTTTTTAATTGAAGTTATAATATTTATTTGCTCATTCTCACCTGTTTTGGTATGCTACATTTCTTCAGTAATTTCTCTAGTGATTTGTGCTTGGATTAGTTTATTCCTTCCATTATCTCCGATTTAATTGTCCCCTATCATATAGAAAAGGCTGTGTGCCAATTTCAAGTTGATATTACATAATTTAGATTCAACTTTGTTTTGAAAGTTTCACAAGCAATGAGATTCTCATTGTTTTATAGAAAATAATAATAACCATACTATCTTATCAAAGAAGCTGCCATCAATAAACACAAGACCACAGTATTCAAAGATCAAACTTTCATTTCAGCAGGTTAGAATTTACTTCTTCTGTCAAAAAGGAATTTATTCTTTTTCAGTGAAAGGTATATTACCAGCATATTAGAGCAATCTTTCAATATGTTGTAAAATATACCATTTAATGGCTGAAGTATTTGTTAGTTGAAAAGTGCATCCAACCTTAACATGATTGGGCTTTGGTTGTAAATCTCTGCTTAATAACAGTCACTGAAGGGAGGAGGTCTGGGTTTATATATTTTCATTTCACTGATTCTAGTTTTTGCATAGATCATGTGAGGTGACTTAAGCTCATAGGCTTTAAGTTGATGCTTTAAATTCATTGTTTGTTGCAACAGTAATTCAACTAGGCAGGGCATCTGTGTACTGATCGAAAGTCCAGGAAATGCTACAAATTGTCAGTTTTTTATTAAGCCAGTGGTGTACAGAAGCCACTTTATGCTCCACCAGTAAAAAGCAGTGTGTGAATTACCCAGGACAAGGCTCACCTCTTGCGATGAAGAGAAAACATTAAGGCTGTTGTGTTGTCTCAAGCCAGCCGTGCCATGTAAGGAATGTCAATGAGATGAGAATGAATCTGCAATCTGACCACACCTGGCTGCAGTTTTAGCCCCTTGGTCCTGCTAGCAACTGGAAAATGCTAGAGAGCACTCTCAGTGTTTTTTAAAACCAACCATACGACCATATAGCCATTTCATAACCAGAGGAGGGCGGAATAAGCACTTCTGCATGAGCATTCAGAGGTTAAGGTTTTATAAAAAACGATGCTCCTAGAAAGGTCATCTTTGTTTTATGACAGTCCTAAAAATCAAACCAAAGCTCTCTTTCTGTAGTAAAGTAAAGCTAAATTATTTTCAGTACTTGGAAAAGAAACAGGAATATCCTCTCCCCCTTGATGCAGTTACCAACAGTCTCTAAGAATATGGCCTGTGGGCTGACTAGATCAAATACAGTTGCACTTTGCAATCTCAGCAATTCACAAGAACTGCAAGTGCTAATTCTGCCATTTGAAATTTAGTGCAGAATTTAAATCTGCTGTATGTTGTTCAAATCAAGGGCATTTATACAGATTTCAGTAAAGCCTGGGATGAGACTGTAATATTCACATTAGGGGATGATGTTACAATGAATAGACTTACAAAGAGAAGGTGATTAATTTAAAAAGCAACCAGAAAAAGACACATCATGTATATATATACACACATCTACAGTGGAAAGTTAGTTTCCTGTGTTTTGACACCCTTTCTAACACAGCACTGAATAAATCCCCATATTTCAATAATATGTGTAAATCCAGTAACATTGTAATTCCAAATTGACAGATTAGTAGGAGGCTAAAATAAAATAATAATAATAATAATTTTAAAAGGGAGACATTATGGAATTGCACCAAATCCAGATTGTAGGCATCACGTTAAGGTAAAGTCTCTGGGCTGAATTCATCAAAGAGATAGCAAGCAGAGTTTCTGGCAGTTTTGAATTTCAATGAAAGAACAGTATCCTTATTTGTCATGTGGAGACGCAGATAAATGCTGACTATTTCCAGCAATAATTAACATAGGCCAGATAACCTCATTAAAAAGCATGAGGAGCTTGGAGGAGTAAACGTCAGTGAGGATCCATTTGCAGACTCCCTTCTAATCCCTCCATCAGAAGTCAAGATTGGACCCTTGAGCCCGGCCATGAAATTAAAAAATCCTGCAGATGATCCATGTGTTTCTGTCGCTGCTCTGCCAAAACAGCTCCCACTTGTTCGGCCAGGGTGACTCCAGTGTATCTCATCGTGATTACTGATAGAGAATTGCCAAGGTGAAAAGTCACCTGGAAAAGGCAGTATAGCCTGGAGTCATAATATCTGTTTTTAGAGATTTCCATCAGTTTCATGGGCTCCAAAATGCATCATTTTCCTGACACAATTCTACTTAGGGAATACAAACAACCCCAGTAAGGTATCCTGATAATGAACGAAGATAAATATCAGGATTTTTCTGGACAAGTAAGTTCCAAAGTTTTCTCATACAGAGAAAGACCTGCCAGCTGCCATTTCATCTTGTACAAGTGGGATTGCAGCTCAGGTATTTTACTGTAGTTACTATGGCTGTAGGTCAGCATAAGGAAAGCAATATCTCAGACAAAAAAGATCACATAGGACCTTAAAGATCAAATTCCAACCCATCAAAATTCTGCTTTCCAATCTTCTGATGACTCATGTCAGGATTCCTCAAGTTTTTATAGCAAATAGTTATTTATTTAGTGCTTAAAATTTTATGTCAGACAAGTCAAGCCAAGAAAACAAAGAAAAAGCCAGCCATACTGTGGATAACTATGTATTCAGAAATTTATGTAGAGATATGGTGCATTCCCTTTCACTAAGTCTTAAGATCCAGACTGGGTGTTTCTGAAAACTTTTTTAGTTCAACCAGAAGTGTTGAGACAGAAGGTCAGACTGATCTCCTAGTGGTTTCTTCAATCTTAAAAATTACGAATCTGAGGCAATATTCGTAGAATTGGTATAAAATATTATTGTCCTTTGGTAACACATGCAATGCCTTTGAAGTGATTTGTGTATAAGTACGTATGTAATGACTAAGGTAGAAAGCAAGGGAGAATTGGTTTTGATAAATTAGGGAGACCACAGGAAAAGGCAGGAGTGTCAAATTAACATTGAATGAATATGTCAGTGGAGGTTATAGACCAGGAGTTCAGAGAAGACCAGAATTTAGCTGCTTAGACTGCTATCACAATATTCCCCAAAGCACTGAGTATTTGAAACCACAGTGTTGCTGCTTATTAGTGAATAGCATAACAAGAACAGGAAGACCTTTGAAAGAGAAAAGAAAGGATTTTTGACGGGTCCTGTAGTGTATATATATTTTCAGTTTAAAACTTAACTTAATCTGCATTAATGTATGCTGCTTTGTAATAATACAACAATATTTGGTTAATGCAATACCTTTTTTCTTAGGATAGAGACAATTGTAGGTGTTTGTTCTTGTTCTGCAAGCCAGTGCTTTCACGAGATAGGCTTTGTGTGGCACTGTAGAGTGATTTATGTGTGTAAGCAAAGTCAGGAGAAAGTCATAGATTTTAGTATTCTCCAGTACTTTCTTTAACTTGAGCAGTACTTTCTGTCCTGTTTCTTTGATGTACTGGATGCTCGATATCACTAGCAATATAAATCCTTGCTTCAATCTTATTTACATAGACAGAAGTTATGTAGTGACAAGGTCCCTTCAAGGCTTGAATGGTTTGTTAATAACATGTACTAAATAGCATCTGGTATCAATCTTGTCCTACAGACATGCCTGTAGTGATTTAAAGCTTTCATTCTTTGAATTCAAAATCTAATTTTTAATGCACTTCCTGTCAGCTGTCTTCACAGCTTTTAAATGAGATTCTGTCATCTTGACATATTCACAGATACATTGAAATTTAACTAGAAAAAATGAAATAAAAACTTCTCATGTCTAAATAAAATGCCTATTCATGCTCCTATATATTTTTGATTGTTATTGGCTTTCAGTTATTTACTAATATAGAAATCAGTAACATTCTACTTACTGAATGGTAAAACAAAAAGTAACTGCTTGTGTGATATGGACATGACTGCTTAATTGTTTTCCAAGATGTAACTAATAGTTAAATAACAAACCAGTCATAGACCTTCATTTTTAGATTAACTTATTTGTAAAGCCCTCAATTAACAATTTTACCTGCAAAGCCACACAGCAAATTGCTCTGTGAATGCTACACTTCCTTTGTTTTTTCACTCATCTGCAAAATCCACATGTTTAAAAGCAGAAACAGGGTAACAATAGAATATCTATCATTGTAGGATGCCTATGGGAAATTGTGTTTCAAACTAACACCTTTCTCCTCACTGACACTTCTATCTGAGCAGCCATTTTAAAATCTGTTTGATATTCAATGAAGACCACTAGCTAGCATCAGTTTGGGAAACTCCTGAGATGGAGTATATTAGTGTTAACTCTTTGGACTTGTGCAACACAGATGGGTATTGAAAAGAACGCCTTTAGGCATAATTAAACTACTATGAAGACATCTTTGGCAATGGTCGTGATGAATATTTTTAATTTTCCCATCACTCAGCCATGCACATATTTCTTAGACTAAACTGCAAATTTGACTACACTTAGGGCCCATTTCAAGGAAAAATAAACACAACATTTACTTAGGGCCTAGCCTTTAGGGAAGGTAAGGAAAAAAGAATTCCCAGGTAAACTAAATTAAATAGCAGTTGTGCAACCCAGTGTATAAGTGGAAGAAAAACACATGCCTACTTCTTACTGTCTTTACCCACCTGCAGGTACAACCTGACAGGACATAAATTGGAAGGAGAGCCAATGAAGTGATTCTCTTCCCTCTTTAGTTGCCTTCTGTGTCTTTTGTCCAGCAAAGATTGATAGCTCCAGAAATGACAACATTTGACAACTGAGCTCTCTGTGATGCCACTGGGATAAAGTCTGGGAGGTTCACGCTGGTACTTCATCTAGTAGCATAAGCAGGGTTGGCCAAAGGAGTCACAACCTTGCCAGTCCAGCTGTCACAAGTGATGAAGGGACTCTGACAAAGGTCTTCAACATAGTGGCAGCGGTAGTGCCAAGCAGACCTTTCCCTGAAGTTAACCAAGAATTGGACACATTAAAATCCTACTGCTGAGTATGACTGATGTGAATAGAGAGCTGCCTGGAGTCTTGGAATCAGTGATGATATTTAACAGTCATTCATCACCTTAATATGTCATCCTTCATTGAAGGGTATCAAAATGCTTTACAAACTTTTATTAGGCCTCAAAATATGCCAAGGAACGTTATTTTCCTGTTTTACAGGTGACTGTAAGCACATGCTCCACAGTCGCAAAGGGATCAGTGACACACTCAGACATTGAATGCGTAAGTCCCGAATCTCATCCATCTCTGATTTCACGGTGTTGAAAAAAATGGTAGAATAAATAAGTTTTTGTTCCTACAAGTTAGTGCTAGTCTTAACTTTACCTCACGTCACATTACTTATTGTATCTGTTTGTTTTGTAGAACATTAAAACCTAGGCAAAAAAGAGTAAAACAGTTGGCTACCGGGCTTGAGCTGCTAAATGCATATGATCAAAACTGACAGAGAATTTAAGACACAAATAAGGCCATTGAGAAATAACAATAGAGAACTATATTTCTAAATGAATTGTTACAGGATCACTCTAAACTATTGTCTGTGTTTATGGTAGACAATAAGAAAACACTGGTATAAATTTCAGTAAAGAGTAAAACTTTAGTTAGACTTACGATAAGGGTGGTTAAACACTGGAATTGGCTGAGGTGGTAAAACCTACATTACTGCAGACTTTTAGAACAAGTTAGGCAAGTTAGGCATGGCTTCAGTCTCGCTTTACCTTGGTAGGGGGCTAAGACATCCCCTCATGTTCTATTACTCTAAAAAGGAGTATGACAAATTATTCTTCACTTATTGAAGTCTCATGCAGATTTCTCTGTAGAGCTCCATTGTACAGATCTAGGTATCTTTGCCCTGATATCCTTCCATATATACATAAATTTAACTGCATAAGGTTTTTCTCTCCTACACTGTCCTGTCTTCTTTCTTTCATCTGACAATAAAGCTTCTACAGTAACAATGTCTTTTATTCTGTTGTGAATTTAAATTCTTTCTTTTTTTTGCTTTGATTTCACACACGAATGCCTTCTTTTAACAAGGACTGGTCCATGAAGAAGGCACGTATGAAGAGTCTATGTCTTCTTATTAAAACGTTGAAGTGTAAGTAGAAAATGTGCTTTGTTTTTGAGAAAGCCATAAAAAAGTTATAATTTAGAGATTAGCTGCTCAATAAGGAAGGAGATGTTGAATATTTCTCATCTCTCATCAACTCAATATCAATTGTTATCTCTTCAATATCAATTGTTATCTCTTTTCCTGCACTTTCCATTTTATGTGTAATTATTATTCATCATAGTTATGAAGTGTGAATTATGAATTATTCATGAATTAATGAATAGCTTAAAATTTGAAAATTAACATCCAAAATGCATTCTGTGTTCCTCATTTGCAACTAGTCCTCTGGATTCTGTACTATTGTTTGTCTCCTGATTGTTACACTAATGTCTTGCTGCTCTTGGCTTTGTCATTTGTGTGGTTCAACACAAATAGTCCCAAGAAAGGATCCTGAAGGCTTCTTCAGGAATGCTGCATGGCTTAGTTGAAGAGGGTCAGATTCATTCTGGATACATTTTTTAAATAAATTATGAAAAAGAGTTCACGAACCTTGACTCAGCAAAAAACGGGAATCATTTTCCACTTGATGTTCGTTTTCATGCTTATTTCAATTCAGGATATGCTCGTGGAAGAGGAAAAACAATTAGCTTTTTACTGTATTTTATCTGGTGGAAAAAAAATGTAGGATTCACATTTGATGGAATATTCAGATTTTATTCAAGTACAGGTGAAATATTTAAGTCCTGCAGCCTATATTTAAGATTCCCTCACTGTGCATATTAGAGCCATTTCCCTGGTTTATTTTGCTTACACAGAATTTAGTGATGAAGATTAATTTATTCAAGTACTTAAATGTGTTTCAGGTAATGCTCATGACAAGCCAAGCATCATTAAGATCTCCAGAGTCTTATCATTAACTACTCTTCTCATGGTGCTGAGTTTACCATTATGAACTGGCAAAATTCAGTTAGGCTTAATAAAACAAATACATTGTCCAATTTTGGATCAATAGCTCTTGTTTTGTTCTTTAGCTCAATGGGCATTAATACTTAATCATCTTTAGTCAGGAAATGGTACTATGACTCTCATTTGTCGTTAAGCAAAAGAACATTCATTATTGGATGTAAAGTCCGTTAGATTTTCCTGCAACAGTATATTCCTATGGGAAGGCATGTAGCAAGAAACATTATTTCAGCAGTTTTACCATTGTGCATCCTTAGTTTTAATTGCCACAATACACCATTTACAGAACTTAAATTTATCATGCTTACAGGTGAGGAACTGTGTTTCTAACTTCGAGACATTTACATTTATAAACTTCACTTCCAACTGTCTCTTGTGCAATAAGTAAATTTATTAACTTTGGTTAATTTTCACTTACTTTTCTGTAAGACAGCACAAACTTTTTAACAGAGAATTTTAGTAGTGGCAATTATCACCATTTTTGATTACTATGAACTTGTATTAGCCTTTTTTCAGTATAAAAATGAAATGAAAGCCCTAAGGGACGCACATCTAATATTCAAGATCTTATCACTTTAAAGACTTACTGCAAATTTTGTAAAAGCAAACTCTGCACCTTCTCAAGGTACAGAGTTTTAATCATTTTTATATTTCTTTTATGAAGAGATTTTCTTTGCATCTAAAATAACCTAAAAGTGTCTCCAGGATCAAAATGACTTTTTGCTTCTCTTTCATAACTATTTTTAATATTGTGTTCTTTTTTTAATACTATATTAACTGCAGTTTTACAGGAACCAAGACTCTTAAGCTCCTTAAGCAGTAACTGTGTATTTGGCAGAGGTAGACCTAGTCAAACATCCTATTCTACCTCCCATTTTAAGGTCTGCACAGGGAACTGTTTTGACACAGGTGCCACAAAAGCCATTTCCTTTCTCTGGGAAAGAAGGCC
The DNA here is from genome assembly GCF_018139145.2 of Gymnogyps californianus. NCBI lineage: Eukaryota > Metazoa > Chordata > Aves > Accipitriformes > Cathartidae > Gymnogyps > Gymnogyps californianus. The sequence continues at coordinate 7,946,166 of NC_059482.1, forward strand.
CACAGAATGCTGCCTGCCACTACCTTGTATTTTTTATTTGTTAGGAAATTTGCCAAAACCAGAGAGGAATTGAAGCTACACCTTCGTCACTCGTGATCAAGCCACTCAGCTTGTAGATTGTTTGATACCTGGCTCTTTCTTCATCTTTGAATACAATTTTAAACTTTAGTCCTAATTTTGCATATATTATGAGACTCTACCAAGAAAACTGCTAGAATTGTAACACAGTTCAACTCACTGGCATATTCTACAACACATTTTATTGTTACTTACACAGTATTTGTTATGAGAAAAATATTCTGTATTAATGTATTGCAAGAAGTAATTTTAAGTATAAATGGCCTTTTTAAAGATGTAGCATCATCTTCCTTTCATTGCCTGCCATGCTAATAGGAGAACAGCAGATGCTCAGGCAAGATTCAATTCACCTTAATTCGTTCAAGCTTAATTAGCAGCTGGGATGCATCTGGCAAATAAACATGAAAATAGTGACAGCCTGAGTTAAAGGGAAAAACTAAAAGGCTTTTGTTCATTAACCACATGTTCTTGGTTGTAAGTATTATGTGCTGAAGGCAAAATCATTTTTAGACTCCTTTTTTTTTTAAAGGATAGAAACCCTCATACCCATATCTTCATTCCCTGTATTCTTGCGCAGGTGAGTCATGCAAAAATGGGAGCAATCTTGCTATGAGATGTTCCTGCACAGGTAAACGTTTGTACCATCACGGCTTAAATATATGGCCCAAGCTTGTACAAACAGAAGACAGTAGTTTCTTCAAGAATTAGGTAGGCAAAATGGACCCCTTGAGATGTAATTAGGAATTATTTACAACCCTGAATAATGATCATGCAGTATGTTGCACAAAGCAAAATAAGCAAAGCCAATTCTGAAGAGATCCCTGCTGCCATTAAATATGTGACTAACTAGCAAAATGAGGGGCATAACTATAAGAAATGTGCGAGGCCTTTGCAGTAGTTTTAGTTCCAATGCTCTTGCCTATATAAATTCCATATTTGTGTATTAACTGTTGCTGAGTAAATGATGAAAGTAGCAGGGGTTTTTGAAAGTGGAACCATTTAAAACATAGGATTCCTTCTGTTCACTGTCAAAGTAAGATTTTTGGACAATAATGAACAGTAGAGAAGTGGCAAGATTATACAGTCATAAAAGTAAATGTGAATCAAAGCTAAGTATTAGTTCCTAATGTAGCCCAGAACAAGGCTTTGGCAGGTGACAGAGAGAGAAAGAGGACTGCATGCTAGCTGTGACTTTAATTTCCCAAACTTATCTATTACATAAGGAGTTAAAAAAGGAATCTTTCTTTCTTCTTATTTATGTAAAACCAGCCACAGCATCTTCAATCTATCAAACATCTTCAATCGAAACCTTAGACTTCCACTTCCATATTCTGTATTAAAGAATCCTATGAGAGATGGTGTTTTATGGTTCATCAGGACACAGTATATCTTACAACCAGGTCAATGCAATGCTAGTGTTTTCTTGAAAGGAAATAATATGAATTTTGCAAAAACAGGTAAAAAAGTTTGAATAAAAGTGATGACAGTATGGTAGGTATGGGTTGGAAGACCATTGAAAGGTGACAAAACCTAATTTAAGAAAACCGCGTAACTGTGGGTAACATGGCGATAAACTAGCTGCTGGCTGCTCTCAGTTTTTTCAGGTTTTGTTATCTTCTTCATAGAAAACTCTTTCAAGATTCGTTTAGGCACAGAAGGTTGATAAGAGAGAGCTCATCACAGAGCTAACAGCTGAGGGCCTTGCACCATCTCTGGTACATACTACTGTATACACTGTTCCACAAACATGTACAGCAGTTTTGAAGGTAAACTAACGTAAACACGGCTTTCTTCTGGCCTTTACATGTCCAGGGTAGCTGGCCTGTCCAAAAGCAGTGCTGCTTTCTAGTGTATCAGCTAATCAAATGCATTCAGGGTTTCCACTAGATTTTCCTTTTTTGTTTTTTCACGACAGACTGTAATAACCATCTGTGTTTTAGAGGATGTTTAACTTCACTTGGAGTGTAAAGACAGAATGTCTAAATGAATGTATGAGGCTGAAAAGGCATCAAAGACAGATTTGAAAGAGGTAAGATTTGATACAGGACATTTTATTAGTGTTTATTGGCTCATGGTAATTTGATAGTTGTGCTTTGCTAACTTCAGCTGCATTCCATCAATGGCAAATGAGTCAGGGCAAAGCAGATGTATGATTAGTGTTCACCCTGGGCATGACGGCGCTCAACGAAGAGTTGAGATGTGGATACCATCCCTGCCAAACACAGGGCCAAAAGTACCACATGGATAACATTGTATTGCCCCCTGGGTGGCAAAGACTGGGGAAGGACAGCTTGAGGTCATAATGTGAGGTCTCAAACTGAGATTAATCTGAAATACTCGTCAACCCATTTCCCTGATATTTATATTTATACTTTTGCAAGTAGTATACACAGCTTAAAAATACACCTTTAAAATTGACATTTTCATTTAGGTACCAGCCAGCAAAGTCATTCCATTGGCTTGGGTCTGACTACTAATGTATGTAACTGTACATGCAGACCCAAAGGCTGTGATGGGGATTGACGCTATCCTTGTGCTTTATCCTCTTCTGATAGAAGCTAGAAGCAAAGCTCTCAGCGCCTTCAGAGGTGCAGAATCAGGCCAACAGTCAATTTTGAGATATAGCTGTTTTGTGAGCATAGCAGATGCTGATTGATTAATTATTTATAATGGCACATTCTGGATTATGAATACAGATAAAAACTCAGCAAAAGCTATTGAAAATGGAGTCTAGCTTTTTTATAAAGTACCTGGGGATATTGCATTTCAAAAGTATTCTAGAAGTAAATCTAGTATTAAAGCCATTTCCATAAGTTTTTAATGTTAAGCCTCTTTAGCTCAACAATGAAAACACTTAACTTCACAGTTTGACAGAGAAGTGTATTAGCAAATGTCATGGAAGGACTATGTCATGCCAGTAATTCATTCTCCTTAGAAAAATTATCCAGCAAAGTCCTTATGATTTATGAGAGGAATTGAACCAAAATTAGCTATCAAATAAGTCATTGAGCATAATCACTTTTACCCCTGTTTTGTTTGAAATATCTATGAGCACCCCATAGACATGCCAGTGTATTTTTCATCATATTTTGTGCTTTGCTATCTATAAATAGCTTGTTGTGAGTATCTGAAACTGGATCTATAAAGGATTGATGAATTATATACTTCTAACCTGATTGTAGTCTCAGGGATCTATATTGGAAGTAACTTATGTAAAGTCTTTGAATTTATAACAGTGAACAAAGACATCACTGGGTTACACTGGCAAGCAAGTTTTTATGGGGCTTTAGACGGCTCATGTAATTCACTAGGTGATCGCTAATACTAAACAGAGAGGGAACTAAACGGGGGGGTAACAGAGCTAAAGCAACTCAATCAAAGTCATTTAAAGATGGGAGAGTTGGGGGAAAAACTCCCCAACTTTCCTAGACTTGAAGAAGAACTTACATGAAATGACTGGGCCAATATATCAGGTGGCTGTTACTAAACAGATTAGTCTTGCTCTAACTTAGAGATTTGTCTAATATTTTAGTGAGCCATTGCAGCCCACTACCCTGGCAGAAAACTGCACTGGCCCCTCTCAACAAAGAAATTTTTCTGGCAAAGCTGATTAGTGCTGCCTTATGAGGTACTGCTGTTATTTACTGGGTATAATATCATATTATGCAAATGTTCCACTAAAATAAATAGTCCTGGTAGTTTAGAACAGAATTTAATGTCAGTACAATTGGACAATGTGGGTCTGATTACATTAAGCACAGGGTTCAAGTTCTGCTTCTAGACCGGTGATTTAACAGATCATCTAGTATTGTACATACTGTGACCAGATGTGCAGCCTAGGTTTTGCTTTGGGGGAATGTGAGTATTTTAACTTAATATCACATTTTATTGGTACTACTATTAAGTAAAGCTCATGCACTTCCAATGTTCATTGAAAGTGAGTCCAAAAAACCAATAAACATAGTTGAAACAAAAATGACCTCTGAAAATCGGTCTCAGCACACCTTTTTTTAAGTCTTTTCTCACTTCCTGTCACAAGCATTTCAGCAAGTGAATTCTTTGCCTGATTATTAAAATACCTAAAAGATGGGTCTGCATACTTTTTTTTTCCCCAAACCTTGTCCACCCAAACTCCTCTTGACAATAGTGAAGCAGACACCTCTCCAATGCATGGACTCACCTTCAGTGGAACTCCGCGGGTTTACATCGGCTAAAAATCTAATAGTCTGGGCTGCACAAAGAGGGAAGGATTAGGCTTTACCTGGGTGACAGGACTATGCAACCTCCTGGCATAGTGAGGAGAGCTGACATTATCAGAAAAAGTCAATGCTCAAGAGAAGTAAAAATAGAATAGGCCACCTCCATCAATTTCTGGTCTGAGAAAAGCATGAGGCTAAAAAGCAAAGCAGCGAATGTCTTTAACAGCTATAGATTAGAGAGTGAAAGTGGGTCTAAAAATCTTACTTTTTCAAGGAGATGTTCAATACCTATCCAGTGAAGAGATCGCAGACTCTTAAAGGGATTAAACCAATGATTACACTAAAATGGCACTTCCACTTAGAAATAGACTTCTAAATCATGGAGGTTGAAGGAAGGGCAATAAGAAGCAAGCATAAAGAAGGCTAGTGCTAAAGGGCAACAACGCTAGGGGAGCTGGGGAGGAGGCTTGGGTTTTTTACACCAGCAAGAGAGACTGCTACACATAAAAAGTTTGGAATGAGGTTGACAGCTGGTAAGACAGAAATACTGTTAGGAGGATGTTGGGGGGGGGAAGAAATGGAAGAATTATTGTTCTTTGGTCATAAAGATAAATTGAAAGTATCTTGAGCCTCCCTGAAAATTGTAACAGGTAAATTTAAGTCCTTGCTTCCTAAGCTTAGTCATCAGAGAATACAATGTGATGTACAGGCAGTGTTTGTAGTAAACAGAATAATTAGAATAATGTATAGCCTACAGTATGTATAAATATGTGCATGAAAAACAAAGACACCACTAGTTTTTAAGCATGGCATTAGAAGTATATTGACTTCTGTGTAATTAAATTGCGTTCTCACTATCTGTGTTTTATTTAGTTTCTGCAGAATGAAATGTGACTTTTTGGATAAACATTTCTGCATTATGTCATTAAGGTTATTGAATGGTAAAGAAGAAGGAAGGAAGGAAGATTTGTTCCTAAGGAGTTTTGTTTTATTTTATTTTTTTTCATAGTAAGGGACTTTAAATGCCAGAGCGGAGATGGCCTATGAATCTAATTGCCAAAGCCACTATTAAAGTAAGAAAGGAATTTAGGTGGGATTTGTTCAAATGCCATGTACAGTAGAAGGCAAATAGAGTCTAATCCATTGTGGTGATTCTGGTAGGAAATCAAAACACATAGGTCCATAGGATTACTCTATTTTAAGAGGGAAGCAGAAAAGAGGGAAATTACATCTAAATCCATTCATTTTGGAAATTAATTGCCTTGAAATGACAACCTCCTTGAAAAGGAATGACACTCATAGTCTGATCCAGGTCCCACCAATGTCAGTAGGAAGCTCTTCAGTGACTCCACAGACTTTGTGGGAAGGAAGTTGTGGAAATGGCCTAAAAGAGAATTTTTTTTTTTAATTTTTTTTTAAACTTGGAGTCAGAGAAGTTGCTCAGTGCCCTGCTACACTGCGTGGTCTTCCGGCGTATGGGCACAGAACCTGGACCTACTGTCATATATTTGAATTCAAGTCCTTTTTGGGTCTAGAGCACCTTCCTTGGATCGTATTTTTCAGCTGCCTCGAATGTACAAAAGGTCTAATATCAGTAGGGCTAAACTCAACTACAAGCTTGGTCCTAGTTTGTGATGGCCCTTTCTGGCTATTCCTGATAGAAGACCAAAAGAGCTAGTTCATTGTTTCCTCCTAAGCATGTTATTTCTTTGGGCATTATGTACAGTGAGCGGGCACACTGAATCCACGCATCCTTATGTGCTGAAAGCTGGATGTGCTCAAGCACACAGCTTAATCATGAACATTATATAAAATTGAATACCCTGTTGTTAGAAGACTAAGCTCCCTATATTGTTAGTCATGAAATTGCCCCATATCTCACATGAAAGATACTGTTGCAGCATTTGTTACGTTATAGTTGTCTGAGATTTTTCATTTGGAAAGCTTTCCAATTGAAAGATACAGTGCTGCCAAAAGCATTTTTAATGAAAAATGCCAGTTCCAAAAGAAAAAAATCAATCATTTAAAAACATTGGAAGATTTTTTTCTTTTGGTTCAGTTTTTAAGAAAAATGAAAATGAAAAATGAAAATGAAGTCTTGCACGGTTATCCACATCCTTGGCACTGTGGAGAACACACTGCCTCCTAGGTAGACTTGCCCTCTTCCTGTGAAAGGGAAGACATTTTTCTCGGGGATGCCACTGATACTGATGGTTTTCCCCCAGTCACTGTCAGAACTGTGACTTACATCCATTTGGGGTGTAAGCAGAAACATCTACTTGCCAAAAATAAACAAATAAATAGCATTTAGATAAGAAATGTGCCCACTCACGTCCTCTGTAAATGTGTTCAGAGGCAGGGTGTTACTTAAAGAGCTTTCACAGATGTGTTGTCCAGGGAATTAATATTAATGAATTATTATGTTTGGCATTTGGAAAATATTTTTCCTCTTGAAACCCCCTACCAAACACCAGCTGGTTTATACACAGTATCCCAGCTAGGTAAGGTAAGACTTTCAACTTCATTATATGAATGAGAAAACTGAGGAGCAGAAAGGTCTTCATGGCTTTTTCAGGTCCTCACTGTGAACATCTGTGGTGAATCTGTAAGGCTTTTTTACTCCCTATTCTAAACTAAAATTAGGAGACAATGCTGCTGCTTTATGCCCCAAACGCTCAATAAGCAGCAATGAACTGAGAATGCAGAGACTTGCATTTTAAAGCTACTAGCTTAAATAGAGAAGCTTAAAAAGCAATTCTAAACTTAACTGAGGGAGATAACTCATATAAGGATCTGATAGCATAGAAATTATCTCTGTTAGCTGGTCCCTCAGTTAAGCATTTCTGTACTAGTTATGTCAACGTTTGGTTCAAAGGAATTACAAGGACTGCATTGTGTTTTACAGCCTCAGCATTCTTGAATATGGAGGAAGGTTTGACACTGAGATCTTTAGACTTCCTGTAGTTTTCCACTGGTATAAGAGAGTAGAGACTGTGCCCAAAAGGCTTTTTAAACTGGCTGCGGACTGCTACTGACTAAATGCTTGGTTTAATCTGTATGCCAGTATCTGCAAAGTGTCCTGATTTCAAATGGCATGAAAGAAAACTGTGAAGGTGCTGAGAGAGGTGACTAATTAAAGACTATGAAAGAGAGATTAAAACCCTGTGGGCCTTTCTAAAGGGTTAAATGGCCAAATGACATATCCTCTCCTGTCAGAGGGCATGGAGTTGAGATAGACACCCTGCAGCTTTTGTCCTAAGCCTAAAGGAAAGCAGTTTTAAGGTACTCCTAGTTACTTGTCAAGGAGGATCTATATATCCCTTGATTAGTACCACGATTTAAAAGGGATCATGAATTTGCCCTCTTCCCCTGGCCTTGGTGCCCCAACACAAACTGTCCTTGAGACGATCATACCAATTCACCCCATGCCTTTTTTTTTCTTTTTTTTTTCTTTTCTTCGTGAGTCTGATGCCAAATACATTATCTTAAACACTTTCAATTTTAAGTAATGAAAAGAGGAGAAATAGCAACTGTGTGGGAATATTTCAAGGGAATTCTCATCCAATATAAAGATAATAGCAGAAGACGCTGATGTGTAAATTGTGGCCAAGAGGTAAAAGAGAGAGAAAGAAAAGAAAGATAAATTGCAAAAAAGGCTTTAATATAGCAGAAGACAAAGAACCTCTTGCTAATCTCACACTACTTTTACTCTGGTGTAATGAAATGAGGGCTCATGTGCAAAAGTTAAACAACACAGGAATATTGTTTGCTACTATGCAAAACAAACACTGGTCTTCTGAGAAGAAAGAGCTAAACTAAAAGAGGGCAAATAGTAGCATTTCATGTTTCCAAGCTGTCAAGAATTGCCCTTTGATCAGTTTTATCAAAAGCTGCACTGATTGTCTTCAACTAGGGCTTGTTTTGAAAATATTAACCCTCCAGGGTTCTATTTTGTTTTCTACTAAATCAAAAGGCAGTGTAATAAAAGGGTCATTGGAACTGGATGTAGATAACATTTTACAGCTTGATCCTGTGAGATGCTGGATTTTCTCAAGGTAATGCAGTTCAAGGGTTCTTAGCAGTTTTCTCAAAGCTTAGGAAACACATTTTCAAAATGTTGATCAAATCCATCCCTTTCAAGGTATTTAAATGAAATGGCCAGATTGACTTCTATTCTACCTTTACAAGTTTTCAGTTAAGAAAAAAATACCTTCCAGTTGATTAAGAGGAAAGGTATGTTTCCATCTTCAGTACACTTTGTAGTACTGTTTACCCATCTCAGAAGGGCTAAAATAGAACTCGAGGTACAGAGAGGTGACAAAGCACAGAATGCCTTGTATCGGAGGAGAGATGAAATAGATTAATATTTTCAGCACAGAAAAAAACACACTGACACAAGAACACAATAAAGACTATGATAAAATTGTGAGTGGTATCGGGAGGGAACAGGAAACTGCTATTCACTTTCTCATGATAAAAGAATAAGGCAATGTCAAACAGAATTATCCAATGGTAGGAATAAAAAAAAAATAAAGCACTTCATCACAAAAGCAGGTTAATTCAACTCTGGAACTCATTGCTGCAAGACAGCGTAGAGATCAGAAATGTAAGTGGGTTAAAAGACTATCTAGACAAACTCCTTGATGAAAGATCTGTTAGGACTACTAATACAAGTTATAATTTCCTGATAGCTGGGGAAGTGTATTGGAGGAATATCACTGTATGCTTTTCTTACATATGCATCAAAGCTGGAACCCTGAATTAGATGCACTTTTCACCCCGTACAGCCACTGTTACGTTCCTAGGAAGCAAATGAACATAAAGTGCTGCTTGCAACCTATCTGGAATGCCTTTGCTAAAAGGAGCAGAGACAACGATGTTGTTAAAACCATTCCTGGCCACTAAAAGGTGGGACTACCAGCACACCTGTCTGCATATGAAAAAATGTATCACTGTTCTGCCATCAGATTCTTATGTCTTTTCATCCTTCCTGTTACAGTATTTACAGCAGCAATTTGGTTCAGACATGTCTTGAGTATTTTTGCTGAGCACTGCCAATATTCTTGTACTGTTTTTCTTGAATGTCACATTCTAGGAAAAAAAAAAATCATTGAACAAGTAGGAGGCAATAGCTTTAAAGACTAATGAGTGATTCATATGTATCTTGGATTTTAATGATAAGGACGCTCCCTGTATGTCTTCTCCGGGCATATCAGTTTTTGTGGTTAGCATGCAGATGGGCTGGTTCTTTGGTTTCAAGACAGTTATGTAGTCATTACAATTCCAGCAGAGGATAAAGATTGGCTTTGCTGTTGGACTAGCAGGTTCTGCAGCTGAATCATTGTATGGTCTTTGGCAAGTTACTTCATGAGTGAGCTGAAAGTTTTGTTCCTGAATGGGAGAGGAGTTTAAGCCCCTATTTGCACGTACACACATCTGATTTAAAACACTTCCTGCACTTTGCCACATCAGCTTACGTGCACAGAAATATCTAAAGCATTGGATAAAAGTGCTGTCAGGTGCAGACTTGCCAAGGATTGTGTGCACTAACCCTTCCTTGCATTCTTGGCATGGGACAAGTACCAAATCACTCAAGTTAACCACAAGGGTGCTGTCTCTGCTCCTTACACAGCAACTGCCTGGGAAATCCATCTTCTCTGGTAATAGGACTTGTCTCATAGTCAAAACCGTGGCAGAACAAGATCTTCCTGAAGCAAGAAGATTATGCTATAAATTCAAGGCCTCTTATCCATAAAGTGGAAATTTTCAGATATACTGTGAAATCAAAGGGGTCTCTGGCATGTGTTTCATAGCTGAAGTAGTTGAGTGGAGGTTATTCATCCTATGTGGAGAGTCTGGACAAGAACAGCCCCAAAGCAAATGAACTGGGATTTGACTGCCTCTGTCCAGACTTGAAAACAGATGTTCAACAGGATGTCAGGAGAGAAGGGAGTGCTAATTTTATAGTTAGGAAGTGTTTTGGAGAAATTCAGTATGGACACCATGCCACCCTGCAGTCAGAAAACTCACATCCTCATTTCCATGATTTATACACACTAGGTTCAAATGAAGTCTCAGAGTCATAATGGGAAAAGGCTGTCTTATGATCAGAGCTCCAGCAACCTTCAAGAGAGAGAAACCAGTCACTACATTGGGAAGCTCTTTAAAGGCATATGGGACTCTTAATGAAGCTGATCAATTAGGGTTTTTTTAACTTGTTATTGTGCCTTATCTACAAAGTAACATGCTCACTGCTTGGATCAGAAAACCACTACTGTGTACAGACTGGTTTGGAAGTATGCTTGAGTGAATGCTTGGAGCTCATACTGTTAGTTTTGGTTGACTTAAGTTACACTGCAATCATTCTAACACAGTTTTCAGTTAACCTAGATAGCACAGTGTGGAAACCATACAAGAATGCTTTTCATGTCAGTCTGTCCTTGGATAAAACTTGCATATGGTTGGGAATAGGTTTTTTACCATAAAAGCTTATACTTTTTCCCTACTACTTTGCTAACAGGGAGCACCTGGCTAATGCTTTTCAGCAGAAGATACCAGTTCTACATGAAGCCCTGTGCTGCCAGGTTCCCACCTAGCCTGTGCCGCACCATGAGGGCGCATCTAGTGGTACTGTTTGAAACAATACATGCAGAAGTTTTGCGTTAGGAAGCTCATTTTGGTAAGTGTTTCATGACACCTGTTCTGAGGATTGCTACAGCCTTATGTCTGAAATGCCTTGGTTTCTTCAGCGATCCTGAAACCACTCTGAGCACAAGGTAAGAAAGATAGATGTATATGAAGTGCTTATGTGCAAAATGTGAAAATAGTATCTACTCTATGTTTCCCATGCCTGATGTTACACTTTCTGAAGGGACCCTTACCAAGTCAGCTTTCAGATTGAAATTTTCCTTGGGGTTGCTCTGAGATTCCCTTCAGGTTCTAATCTAACCCACGCTGCTCCCAAGGCCTCCTTACTCCCTGAATTTCTGTGGGATTGTCCCGCATTTGTAAATGCTCATGTCCACTCTGCATGGCCGGTTATGAATCCTTACTACCCAAGTGGTAACGAAAGCTGGGTAACAGCAACCCCAGTGCTTTCACATACTTGCCATCAGGCCACAATGCATTCTTCTGCCAGTCTGTGTATTGCTCACATTACAGAGTGATGCTTTTTAACATTGGGATTAATACATACAGATTACTGGTTATATTTGAGATGAAAAACAATGGTTAACAAAGACTTTTGTGGATATAACAGGTTTGGTGGCAAATGCCCCCAGCTGTCTCTTTGAAGGACACCACAGAAAAGAGCTGTTTATTTTAATAATTGGAATTGTGCCTCTAATAAGTATCTTCTTTAATAATTTGTAGAGGGTTCTGTTAGGTTGTGGACATGCATTTCTATAAACAGGGATATTTGTTCAAGTTAAGCCTAATTAAGAAAGAAATGAGGCAAGAGTTATTTGGAGGGCTGTAGGGTAACAGTCTATCCTGATTCATTTTAAAGTATTTCCACTTGGTGGAATGAGACTTGCAATCACTCCGGAGGAAAAAATCCTTAGAGAATTAAATGAGAATGATTAGGATGATGCTAATGACTTATTACCAATAGTAAATGGCTCATTAAAGTCCCATATGGAAATGGGCAAAATGGACAGAACTAGAATTTTTACAAAACACAAGTATTGACAAAAAATATTAATATTTAGCATCTCCTAATCTACATTATTTACTGCTTCTTATTTTTAAAAGCTTAAAGATTTTTCTTCACCTAAAACCTAACAGGTATAGGAAATTTGGTCCTCATCTGGAGACTGGACAATTAGTACTAGTCACTGGATGTAATACATACTATTACAAATAACACTTAGGTTCACAAATATCTTTGTTCTAATGTATTTTTTTGTGCATGATTTTTTGTATCTCAACTCATTTAATGTTTTTTTTAACTGCACCTCTCTATTTTTCTCAGGCCAGGGTTCATGCTCTACTTTGAAAACTGTGTCTTATTTCTTGCCTTCCCTTGGTGTACCTCCCTAGATGAGCCTCGATACCTTTTTGTTGTGCATCAGGAGTCAGAAAGAGTTGGGAAAAATTACTTAAAAGGCCTGAGATTATTTTATAACTTTTCTGTTTGTATACTTACATCTGGTGATGTCACTTCCATCTAACGCACTGTATCAAGACTCCTGATAGAAGTGTGACTCTTGAGATTATTATCCTTATCCATCAATTAGAATGTCACAATTATGAGAAGCACCACAATGCAGACATAGCTGAAATACCTGTAATGCTGCTAAAAGATTTATACCAGTTAAGTATTTGCCTTCCTCTCTGCTTTCCACACATAAAATGTTGTGGTTTTGAAAGCAGCCATAAACACTTGTCTATTATTGTTGTGTCCCAAAACTCAGTAATTTGGTGAATATTTGATCATCTTTTTCACTTCTACATTGTCTTTAGCTGAATTGTTAATTTCTAATTAGATTTCAGGGATAAATATTTCTACACTCACTGTTAATACTTTTGGAACAAACTTTACAAGAATTTTCAGATTTCCTTCTCAGCGGATCTCCCAGTTATGATATCTTGATTAGCTATCCCCAGTGCACTGTGCTTAGAAGTTTTCTGAGAAACAATAATTCAGCTGACACAGACTGATTCTACAACTTGCTGAGAGTTTCTCCCAAGCATAACTGCCACCAATTTCATTAGGATTTGACATTATTCAGTGTTTTACAAAGATTCTCAAGAGCCATCCTTTATTTGTGTTGATACCATATTAAAATAGGTATTGTAAGAATTGCAATTCAAGCTCTTGTATAAATATCTGAGAAGTCAGTAATAAATAGTCCAAATCAGTAGACAGAAATAAAATGCTTTAAACTACATGAGCACAAGAAACAGATGGGCTTAAGTGCAAATAATTCTCCTTTTTTATAACAAGTTCTTTTTTCACTTCTTAATATCTATCACTGCAATTCAATTTTTTATTTGCCAAGCATGTTTTCAGTGAATCACAAGCTACTTGGGAATGCTGCTCAAATTCTCCTAAGGAAGATGTGGCTCTTGTTAATTAAATTAATCCATTTTAATTAATATCTCTGTACCCAGGAAGTGAAAACCTGCGTTTGCTTCCTTCTTTTATTCCTTTGGGGAATATGAATTCCGTATATGTAAGGAGTATTTAGCCCTTCTGAACCAAACAAAATTGTTTTTAAACAGATCTGCTCATAACACTGTATTCATAACAGGCATTCGGTACAGCATTTCTACAACTCATTCATAAATCAAATCTATGGTCTGAAGCACTTAGTGCAAAGTGTGTTGGACTACCATGCATTTGCTATATAGTGCTATGTACTTGTAAAGTAGGTCGTATACTTCAGAAGAGCATCAGACCGATTTAGTGCATAATTGAAATATACAGTATGGCTGATTTTTATCTAGAAACTGTGCAATTGTGCACCCAGGCTGTAACAGTCTATTCATCTGCACTGATGTTCATCTGATGCATGTCAAAAATTCCACTTGCACACACAACCTGGCTGGGCTATGCAAAGGCAATGAGTTTTTGCTTGGGCAATAAGCTTCTTCCCAGAAGCTTCAGTCTGATTGTGCATATCTTAACTTACTGTGGGTATCTTACCTAATACGCACTGAGTCTGCCTAGGTAATCCTAGGAACATATATGTCAGACCTAAATTAAGCCATGACTTCTCCAGCAGTCCAGTCTCCCTGTACTCTGCATTTTGTCCAGTGGTGCATAATCACCCAATCCAACCATTGAGTCAAAGGACTGGGTAAAAGAAAATGTAATTCTGGCATCAGTTTCTCATCCTTCAAGGCAATGAGTCCTGCTCCTCTCATTCTAGCTATGAGCTGGACAGCGTGGGGCTCTTTTATATTCTGAATTGTCACAAATAGCACTTAGTATTCACTAAAAAGCTATTGATCTCTCTCCCTCAAGTCCTAAACCTCCTTGTAAATCAGTACATCTCATTGAGTGAAGCACTGGAAAATAATAAGAAAGCCTGGATCTAACAGTTTCTCTGAAAAGATACTAGACCCCGTACCAGTGACCAGTGCTGTTGACCTAATGTCCCATCAGTGCTACGGTCCACAGACAAGGTTCCTGGTTTGATTAAAAGCGTTACCATGTGAAAGATTCAATTTCACCTCATTCTTACATCCAAAATGAGATGGTATCATTCAGTGCTTGACTCCGTTTGAACTCCCATCTGGCTGGTAAACTTCAAAGAACACTGACAGCTTTCACAGATTTGATCCAAAAGCGGATGTCTTGGTGCCATTGTTATGTGGGCACACTGGAGGAAAGAGGCATATTTACGCAGTTTATTTTCGGCTTGCAGGTGCCTAGGTTAGCGTCTGAGATTGTTTGATAGGGGTAGCTGAGCTTCCAGGATAGCTTCTTCTGGAGTTTCCACTGGCTGCAAAAGAAGCTTGAGGTCCTACCTTTGCAACTGTGTGAGATGCATGAAGTTAGATGGTGTGGAACCCCCTTTCTCCTCATCTCATTTTCCTCCAGGCAGATTTTTCCTTTCAGACAGATTCAGATATTCTTTCAGAGGCTCTGAGAGGCTGATTCTTCAGATTTGGGAAACCTCAGCTGGCTAATCAAACAGTCCTATTTTCAGACTATATCCTTGTGACAGCATCTTAGGGCTCTCCAGACTGCTTGCTTTGCTCTGGGAAGCTGATCTAAACACTGCTTAGCCAAGCTGGAAGTACCATGTGCTAGTTCTTACTATTTTTCCTACCTCTAGCTGATCGCTCTAATCCCACCCCAGATTAGTGCACTGGCAAAGGGGTTGTTTGATAAATGTATGTTTTGGTGTTGCCTGAAATCTGTCAGTGTGGCCAGTGTTATACGAGGAGAGAACATGAAGTCATCATTTATGCCTGAAGAGATTTCCCATAAGAAAAAAAGCACATTTAAGTCGATCTGACCCACTCTCTCTCTTCCCTCATCTCCTGTCTTCATGGCGTTCAGATTCTGAACCTGTTTCAGCTGGGTGGCTTATATTAATACATCACTTACTGATCAACTAGGCTGGCAGGAAAAAATCAAAGAGAATGTCAGAAAACAGTAGCATAATTCTGTTCCCAGCTGGAGAACTCTTCTTCTATCTTGTCAGAGTTACGGAGTCATGATATGGGTCACAGAAAACTCACTTTACTGACAGTTGTTACTTTTGGGATTAGATCGATATTTGTCTGTATCCAGGAATTAGTAGAACAACTGCTTGCAGGAATATATTTTAGAGGTGATTTCCTATCAGTGCAGGATGCTTCTGAATTTAATTCTGCTATTCAAGACACCATTTACTTTTCTAATACTTAAAGCCATATGCACTGCTCACAAGAAATCCTGCAGGTAAAGAGAAAACAGAAGAATATGTGTTAGAGGATTAGACATAATATGGATTGTGAAGTCTTATGTAAAACAGAAAATCGTATTTTTTGAGATATTTTGCAAAGAAATTTTGCACTTGGCAGGGTATTTAAGTTACCTGTCATTTACACCTTGGAGATGAGCAGAGAAAACCTAATAATGCTTACACTCTTAGGAATGATTGTCTTTGTAAAGCAGGTATCTTTGCAGCATTATACAAGGCAAAAAATGTCAGGTTTGTCATCTCCAATAGCTTCTTTATAAAGTGCAAGTGGCTTAATTTCAAAGGACCAAACTGAGTAGCATATTTTCTTTCTATTTCTAAGTCCTTTGCTGCTACACTCTTAAAAAACCCAATGGCCAAATATTTTATGCTGTTCCACAGTGAATGTTAGTTTAAAAAAAAAAAAAAATCTTAAAAAGACCGTAAGAAAAAAGACCAGAGTAAATGGATATTGCCATTATGTCTCGGTGTATAGTGACTGCTAGCACAGGTAGACTTCCAGTAGGAACCATTGTGCATAGGATGCAGAACTGGAGGCAAAGCTAGACTCAGTTCTTTGTTTTTGCTGGATCAGTCTTTTCTAGTCTCTAATATGACCCTCCATTTTTAAAGATATTTTGCGATCTGTCCTTGAAAATTGTTATTAATGGCCTAGTTAAGCAGGGAGAGGATTACTACTTATCTATATTATATTTATTCCAATTTCTGCTTTAAACATTGTTTTATGTAAATTTACCATGGCATTTAATTCCCTCCATTTATACACTTGACTTATTACATTTTTACAAATACTTATTACAGTTATTTTGAATATCAGTCTTGCATATTCCCTAGCTACACAGTCTTATTTATTATTTCTTTTTCATTCTCATTCGTTATAGAAGCTAAAGTAAACCCCTGGAGGCAAGGACAGGTAGATTTGAGCATGGACTGAAGTGCTGTGGTCTAAATTGTTACAGAGCAGAACCTGGAAGTGTTGGAGGAATAATCAATCCAGGAAGAAAAACATGCTGAAATTTTACCTTTCTCCTTTGAATGCTCTGTGTGACTGTGTATGCTAGCCTTAAAGCAAGCTGCTTTGGTTGTCGGAAAGTCTAGGTAGAATAACATGTTGTGGGCTAATTTAGCTTACTGCTGAGCACTGCTGCCCAGCAGAGCTGCATAGATATATCTTCTGTCAGTCTACAACTCTGAAAACAAAATTGTCAAGTCACTCCCACAGTAAATGGTTATTTTCCCTGCACAGTTAATGCAGTTGTATAGAGCAACTAGAAATCCAGGAACATAAAAACACAGAGGCTGAAATCTTCCAAAGTATTTAGGCAACAAAATCCCATAGATGGTGGATTCCCTAATAGGGTGATCTTGGCTGTGTTATATTCATATGTGTTGTAATACAAAAATACTATTTCTCACTGTGTCTGGCAGAGGTCATAGCACAGTATGGCTAGATCTTTGTAGTAAAGGAATAGCAGCAGTTCCTCAACAGAATCCTTCTAGTAAAAAAAATGGATCTGATCACTACATCCAGGAGACTGAGGTTTGGCTCACAGAGGGATGATAATCCCAAACCAGTGAAGCTAAGTGGAAAGATGTGTAGAATTATTGGAGCACTGAAAAGATGCTGAGAAACCCCTGACAATACATAATCTGTTCCACTTCAGTGATGGAAACTGATTTCAGACATATCTAGAGAGATAAATACGATTAACAGAATTTCAGTTTCAAGTCTATTAGGAATCAAACTTTCAAACTGACAGCCACTGTTTGATTGTTTTCAACTATTTTTTACTATCTGATTAATGTAATTTTTTTAAAGCAATTTAAATTTTCTTTGCTGAATGGAAACTTACAGGACACAGATTCTCCATCACAGAAGCAAATACCTTGGCTGAAGATAAGATGATCTATTAGAGAAGAGCCATATCCAAAGGTAGCAGAACAGCTGTACTGAGTTTTTTCTAGCCTAATAGGGAATTGAATCTATTTCAGCCCAGGGACAAAATACTGCATCACTTGTGTTTGAAGAAATGACTGCAGAACATTTGCTACAATTGATCATTTACTGCTCCCTTTTCTGGCTTTAACACTCTAAAGTCCTACTTCTTGAACACTGGGTTGTGTGAACAAAATGCACCTGAGTGAATGGTTGTCTCCAGAACTAGGTTTTGCCAGTACCTTTTGCACAGTGCCCCTTCAGAGTGCACTTAGCATTATGAATATAGAGAGCAGGAAAGGAAAAAATGCTTCTTGGTACTAGTTCTACAGTGTAATCAGAGTTTAAATGTAAAATTTATTTTCCAGAAGAAAACAAATGCCAAATTCTAGTGGCCTGGAATTCAAGCACCGCAGGTCGAAATTATAATATCTCTCTAAAGCTCCACTTAGAGACTGTGGAAAAGGAATAGTACATTTTCCTGCCACTACTCACCCACTTTATCTTTGAATAGGAAGAAATTTTTTTTCTTACAAGCGGTCAAGTATTTAGATGACGTGCATGTGTTTCCCCTGTTGATAGCAGGTGATCACAGAGGGCAAAGGTGAACAAATGAATTTAAAACAATACTGCACAAGTAATGTTGCATGCACTAATATTACATGCTTCATTGCATCTTTGGTTATTCATTCTTTACACCAGTCCTCTGGGACAAAATCAATGAGACATTTTATGTTATGCTTCAAAGTCATCATAATTGTTTGTTTTGAAGCAACATTTTTTTTCCCTTTTGTCAACCAAGCAATTTGCTGAAGTACCCAATTTGGCAACAACAGTCAGGAATAGAGCCAGAAGCTTTTTAAAAATAATTTGAGGAGGGGAAAACCCAACAGCAACAAAACCTTATGCTGAAGTACTGTGTTGTTTATAACACGGAATTCTCCCCAAAGGGGAATCATAATGAAAAAAAAAAAAAATCCCCATAGCGCTTACTTCAAACAAACATGAGCGTTAAACATTATTTATAATATCTGTGTGACAACAAGATGTCTTTGCATAATTAAAGCACCTCAGAAGATGTGTACAGCAAGATATCCCACTGTCAATTAGCTGCTTGAGTGGTCAAGTTTCCACATACAAATTCTGCGTATTACTTCTTCAGAGAAGAGCAGCACTGTACTTGACCTTTTCTGCCTTCCCAATGGATGTTGCTGTATTATTTTTTGCACTGTATTACCTATATCTGAACCTGTGCTTTTTTGTAAATGCCTGAGTCATAAGTTAAAAAATGACTTAATTAGTATGATGTTTGTGTCTGTATTAACATTCAAAAGCCCTGACAGAGATTGCAAAGGCAGTGGTTCCAGACATTGTACAAACACTTGGTAATGAGCTCCTCTAGTGCTTTTCATCAGATGTCAAAACGCTTTACTGTCAGTAGTGGTCCATCTTGTATATATGGGAACTGAGGCACACAGCAGTGATGTGATTCCCTGTAGTCAGCCAGGAGGCTGGTATCAGCCAGGGAAGTAACGAGGCTTGAAAATCAGGCAAGGCTTTGTCCACGCTGGCCCCAAAATCCTACAGCATGGAGCTTGGAAAAGACACCTCAGGTCTCTATCTTTGCAGTCCACGAATCTAAACTGAAAGCCTCCTCACTAATTAGGAGATTATTCAGGAATGGCTATAACTGAAGCATATTTGGAACAAAAAAAAAAAAGGAAGAAAAAAAGGCAGAAGTATATTGTTAACATCCCTCTGTTGTAGTAAGACCCTCTGGGGATGCTACTTGGCTGCTTGTAAGTGTATTTAACATAAAGCAGAGATGATTGAAAAATGTAGCTTGTAGCTCCCTGGGGCAGTTTGCCATTCACAAGATATAGGACAGTGAGCAGTACTGGAAGGAGATGTTGCAGGCAGCCCTATCCATGATGGCCCTGCAGGCAAGAAAAGGCTTGTGTGTACTCGGAATATGATTTGATGATTAGATCCTTTAGCGCTTGTGAAAGCCACTTGTTTACAACTCTTATTGAATTATTTTGTATGCTGTAGTATAAAATACTTGTTTCTTAAGATTTGATAAGGTGCATAAACCTGCAATGCATTTTAAGCACTGCATAAATGCAGAGACAGCGGAGCTGTAAGGCCAAATTCATTAGTGGCATTCTATCGAGTTCAGTGGGCTTATCCCATGGATGAATTTTGCATGTATTCTGTAAAATAGGTAAGTATTTGACTAAAATTAGCCAAATCCTCCAGAGCCTAATGGAGCGCTTATGGGCTCTGGCAACTTAACCCAATGTTTAATTTGCACTAATCTAGCCAAGACTGCAGAAGCATGAAATATACTCTACAGGGAGAGCGCTGCTCTTTGAAGTTAGTGGCTTAATTCCCATTGTCTCTGATGGGAGTAGGACTGGGGTTTATGTGGCATTTACTCCTGTTATTGTAGACAGAAATCTTTTTACATATGAATTAATTTGGACTGTATTTGGGGAAATTCCAATCTTCTGAATTTACTAAAATCTTGTTAACTTCCAGGAGAGCCTGCACAGCTGTACTTGTGAGTTCTGCATATTCTCCATGTAGATACCATGGACTGTGAGACCCTGCAGATTTCACTTCTCAGCGTGCATGTGCAGATCTCTAACTAGCTAGCTAGCTAATAGCAGTGGAAAGAGAAAGGAAGAAGGGAAAACAGCTCTTTGTACAGCAGCATGAAGTCAACTAACACATAATCCAATCTTTTCTTTTTTCAGGGGCATTCTGTAAGTACCAACAATTCAAAATGGATTATTTGATTATTTGCGTTCACCTGCTTCTTTTGGATTCTCACAGCTTGGAGGTCAGCTTGCCCTCTGCACTGCGATGGTCTCGGGCGAGTATGCAGAGTGCCACTGCTGGCTGCGGCTGTCCCAGCTGGGCGAGGGGCTGCAGCCAGCAGCGTGCAGCTGGGAAGCGGTGATGGAGCACTCTGGTGTGCAATTCCTCAGCCAGATAAGTGACTGTTTCAGTTTATCCTTTTGACAAGAGCAGAGGTTTTCTATTTTA
Source organism: Gymnogyps californianus (assembly GCF_018139145.2). Lineage (NCBI taxonomy): Eukaryota > Metazoa > Chordata > Aves > Accipitriformes > Cathartidae > Gymnogyps > Gymnogyps californianus. The sequence goes on from NC_059482.1 coordinate 7,966,850, forward strand.
GACAGTCACAAAAGGTGAGCACGTAGTGTTTCGGGGGAAGGCAGCTCAAGCAGTGATCTGGGCACAGAGAAATAGGGAAAAGGAAGAAAAAGTGTCTTTGAAATGATCCCACTTAACCGTCAAGTAACTATTACCATGGCACAAACCCAAATTGATATGCTGCCTCCACAACACTTTGATTCACTCCTGTAGCCGGGTGCTGAGAGTGACTGTAATCCTACAGGGTGTTTCAACAGAGAAGCACATAGGGGAGCAGACAGGCAAGACAGTAGTCAGAAAGCAAGCTGTCTACTGTGCAGGCACGGCAGACACTTCAAAGAGTGAGGAAATCTTTTCAATGAAGTTATTGTCAGAAGCTACACGAGAGTTCCCAGTGATGTTAATGCCCACTGTTACTACTCTCTCCCACCAAAAAGAATTTTTGTCCTGATGAGGTGACTTTCCCCATGATGGGGTGGCAAGCGATCCCTGATCCTTTTGTTTTATTCCAGTTACTTGCAGATTCCCTGTTTTTCTAGCCCATGGTCACCGTTTCTTTGACTTGAAAGTTCAAAGCGGCAGAGCCACTAGCCTCATTTTACAAGTGCAGAGACACATGAAGAGTTTATTTTAGTCCTAGGAAGCACCACAGATTCCCACACTTTTATTCTTCCCCTTAATCTGTCAGAAACTTCAAACATCCAGCAGGACTGTATATAAAGAAGAGGGACTGCTGTTTCCTTTCTGCATCTTAGTTTCAACACTTTCTGCCAGCGGATGCTGATGGCAACCTACTACTAAAGGAATCACTACTGCCTTTAGATGCAATTTCCCGAGCCTGTTACCTCTAGGCTACATTACGGCACGCTAGTATTGTCTATTACTCCAGCAGTTTCTAGTATTTACCATACCAGCTCTCATGTCACATCTGCCTTTCTTATACTTAAGATGCAGCTTGAGGCAGGTGGAGCAAAATCAACACAGAGAAGTCCTAAAGCTCCTCTCTTTCCTCGCTCTCATTGCTAATCTGGCATGGGAAGCGTTGCTGTGGAAATGGAGGAGGCAAAATCTCATTCAGGAAAATACTGGAAGCAGGTGATAGGGGAGAATGCTAATCTATCAACCCCACTCTCTGACTGGTACAACCCCCCTTGCACTGAGAAAATTGGTTTGTATTTGATTCTGCTGATGTAGCAAACCAAAACAGCAAGTCAATTTGTGATAGAAGATGGAAGAAAAGAAGTGACATGGTTTATTAATCCCAGAAGAGACAGGACTACATTAACCAAACCTGTAACCTCCAAGAATGAATCAATTTACTTCTTACACCCTAATCTTGATTTTTGACTCTCTCAGTCTGGATTTGCACATACTGTAAACTTTCATGGTATTCAGATTCCCTTATAGGATTTCCACATGAAAACGGACAGGATTCCAGTCTGTTCCATTAAATCTTCACAGATGATCCATGTTTGAGACAAAATTTATGGCATGTAGTCAGTGTAGCTGACTGATCATTTTGTTACGGTTGCCTATTCTGAGGCAGTTATTGTATCTCGAAGCATTTTAAGAGATGGAGTCATTTATCAGAGTACCTTTGAGATGATTAGAACTACAGGAGAAGCCCTTTAATTGGGAGAATGCGTAAGATGATACTGTATCCTAAATGCAAAGGAACAAAAAGAACAGAAATAAAGGGAATAACCTGCAAAATGAAAATGTCATGAATAAAAAAGGATCATCACTAGATTATAGTTGTATTTCGTCCTAACCTTACCAACATTTAATCTTTATATCACATTTTCTACACTAAAATATTAACGCTTGGGATTTCTCTGGCACCTCCTCATACACATTTTAATCAGATCTATGTAGAATTCTATATATAATCAGGTCAGCTTGGGGTTTCTGGTGTCAGCCTCGAAGGACTGGGGTTGCTACAGCCTTGGATTAACCCCATGGAAGACATTAGGGTTAACCAGTCCTTACACCTTCCTCTTCCATTCTTATCCAAACAAGCAAGTTACTTTTGAAAACTTGGGCTTAACTTCAGGGGAAGAAAACGCAACTTGAACCGTCCCGAGTCTGACTTAATTTTAATGGAAGTGTCATGCTACCATGTGCTTCTCAGTTTGGCAGCAGTCAAATGCTTCCTCACTAAGGCCTATCTCTGCACACATGCGTGGCCTCCAATTAAAAATGCTGTCCCAAAACAGATTCCAAAGAATGCATTTTAAAAAAAATACCTTAATTCTACTTGTAAAGGACAACCTGGGGTCTAGCAAAACCAGTGTCTACTGACTGCAGAAAATACACTGCCACCTTCATCGTCCTAATTAATGCCCATACAGACCCACAAAATCTCACTTTTATCAGTACTATGATTCCTACTGTGTGACTGTAGCAGGATGCTTACGTGTACAATTATTCTGCATTAAATGACCAGTGCTGCTGGGAAGTAGGACTAACATTGTTTTGATATAAAATGACCCTAATAATTACTTGGATGTTGTTATAAACCAGTGAGTCCTGAAGAGGCTGGCTGTGCTTGGGTGACCGATTTTGGACCTCAGTGGCAAAAGGCTGGGAATCTGAGAAAAGCTGAAGACCTCATAGTAAATACAAATTACAATCTCTGATGATTTTTGCAGTGCAGTATTTATTGTGACAAAGAGGCTCAGCCATGCAGATTATTTCTAGGCACTTGCAGACTTTCCTCACCTAAAATCATTTAGTGCTGCAGAAAAAATTGACAGTTCTATACTGTGTTATTGGTTTGTCCTGGTTTCGGCTGGAATAGAGTTAATTTTCTTCCTAGCAGCTGGTATAGTGCTGTGTTTTGGATTTAGTAGGAAAATAATGTTGATAACACACTGATTTTTTTAGTTGTTGCTAAGTAGTGTTTATACCAAGTCAAGGATTTTTCAGCTTCTCATGCCCAGCCAGCAAGAAGGCTGGAGGGGCACAAGAAGCTGGGAGGGGACACAGCCAGGACAGCTGACCCAAACTGGCCAAAGGGGTATTCCATACCATATGATGTCATGCCCAGTATATAAACTGGGGGGAGTTGGCCGGGAGGGGCGGATTGCTGCTCGGGGACTGGCTGAGCATCTGTCAGCGGGTGGTGAGCAATTGCATTGTGCATCACTTGTCTGTCTTGGGTTATATTTCACTCTCTTTTTGTTATCTTTCTTTTCATTACTGTTGTTGTTGCTGCTATTATTATTTATTTTTTATTTCAATTGTTAAACTGTTCTTATCTCAACCCACGAGTTTTACTTGTTTTCAGTTCTCCTCCCCATCCTACCGGGGCGGGGAGGGGGAGGAGTGAGTAAGTGTCTGCATGGGCTTAGTTGCTGGCTGGGGTTAAACCATGACAGTCCTTTTTGGCCCCCAACATGGGGCTCGAAGGGTTCGAGATAACGACAAGTTTGATTGGAATGTGCTAGATCGAATTTATAGCTGTTATTGCTGTTTAGCTATTAATTGGCAGGCTCCTGTGCTTGCCATGGGGCTTGCTTGCTTTACTGTATATTAGAGTCTTGTACTCATCAGTGGCTGCTTTTTGCTTTCGCTGCTTGCTGTACTGCTGTACTGCTTATCGTCCGACTCTGCTGTGCCTGGGAACATTTTGATAACAGCAACGGCGATGCGCCTGGGTTGGCAGATGCCCAGGGCATCGCTGCTGTTTCTGTGCTGCTGTACTGGACAGAACTCGAGTAGAAGGGACTGTGACCTGTGGATGAGTCCACACGGGAGCAGGACACCCTGAAGCGTCTGTGGCCATGGATGAGTCCACACCAGAGCAGATATATCTCAAAGCGTCTGTGGCCATGGTTGTGTCTGTGCCGCAGCAGGTATACCTCTGAAGGGATTGGGGCCCAAGAATAAGTCCACGCTGGAGAAGGTACACCTCGACGCATCTGTGGCTGTGGATAAGTCCATGCTGCAGCAGGTACACCTTGAAGCATCAGTGGCTGTGCATGAGGTCATGCTGGAGCACATCAAAGCATGTGGCCAAGGATAAGCCCACGACAGAGCAGGTACACCCCTGGAGGGACTGCAGCCATGGGTAAGGCCATGTTGGAGCAGAGTCACTCCTGAAGGGACTGTGGCTGTGGGTAGGGCCATGCTGGAGCAGGTATATCTCTGAAGGCATTGTGGCCCACGGATAAGGCCACACTGGCACAGGTGCACCTCAAAGCGACTGTGGCTGTGGATAAGCCTATGCCACAGCAGGTATGCCCCTGGAGAGACTGTGGCTCATAGATAAGGCTCCACTTGGAGCAGGTACAACCCTAAGGGACTGCAGTCTGTGGATAAGTCCAAGCCAGAGCAGGAGCAAGGGGAGGAGCTCATTGCAATGTTAAACCCTATAACCTGGTTCAAAGGGACCAGGGGTGGAGATTGTAATGGAAATACCTTTAAATTATTGTAACTCATGATTTGAGTTGCATGTTATAGGAATTACTGTAGCAGGAACCACCTGAACCAACGGAGGACAAGCCTTACAAGAAGCGGTGCAAGTGCAGCAGTGACCTGACCTGAGCTGGCTTTGGTGCCCAGTAACTCCACGCAACACCACCTCTCCTGTCCTGAGTGACCACCATAACAGATGGAGCCCGAAGTCATGGACTAAATTAACTCAGTGGACATTTTGTGGACATTTGTGGACATTTATGGACATTTTGTAGACATTTCACAGGGGTGGTCCATAGACTAAGGGAATGATATCTGTGTATTATATCAAAGGATGGGAAGGGTGGTGGTGGTTAATGAGGTTGTATTGGATAGTGTGGTACCTGAGCATGACGTAAATGGTATGGAATAAAGGGTGGAGAATGTGCTGGTTTTGGCTGGGATAGAGTTAATTTTCTTCACAGTAGCTAGTATGGGGCTGTGTTTTGGATTTGTGCTGGAAACAGTGTTGATGATAATGCAGAGATGTTTTCGTTGTTGCTGAGCAGTGCTCACACAGAGTCAAGGCCTTTTCTCCTTCTCACCCCACCCCACCAGCGAGTAGGCTGGGGGGGCACGAGAAGCTGGGAGGGGACACAGCCGGGACAGCTGACCCCACCTGCCCAAAGGGATATTCCATATCATATGGCATCATGCTCAGCATGTAAAGCTGGGGGAAGAAGAAGGAGGAAGGGGGGGACGTTTGGAGCGATGGCATTTGTCTTCCCAAGTAACCGTTATGTGTGATGGAGCCCTGCTTTCCTGGAGATGGCTGAACACCTGCCTGCCCATGGGAAGTGGTGAATGAATTCCTTGTTTTGCTTTGCTTGTGTGCGCAGCTTTTGCTTTACCTATTAAACTGTCTTTATCTCGACCCACGAGTTTTCTCACTTTCACTCTTCCGATTCTCTCCCCCATCCCACCAGGGCAGGAGTGAGTGAGCAGCTGTGTGGGGCTTAGTTGCCACCTGGGGTTAAACCACGACGTGTTTTAAAATTTTAACATCAGGGAAGTATCATTTTTCCTTCAGGAGGAGTGAGGTATTATGTCTTATTTTGAGTGGGAGAGAGATTCCACCTGAGGAGAGGTAAAGAAGTGTAGGATCTGACAGCAGCAGGGACGACTCGGACACTATGAAGGAGAAAAAGATGCAGTAAGGCCTGCAGCTGAGATAAGCTGACTCATTGCCATGAAGCCACATCACCTGCCAGGTATACTGGTTAGGTGGTTGGAACATGCATGCAACAGGGAAATTAATTACTCCATTGATTTTAAAAAGCACTCCAAAATAAAATGAGACCTATTCCTCCTATATTTTTTATTGTCCCTAAAGACAACACAGATGTAATCCACTGGTTTAGCCTTGGTGACACAGTGACTTCCTGGTCACTTTAGGGAACTGATTTCTAGTACCACAAGGACAAAGTGGGACAGTAAAACTTATTTGTGATTAATTTATTTAATATTCATGTTGCTTTCACATGTACAAATTCAATAGTCTGTATACATTTATGGCACTGACTGTATGAAATATTCTGACTGCTTTCTTTTTTTTCCCAAAAACCAGGTATTCCTTAAATACCCTTGCACCCCTTTGTCCATCACATAAGATGAGAGCAGGAAAGGACTATTCTTAACAGAAATCGTATTTTACACTTGCCCAACTTATATCCATTCAAATGGTAAATATCTCTCAAAAGCTTGCGGTATGTAAGACTGAATAGAGCCACAAATCTCTGCCATTAAATCTGTCCTGGTAGTGTGGCCCTAAGATTGTTGAGAAATTTTCCAGCAGGCCCATCCATTTGCAACTCATACAAGTTTGATAAATGCCTTTTAGCTCTAATTTGCTTTTATTATCATCCTCACTCTTGACAGACACTGTGTGGCACAGCAGAGAGGATGAATTCCAAATCCCTAGGTTCTGTGTCATCTCCGTGGCACAGCTCTAGGTTTCAGTTCTACAAATGCACCTGCAAAGCACATTTTAAACCAGTGCATGAAAGTTTTCACTGGCTTTGCATTAAGTCAAAGTTTCAAAATACTACCATATGGCTTGCATTATCAATCCCAGCTCAAACATTGTATCAAATGGTCACAGTGAATTGTTCAAAAGCAGTCAAGGAAGTTTATGCAAAATACTCCTCATGTAAATTTTTGTTAAATTAATTCAAATAATCAATTTGGAAATCACAATACATGTAATACTTAACCAGGAAACAGATTATATCATTCACAAAAATTAACACCTGATGAATATGAACAGCATGACTGTTCTCAGTCAATGTCAACAGTCACATTCAGAAATACATGCTGTAGAAATTTTAGATCTGAAATATCCTTAGCTGCTGTAGCTCTTCTTAAAATGATGCCACAACAAATACACTAGAATGTGTAATGCTGTTCTAGAAGTTTACCCTAATCGGCTTATCTGAGAATGTCCGTGATTGTCGCCAATATTATCCCTGCTTTTGTGTCACTGAGAGCCACAAGAAACAGAAAGTTCTAGAGACACAGGCAAAGACTGAAATCACCCCTTTGTCAGTCCTGGCTACATTATTGTGTTTCACCTGGAAAATAAGTTACACATCAATTAGGCCTTTTCAAGATTTGGAAAACACTCTCCACCCATGTTGTTTTCCTTCATAATTACTAAGGGTAACAGTGGTTTGCTTTGAGTGAGTTTTTAGGCAGAGGAAAAAAAAATCTTGTTCTGTATTTTGCTAGTGAAATTACAGGGTTTCGCAATCAATGAATGTTCAAAAACAGGAAAGGAAAAGGATGCTTTCACTTATTGAAACTTTTGATGGAATTATATACGTTATTTAGGTATATGTGTAGAAGTGGCACTTGGCTATTTAATGTCTTTCTGAAAAAGTAAGTGAGATACTAGACTCTTGCTTCTTCTAAGTCTAGTTTATTTAGTTCCTATTTCTCCTACTGGAGCCATTAAAAGAGTATGTTACAGGAATATTTTTTTCATTCCTCAGGTTCTACAGGAAGATAATTACATGTCATAAATATCATACAAAACACATTGACATTTAATGTGAAACTTTCCCTAAAACTTTTAATTCAATCATTTTTTTTCAATCTGAAATTTTATACCAAACTCTTTGGGTTTGTTGCTTAAATGAGTAAGAGAATTCAAAGATCTATCACTAGTCGTCTGCGGTGTATTGTTCAGGAGCCTGTTGGAGGGCTTTAATTCAAATAAAGCGTTTCTGAATTTTCTATTGCATGGAAATTCTCAGAAGGCAGCTATTGGAGCTGGAGTAAAAGAAATTCAGTACTCTTGAAATAGAAGACAGAATACTTGAGTTGGTCAGTATGCAGAGCAAAAAGGTAGGAAAGTTGGAGGAGCATGTGATATTTCTTAAATTATTGTCTCAAATGTACCTGTTCTGGAAAGAGAAATACGTCTTTGTGAGAATACCTAAATGATGTTATTCAGCCCTTTGCCTGCCACCTGTTTCCTTAGCGCTCTTTTTTTTTTTTTTTTTTAAATTCTTAATAAGGCTTTTCCATTATTAATTATAGTCATGACTCTGCAAACAAAAATGTTCGGATTAGTGAACTTTTTCACAAAACTTCTGGGAAATCTCAGTGTCCTCCAGCAGATATTCTTCCTAATGCCCAGTACTTTGCAGATTTAGTATTAAGTGATCAAACAGCAGCCCAGAACCATTCAAGGTAATTGAATCCCATGATTTGGGACCAGGTGTACAAAGATGTTCAAACTAATTATTTAATAATTGAAAACAATAACCAGTGTAGTTAAATCTCTTGCTGATTTTCTAATGTTTATTAATTTAGGCACCTGTGTCTTCTGCACCACTTTCTTTTAAAATGCTTACAAGGATATGCATAGCATATGAATTTAAAATGAATGTGATTACCTCGATACACACTCTAGGTGCTCAAGTGATTAGAAGAGCATTATTATTTTAATTGTTATATAGATTTCATTCTTATGAGTCTGCTTATTAAAGAGTTGTTTAAATTCCTAGATAGACATCAAGGTGCAGAATTTTCATTAAACACTCACTCTACCATTTTCCACTACCTCTTTAAGTGGCCTCATTTAGGAAGAATCACAGAAAATGTTCCCTTAAAAATTAGGCAAATACAACATTCATAAATAAATGAAAAACAACATTGACACCAGCACCCTTATCAGCAGAAAAACCATTGCCCTTTCACTAACGTAATTTTACTTTATTCTATTGCTTATGCAAACTGCATTGAAGAACCATCTGAAAGAAAGGAGGTTTATAATTATTATGAAAAATCACCAATATCATCTATTCTGAATCAGATTGTGTCTTCTTTCCAAGGGCTTCGTACAGTAGAGCAGATGTTAAGCCTTGCACATTACTTTCACCTACCCTTGCTTCACTTAGCTATGTATATTATTTTAATTACCTTCTATACCTTCAAGGCAATTCCCATTATATTATTTTATTTTGGTAATGCATCTGCTTAAAGAAAGAGAACTGGAAGTGGGGCACTCAGGAAAGGGTAAAATGGCAGTAAGATTAGACTTCTTGGTGTCTTTTCTTTTTCCTTTTTTCCACTCCCTTCACTGTGACTAAATAATAACTACTGGAAGGAATAATTTTACAAGAGGGAGTTATCTGTTATTTTTATTTGGTCCCAATACTGCTAATTAACAGCAGATATGAAAGGTCCTGTAAAGGTTTTAAAAATCTAACAATCTGTTTTTACTTTCTATTCTTATTCTACAAACAGAATTCTTATACTGCTATGAAATGGGCTGCTTTAGCCTTAAAGCCATAGAAAAGAAGTATGAATATAGCAGAATAACAACACGATTTATCAGCATGAGCAAAATAAATGGACAGTATTAACTGTATCATTCCAACAGTTACACAGCAGTCCTAATGCCTTAACAGAATGTGTGAAAGTAAATGAAATGGCAGCATGATTACACTGATTACAGTGGTTGCAAATACGTTAGGCTACATTCATGCTTCAGTGGGGCTGTAATTATACTTCAAAGAAATGCTGTGCGCAGGCCGCTCCATTCTTATGGCATCCCTGCTGTTTGTTTCCTCTTATTTTGTTCTTAGCATCATAGGCCCCAGTCCTGCACACACTTACTCATAGGTGTAACTCTTTGTTTCAGCGGTATCACCTTTTGTGCACACCAGTAGTATTGGCTATAAACTCTTCCAACTCTTGTATGCTGCTACAGAAGTGCCATCAAATAACAGGGTTTGGTATGATTTAATACCGTTCCTAATTTCTTACAGAATAACCCTTTTGAGCTTTCATTAAATTGGTTGGTAAAGAGTGTAGGGAGTATGGCTGCTCAATATCAAACAGTTCTCTTCTCCACCTTGCCCCTAGGTATTAGTACTGAACAGAAGAAATCCAAACCTTTGTGATTTGTCTTTGATTAGGGCTGCCTCGTGCTGCAAGCAGTACTTCAGGAAGAAAGATGAATTTGTTGCTGTTGTTTCTCACTTCCCATTGGCAACACATGGCAGCACCTAGCCTAAAGCTGACCATTATATTTCATTTAAGAAAAGGTATAGAAAAGGAAAATACATTTTGATGTGTCTGCATTTTGTCTATACTTCAAAGGCACTGACATTTTACAGCAGCTTTTTAAATTTTTTTTCCCCTCAGATAATGGTGTGACACTGTCAAGGCAGAATACAGAAGCAGAATGTGGTAGTGTCTTGGGGTGACTGTCAAGTCCTCTAATTTCTCTTCAGTGCCCCTTGCTTTCCTTCAGGTACCTGCTGGCAATAGTAAGGTAGTGTTCCCCTCACTATCTGGACTTTCTTGTGTGGTTTCTTACTGTGCCAACCTGTGATTTGCAGAACTGTCTCTGGAACCCACAGCTGAGCAGAGGTCTGAACGCTCCAGGGGTGGACCTCAAGCAAGTCTAGCTCAGCCACAGGCTCAAGATGTACTGTAGAGCAAACAACAAGGTCTGAATCAAAACCAAAGGACCACTCATTAAAAAAAATTATTTGTTCCTTATCAAGCAAAATCAAATCTTAAGCTCTGCTCTCCTTGAGGCTGAAGTGCTACTAGAAAACAAACTAAGTACTATTGTTGTCATAGAGAAAAGGAGGTTGGGAACGCTGAAACCACAAAAGGGATGAAGAATCAAATCAAGGAAAACCCAGGATATTGTTCTGAGTTTGTATCTTTGCAGAGACTCAGGAACCAGAAACAGCAGTTGAGAAACAAGCAATCTGTTTCAAGGGGGAGATGGGGCAACCACTACACTGGAGACACTTTGGCCTCTATGATCCTTACCCAGTTCCAGTAACTTCACTGGGGCTTTACCATCTACTCATAGAGACTTAGGCCCATTTGTGTGCACGGATGTGTGCTCACATTTTTCACAGAACTGCAGCTCAGACAACAATAAGGATTTTCAGTATCCTCAGGCAGCGATCAAACCAGGTGAGCCAAAAACAAATCTCCACCTTCCTGAGAGCGGAGCTAAGCATGTCGTAACTGAAAGTTGCTCTCTGCTTGTCAGACACGGTGATATATGAAGGTAATTGCTTCTGTGTGCGTTTAATTACAGTATTGTAATTAGCGGGTTGCAAGAGCAGATGCAGAGGGTCTTTTCATAGAGCAGACTCTGATATGCCTTGAAAACATCTCAAAAAGAAAAGGGTAGAGCAATGTCACACTGTAATGCAGCTCTTTGTGCCTGGAAAAGAGGGTTAATTAGCTGATTGCTCCACTCTTCATCTTCATTTCTTAAGGTGGAGAGAACATGGGAGGAAGGAGACTGATTTATTTTCATGAATTTTTAGAATTAGCAAATAGCACCAAATCTTTGTTCAGCCCAGCATCGTGGCTTGGGCTTGATGCTGGGGCAGGGACCAATGAAAAAGGGAACAAAAACTCCACGAAGATCTTCATCCTCTCTGGGGAAAAGGAGAGCGAGAGATACAATCTTTGAGTAGAGTTCACCATGGCAACTAGAGCAGTCCTTCCTATCATTTCTCGTCACGAGAGAGCAGCGATGATTCTGGGTTAATGCTGCATGTGGGGACTTGTAACTCAACTGTACTTCCTCAGCACCTATTAACCAAGTTCATTTTTCAAAGTATCCCCTAGTGCTTTGTGGCAGCAAATGGCAGTGAGGTTACCCAGATCAGCTCGGTTTCAGCTGTGGGTGACTCTTCGAAGGTTTTGAGGGTCAGTCAAGTTCAGAGCTGTTTGACAGGGAAATTGTGTCACTGCCTAATGACAAGCAAGGTGAGGATTTTACACTAGATGAGATGTGGTTTCAAGTCCTTTAAGAAAGCTGTGGTCTTGGTAGCTGTGGGAAAGGCAATACAGCAGTGCTCGTGTTGCAAAGCACATCAAACTTAAATTTAATAGTTCAGGGATTGTTTCTTTTGCTTTAAATAAACAAAGAGATCTAAACTAACCTTTTTTCCTATTAGGAAACTTCACATCTTGTCGTGTTCTCTAACTTATATTATTATCCAACTTAAGTATTAGGTCCTGGTATTCATATTTATTGAAGTCATCTATTAAAGGGATTAAAGAGCATAGTCTTTTTAATTGTGCTTGCAGAAGTCAGTACAAATTGCACATTTAATTATTGTGTACTTAAAATCTGATAATCATAGAAAATCAAATACACAGCTTGGTTGATTCAGAAAGTATTTTTAATAGGGGACTATTAAATTATAGAGTTAAACATTATTAGATGTATTTATTCATGAGAGATAATTTGATATGTAACAAAATAAGCCAATACATGGTGTAACCTCTTGCAGTCTAATTTTCATGGATGAGCTCTTGCATATTTAATATCCTTTGAGGATATATTTTAACCTAGACTAATTACTGCTTTCCTCTTATTTCTGTTCAGTTTGACATCGACATTTGGCTAAAATAATGTAATATTGTTATTACTGAGCAAATTAAGTAAATCTAGCTTATTTAATTTAGAGTCATTGTTGATACTGTAAATGGCCTGATGTAGGGTATGACAACAAGCATTGTACACAAACAAAAAATAGCTATGGGTGACAGAAGACTAATACATTAAAATCATCTCTGTAAAGAAATCTTATTCACATTGCATGGTGAACACCATCAGGAATATTTTCTCATCTGTGAAGCTGTTTTATAATATCTGTTTCTCATATCATCCTGGTGAATTTATAAAAAGGAGTAAAATAAGAAATTAATGGTGATATAAGTTATTCTTACATTATTAAGACAGTTTAGCTTAAAAGACTATCAGGATAGCTAGGGACCTTGTCAGAAACTTTCAACAGACAGAACACCTGAGCACAGAGATATTGTACTTTAAAGTAGGTTAATTAATTAATTGAGAACCTGTGTCACGGCTTTGATATATACATTAATTTTGTGTCTGAGAAAATTTTTAATGAGATGTTTTAATTTTGTTCTCAGTGACATCTTAATAAAATGCACTGATAGGTCAGGTTATATGTTTGTACATTTTGGTATAATGCCAGCAGTGTCAGCTGGCTTAAGCAGATCAGCTTTGCTTTGCTTTGCTTGGTTCATCAGCCACGCATCTTGCTACATTTTGCTTTCTTTGGTTCATCAATTTTTTAACGTACTAAAGTTTTAATAGGTCTTTCTTGTATGAAAATAATTTACAAAACAATAAATATGAAAAATAGTTAGAGAAAACTCACATTGATGTAGCTTTAAATTGCATTTGATTTTACAGTTATGATAAACGCTATAGACTGAAAGTTTTCTAGGTGAGTAGTGCAATAAAATAGTTCATCTTTGTCCTGAATCAAGCTTGATTAGTAAAAGCTGAAATTCTCAGTGCTTTTTGTGAGGCTAAGATCCTTTTTCACACGTTGCATCAACTGAAATAAGTAGTGATTTTGACTACATGCAGATCTTTTATATTTTTCAACCATTTTAATTTTTTCAAAGTTTTCAACCGTAAATCAACTAATCTTCAAAACAGAAAAACCATTCTTCACTGAAAAGTAAAAACTTAATTTAAAAAAAGGCATGTTTTGGATACTTAAATTTAGGAGTGGGGTCTTGAAACTTCAGAAATCATCTAAACTGACCCTTTCTCAGAGATGGCTTCGGATTTGAAGACCATTTTGAGATTCAAGGCATCTTTTGGAGAATTTCTGACCCAGCTGGTTAGAGAGTTGAGGTTAGTAAGTCACGGTCTGGGAAATATTCATTGTTTTAAGCAGAAACTTAGAATGATACACAAAATGAAGGGACTAATGGCAACTAGACAGTCACATATTTGTGGATTGACTTTGTGCCTATATATATCTCGACTAACTCCATTTACACTGATGGGTACTAAATTAGTCAAGTGTGATTAAAAATCAGCCCTCTGAGCTCTACAGAACTTCAGTGATGATCTCATCATGAACCATGATTTAGGAAAAGTTAACAAAATGGCTGGTGTTACAGCTAGTAGTTTAAATAATTGTGCTTGATGGTAAAAAAATCATATGAAAGCAGATAGCTTCCTGCTGAAATGAAGTCAGATGAATTTTGGCAGCTCTTAAGGACATACGCTTTATCTTCGGAGGTTTCAGAGCAAAGCTCATGAAGAGTTGAGCCATATACTAATATGAAGGATATAAAATATATTTTAATAATGTCATAATCCTTCTATTAAAAGTTTTTCAAGTTCTTTTTTTTTTTAATTTTCAAATTTTTTCAGAATTCCTATCGCATTGCTATTGCAAGTATTACATGTGTTAGATCTGATAGAAAGGTTAGTGCAATCAGTTGGAATCTTGGTCAGCCTTTTATGAATGCTTGTGACAGCCACGGTCCCATAACAAGACACAGACAATGAACATTGTACTCAATCTTTACCAGAATGAGGTGTGGAAACATTTTCTGCAAAAGCATCAGAGTTCTATCCGGAAATGTGTTTTATGGGCTCATTCAGACTGAAATGCAGTAAGATCCGTGATTAAGAGAGGAAACGTGTTTGCCATCAGATTTCCTCTCAAAATTTTGACGCTGCTCCTCCAGGAGTTTATGCTAGAGAATATGTCCTAAAGAACTAGAATACAACTAAATTCAGTTCTTGGATCAGCTCATTCTGCATTTTGCTGTTGTGCTGGGCTATGGCAAATAAGAACCTTGTAGGTGTCTCAGTCAAACAGAGATCTTTTTGATGGTGAATGCTGACAAAGTAATTCTTACACCATGGATTGTGTGTATTTTGAAATGTTCTCTACTGCCAAGAAAGTGTTCAGATTTTTAGAGCCAGGAGTACATGGAAAACTTCCATTATTCCCCATGCTGTATAGAAACTTCTTCTAATAAATAAATCAATCTATCTGAGGACTTCATCATCATGCTGCTTTCATGGAGCTTGACAGAAAAATCACCCACAATCTTGGTTTTTCCCCTTTAATTTGTTGGATTGCTGGTGCTCTCAGGTTTCTCTGATTTGGACATAACAGTAAAAATAGAAGATATTAAATTAATGAGCTGCCCAGAGCTCAGGATAGACTACACTGGAGGCTGAGGCCAGTGTACTGATAGAAATGTCACTGCCACGGGTGGGAGTAACCAAACCAGCTTTATGCTATTTTCACAGACCTAGTCATTAACATCAGCAATCGTGTAAATCTGCTTCTTGTGTTAAAGTGAAGAATCCTTCCCCACTATCTAGAATGTATTTAATAAAATATCCCATAATCTTGTGGCTGAGAAAGAGACTTATCCAACCTTATCTGACACCATCCATCTGTAGAGGTCGCCTGGCAGAAGAGGGGTCTGTGCTTTCAGTGCCTCTCATCCAGAAACACACGCCGAGTTTCATGTAAACTCAGCTGGCTCAGAGCTATGAACTGATACCAATACCAAACATTTTTTCCTCTCTATCAGCTACCAAGAAAGTAAAATTGCTTCTAATCAAAAGGATGGCCCTCCCTTTGCAATTGTTTGCTCAACTATTTTTCTGACTGGTCTGCTTGATGGGCAAATGTGCAAGGAGATGGAAAACTTAATCTTTCAACATGAAAGAATACCAATGCACTGTGAAGAACTGTTTCTAGCTCACTTCTCCTCTCATGTGGATTCACGTTGCTGCTAATTTCCTAAAATTGGCTACCAGGTTAGCTTCTATTATGTTTGATGATGCATGTCATGGTATCTGGGAACGCCCCAGCAACATGCCAGGGGCATTACACGATTTACTAAACCAAAGACGTTTCTGCAACTAAATTAAATCACATATTAACAACACGTCAAAGTTTTAGAAACATTGTATTGCTCTGGTTTCGTTACCTGTATGCCTTGTTCAAAGTGCACACGCTATTTCTTCCGAAATTAACTCAGCTAGTAATATACACATTATTCAGTGTGCATCTTTTGGGACCACGTAATCAGCCATTAAAGACGGAAAACCAAAGCATATTACACTTCATTTTGCTGACACCTTGCATGAAGCAACATCAAAATATGGGGATATTTGGTAACCTTTTCTTGTGGGTATTTGGCACCTGGTTTTATGAATTAGTATACTTAGCAAGTCATTTTTCCTCATATCTACTAAAAATAACAACATGAACTCTAAGAGGTTGTCAACATATTACTTCCCAAGGGAGAATTTTGCTCTTCTCTCTCATTTATCTAGGCATGTGTAGAGGCTTTTGACCCATTTAGCATAGATAAATGACCCATGATGTGAAATTTCCCAACAGTTTAATAATGCATTTAACTCAAAGTGACACTTGCTTGCAGCTGCCTTAAAGCAGTTTCCAGGCTATATATGTCTCTTTGAAATGATGTATGACAAGTAGGAAAGCTTCCTTGATAGAACCCCAAATCCCATGGGTGAGTAACAAGAAAATCCTTTTTAGATTGCCTGCAGCAAATTTATACTTCGCAAGTCTTTATTTAATTTTATCTGTTTTTCAATATCATTTACAGTTATGGCCATTAGTCTAAAGCTCACAGTAACTTCTATACAAATTATTTTTTCCTCACAGTAATGCATTGTAACGGCTTTTATTGATCCCATTTTTTTCACAGAATACCAGAAGTAAACCCCTTGTCTTACCACTGAAAATGTTTTTGTAATCCTTGTCCTAACTTAGCTGTATCGAAATTCTATTACTTCTGAAACCCAGGTAGAGAAACAGAGAACTACATTCTGTGTATGTTTAAAATCAGGAAACTTTCTTAAGAGAACTGCCTTACGTATTTAAAGACAAAAGGCTGAATCATAGCTCTTAATTTTTGCTTGCATAGTTTTAAAGCAGTTGTTGTTGAGTGTGTGGAAAGACTTTTATTAAATCTGCTTCTGGTGTAGTGAGCAATTTCCCAAGATACGTGTCATATTATTAGCAAGAAAGATTTAAGAAAGCAAGAAATAAACATTAGACTTGAGGAGACAAACACTTCTAAGGAGACAATCAAATTTATCACTTACTAAAATTTATTTCTAGTATTAAAATAGAAGTCAAATAACCAAAGTTGGATCCTGTAGTGTCCTGAATCATTTAGCATAGATAAATGGTGTAGGGCCTACAAACAGAAAACGCAGTTTCAAATAATAATTAAAAAACCAAACCAAACCAAAACCAGAAAAATAAACCAGAAAAAGAGTCCTGTCCACAAGGAAAGGTTAATGTGGACAGAGGGAGAAGAGAAAAAAGAAACCCCCACACAGTCACAAGCCAGATGATTAGAACAGAAACAGAGAGTTCACAGGATGTTTGTTACCTAGGACTCTGATCATTTTTCAGCTCTGTTGCTTCCTTTTGCCTCGAACTTTCATCCGTCTTATGTTTCTCGGCCGCAGTGACATTCCCCTTGCTTAGTTTGCCTTGCAGGGTCCCCAGACTCATCAAGGTCCAGGCTGTTTAGTGATACTTTTTGTTGGGTGTTTGTACAGCATGTGGGAGAATTTGGCCCTGACCCACAATTTGTAATACAGGTATGAAATAATGGGATTTGGAAGTTTACTCCAGCTGCCCTAACCGAGCCTGGAAAATGACAGTGGAACAATATCCCGGAGAAGAGCTAGCTCCTGTGTGCAGCACAAAGGCTATTCTGCTGCTTGCTGCTTTCCTATTCATAGAGTTTAAGCCTGTCTCATCTGCTCCATTTCAGTGTAAAGTCAAAGAAGCTAGCTTAAATCACAGAGAGTGCTTTTGATCTAGATCTAAACATGGCTCATATTTGAGCTCTGCTGGCTGCCATGCTGAGAGGCATGTGAAGCAGCCTACCTGAGGTTTATTCAGAGAGGGTGGTACACTCAGAAGTGTGTGAGTGTGGCTATGTTAGGCCTCTCACAACACTGGCCAAATAACTGGGTACAAATTGCCTGAGCTAACTTTACCTATCTAACCAAAGTTAGACATCTGTGCCCTTCAGTCTGGGGAAAGGGAATTGCATTCCAGAGAGGAATTAACTTACCCCAACGTTAGCCATCTGTGTTTGAATGAGATGAACCAGCTTTTGGAGGGTCCTCTCTTTTGTTACTGACTACAAAAGAATCCTTCTGTTAGACCTGTAACTATTAGCCAAAGTGACTAACACGACCTAGCAAAACAGGGAATTCCTCCCTAAAGGAAATGAACTCTAAAGGGCAAAGAAACCCTATCCCACTGATGATGCAGCTTATTTTATTCAGGGAACAAGATAGCGTTGAGAAGTCTTATTGCCAAAAAGATCTTCATTTGTTGAAATGAAGTTGACTGGAAGAGACTTGCAGAGACTAATTCTTTCTAGCCTAGGCAAGGTCCACGTCACCATTAACAGCAGTAGTTGCCAGCTCCCTGTGCTTGACTGGCCAGTGGAAGTTGACTGCATCGTGCCTCACCTTTGATAGAGCGATTCTTCCTAGTTGGGGATGAGAACAGCTTTTACAGTGTAAGCTTGGATAAGCCTGCTAAAAGGGTGAAGCTGCCGACTACCGTATAAAAAGATAAGCACAAGAAACAGCAGAAGTGAGGCAGGGAGCCTATATCAAAGTTAATGAAGAAGGCACAGGGTCTAAGGAAAGGAGGAAATTCTTCTAGCAGTTTGGGTTTGTATGAACTTGGAGAGATCAATTTGCTGCTGAACCATTTGAACTGAGCGACAGAGTTCATTTTGAGAAAGACATACAAACCAAAGCTTGCACAGCTAGTGCCTCAGATCAGAGTGACCTGATGAGCTGTACTCTGCGAGAGTGTAGCTCTGAGGCTGCAATACACTTAGAGCTTCAGTGGCAGGAAGCAATCTCATTTTGCAACATGTCTGCTTTTGAGAATGCTTGTTTAGAAATTTCCTTCACAGATGAATTAATTAGAAATAGCTTACTTACTTAGTAGGAAAGGAGACATGCTAATTCATCTTCTTTTTTGAAATATAAAGAAAATAAGATATATTTACACTTTAGCTTCCTCTTCATAACTCCAGATACTGGATTTATAAATATAAATGCACTTGAAAGACATTATTAAAACATTTCTCACAAATAATATCTGGTTTTAAATATTTGTGCCTACACACTTCCCCAAAATAAATACAATCAACCCTCCCAAAGAATATTTTTTGCAAGCTGCTTCTCTAAAATGCAAGTTTATTTGATTTAAGCTTCTTTGCCAGTCATTGTTAATGAATAATTATTCAGTATTTCAAACTGAAACAGATAGCTTCATTTAGTATGATTAATGCTGATGTACAACCTCATTTGCATAATTACAAAATATAATAAAATAAATTCCAAATACGAATCTTTGTTACTTGTGTTACCAAAGGCCTGAAAAAAGACGTTATGTTTCAAAATTATTGCAAGACACAGTTATAATACTCTGTGACTAAAACTGAAAGGTAAAATTATTTTTCATCACCATGCATTACAAGCCTTTGGCAAAATAAGTTTTATCTCTGAGACAGATAGAATTAATCTACTAAAAGTCTGTATCTGCTGAAACAGATATTCTTTCCCTACTTTTAAATATTTGGAGCTGTTTTATGTGAAAATTAACTAAGATTCTTCATAGAAACAGCATTTGGCCTTTTAGAATGTACGGAGTATTTTTTACTTCTTAAAAGCTTTAACAAGCCTCCTTTCTTTTGCAAGTTTTTGAGTGCTTTTTACTGCTCTAAGGAGAAGGCTCGCTTTCCGTTCTGCATGCCACTTATTTCAATGGTCTAATGAAGGCACAGTAGACTCGAGAATGCAGTCCTTGGTACAGTTTACATTTAATAGCCAGTTTCCTTTTTCTGAATATATTGTTTTGATTTCAGCTAAACTGATGTGACATCAGAGTGATTACTACTGGAAGTAACTTCCTGCATCTTGCGTTGCAGGAGCTGCATTGAAAACAGGTGATATTACTCATACCTCCAAATAAATCAGAGGTAGCAGTCAGGTTTCATCAAGACTGTCAGGAGAAAAAGGCTGAGGAAATACTGTCTGGAGAATCAGAGCATCAAGGAAATTCCATGTTCCTGAGGCTGCTTGTTTGGTTTTTACTGAGGCAGTTCCTGAAATCAATAGAGTAATTTAGCCGGTAATTAGCCAATAATTTTTCTAAGGAAGAACCTCAAATGGGAGGGAGAACATAAGTGAGCAAATGAATTAATGGCCATGGCAATTGAGAGCAAAAGCAAGCACAGTTCTGAGAAGGCTTGAAAATGTGTAGATAGATAATAAGTGTAAGCAGAATGCAGCTGATTTGTTCCTACCTTGAAAAATGACTAAGTGTCCTTTTACGCTTGCTCGGGTGTAAGTCAGATAATAGGGAATCTGTTGTATCTCTTTCTGTAGATGAAGTGACATCTCCAGGCTGTCAATTTGCACTTTCCAGTAGCATTTAAAGATATAACATTATTTTGATTTGCCAACAGCTATAGCTCCGTAGAGCCACTCTTCTGCAATAAGGAAAGTTTGATTTTTCCAAGCTATTATGTCTGAATTAATTAGCTTAAATGTTTCGGTAGTTAACATATTGAAGAATTCACAGAGGCAAATTGTGTCAGTCCCTCCATGTACATATGTGACCTTGCATAGGGAGAGAGGGACTCTGCCTTTGTATTACACTATTTGGCAGGGCTTATACACAGTCCTAATCATTGCACCTAGAGAGTAAGGGATTATTCAAGGCTAGTTTAAACTGAAGCACATGACAAACAAGGTAGGATCATACACAGGCTGGTGGATATGGTTCCATATGCTGTTTAGAAGAGAAGATATACAAGGATATATAAGATTGAGCTAACTGAATTGCAGTGGGAGGGAAGAGAGTGAAAGTAAGTTGAAATGTGTCTGAATCTGCCTTGCAGTTTGAATGCTTTCTCTTATGAAAAGTGAAATAGCATAGTGGATGCCCACAAGTGCTCAGGACAGTGGATTTATATCGTAGCAAAGTAAGTGCTTCCTAATACCTGTCTTTCATGAAGATAAATTATTAAGCAGGGACTCAATATGAATCCTGCATCTCCAGCAATTTTCCCTCCTTTGAAGTAGATATAACCGGCACCCAATATTGTAATGAGTCTTATTTGTAACATCTGATTAGCACTTTTATGGCTGGCTGATTGTGACAGGGTAGGTGCAAGCACTGTGAAAAGATTTGTATCAAGGCTTTCATTAAAAAGGTGAAACTTGCACAGGCTTTTTGGTAGTAAGACAGATAAATGCATATGGAGATGGGGCCTGCAAATGCCATATTGGCTCAGAGCAGGTTAACAAGGGCCAATTAACCCTGTCTTGCTACAGCCATCAAGTCTAGTGAGAGTTTAGCTCAGCTGCCTGCTGAAAAGGAGGACAGAGAAAAAAATTTCCATGGTAGCTGGGGACTGGAAACAGCTGGATGGTTACATGAGCCTCCCGTCAGATGGCTGAGCTCTGGGGAGACAGGCTAAATAACTATTAAATAGAAAATAGGTCTTGGGACTAGTTCTTTAAAAATATTTGCTGGATGACTGTATTTTTAATTCTTTTGTTCATTTGTTTTATTCTTATTTTTGAACTCTGATTGCTCAGAAGAAGTGGAACTAAAGAGTGTCTGAGGAGGAAGGCTAGGATACCCTTGTGCTGGACGGTGAGATCTGTGGTCACTGGAGACTCTGAGGGAGGGGACTTCAGTGGGCTCCGGTGGGATAAAAACACAAAAGCAGATTGTGTCACATAGCTCCTTTCATGTCAACCTTCCTATAAACATAGGGAGTAGAATAATATTCATGGTACTATTGATTTTCAAATTACAATGCCTTTTTTAAAAAAAGTACTGTTTAAAAAACCCCCAGCCTCCCCAAAATAGGAATCAGAGAAAATTATGTTCTTTGAATGGCTTAAAAGCTGACTAAGCTGAACTTTGAAATGTCATTTTTCAACTCTTAAATATATCTATAACTGTTTAGTATGGGGCATGTAAGAGATCTTGAACTGATTTTAAAAGTAACAGCAACAAAAAGCCCCAAAGTAAAAGAACAGTATCTTTCTCTATATGGAGTTATTTCATCCAAGTCTGTTGACACAAAGCTTGCAGACTGTTCACCAGTGATTATGAGATTAAAAACTATTACTAAACACAGGCTGAAAAATAGTAGCTACCTACATACCTCATCTTTCATGGAAAAATGAGTGTGATTGTGATGAATGTGTGTGGGTTTCTAAAACAAAATAACTTGTATATAGTGATAATGCTAGGATGAAGTTAAGTGATGAACCACATGCCCTTTTTTTCTCTACTGAATGCTGCCAATAACTTGAATTCAGTGCTGACAAAAGGAGGGATGGAAAGAGATTATAATGTGAAAAAATGTGAATGAAAACAGGAAAAACAATTTTAAAAGCATTTTGGATCCATATTGGTTTGTTGTCAGATCTGACCGGTCCTTCACATCACCTACAAAAGCCAGTATGTGCTGTGAGAGCTACAGCACAGCCCTTTCTGTGTTCTGGTAATGGAGTCCTAAGGACTTAGCTAGCAGACTCAGCAATTCTGTAATTGAGCTATGGGTCACACTGCATTTCTCATTGGATTGATACACCAGCTTCTGGCCTGCAGTTACTGGCAGCAGTCACATCCTGAATCCTAGTTCCGTGGCTACCTCTCTATGGAGAGAAAGTGGAGATTACTGGCATCAAGGCCATGAGGCAGGAGGTAAGCATTATTTCACCTTTCGTTTGGTACTTGTTGTGTTGTGGGATTCCATTAGATTTCCACTGATTGTCTTCCATTAAAAGTAAGCACTTCTGTTGAAGCTGAGAGCCTGTCTGTGTAAAATCCTCTTTTGTTTTGTATACTTGATAAGTATTATATTTTCTTGGAAAAAAACCCCAAAAGATATAAAAAAGTCACTTATTTTCTCTTGTGCTTATAAAAAAAGTGTGCAGCGGAAGCAATTGGAAGTAGAGAAACTCAGTTCATTATAGTTGAGATGATATTCTAAATCTTCCAAGTCCAAAGTGATCTGCAGACCTCACTGCACTATTTACTATCATCCCAAAACTGCAAACGCAAGCACAGGTAGCTGTTCTAGCGAAATCTATAATATAAATGCCAGAATATCACCTTTTAGAGGCAGAATGTCAAACACCATTAAAGCAGGCCAGTCCCCACTTTTTTTTTTTTTTTTCTTAAAGTATGTTTATTTAGCATAGGTAGTTTGAGCCTGAGGAGGCCCAAAAGATATGGAGAGTTCCTAATTGGGCATTTGCCTATAAAAATGATTAACTAAACTAAATGTGGATTGAGCCTTTGAGATTAAATTGCAAGTATGGAGATCAAATCTCCACAGGCAAGTTAAAATCTACCAATTATTTAAAGGGTTTAATTAAGGGCAGATCTTTCTGTAGGCTGATTTAAAAGGACATAACCTAACATTTGTAGCCAATAAAATGTAAGGAATAAAAGACTATTTTTTTCATTTATTTCTACCATAAAATGTATGCTGTAAACTATGAGGAACGTCTGAAGATATTTCACAAGTAGCACCATCTGTCTTCTTGGCAGACTATGCAGGCAGTGTGGGTGGCTTAGTTACTTGCTTATGAATGTATAGCATCACTTGCTTAGTCTACTGGATGGGGCTGCCCCTTCCTTCTTTGGCATGATTTCAACATCTCTGTTTTGGTTCCATAAAACAATTCTCTTTTTTTATGTGGCTGCTCTGTGCACCTGTATAACCTAGCTGGCAATTTGCTTAGAGAATGCTTACCTATAAAGGTAAGTCTCTTGGGCCTAATAAAGATAATTTCTTGCATGTGTATATTTTTCTATGTAAATCTCTGCAAGTTTTGAAAGTTTATTCACTTTAAATCTCTGCAAGTTTTGAAAGTTTATTCACTTATGCCACTTTCTAAGTAGATCAGGATTATAACGTACCAGTACAGAAAAGTGTTTCTCCTCCTTTCATCCTGTGGAGAAACTTCTCCCTGAAAATGTCCACATGTTTGATATTAAGCTCTAATCCAGAACAGTTTTTTCATTATTAATTTAAGTTACCAATTATTTAATCGGTCCAAAAATTCAAGACAGGCTCAATACCACTGACTGCAGTAATGTATGTATGTAGCCGAAAGATCTGTGCCTGAGACATCAGTCAGTGAGCCTTTGAGGAAAAGAATTAAAGCAAAGAAATACTGTATGTCTTAGCAAGAAATGAATGCTGTAAGAGATGTATTCTTATTAAATAAGTTCACTTATTAGTCAAACTATACAATTCTCAGTGTGTCTTCTTGCTCTTGCATGTTGTTTCTGTATAGTATTGTAGTCACTTGGTAACAAAGTTTTAAGCTATTTATCTTGGCTTTAAAAAACAGCCCAAAACAGAGAAGACGACAGCATTATCTGTATATTGATCTGCATATTGAGAAGAATATAAAAGATCTGATGGCACCATTTTACAGACAAAGAACAAATAAGTATTTTCAGGCTGGCTGCCTTTTCAGAATAGCAGAAAATAGTAAACAAGGTAGAGCAGAATTACAATGTTTCATAAAAAGAGCTCCATTTCAGCTGGCTTCCATATTATGCGGTAGCACATACTATACTCTCAAGAGTACAGAAAATCTAGCAGTACCTCCACTGCAAGGATTAGAGATAGCGAGTTAAAGAAAATACACAAATTTACTATTTGTTGAAAGGACGACCAATAGCAATTAGTAACAAGTAAACTGACAGGGGCGTGTAGCCTTCAATGTTATAAATGTGTGCCAGTAAGAGCCAGTAAATACCCCAAATTCTCATATTATCTAACAATAGAAAACTTCTGCATTTATTAGGAAATTTCTATTTTATTTCTTGCTCATAATGTGAGGTTACTTTCCTGACTTTTTTGAAGGAGAGGCAGCTTTTTGATAACTAGGTGACATTTTTCATGTGACCTAGTGAACTTGTGCATCATGTATATGTGCAAGAGTCTCAGATGCTATTGTGGTAAGGCCACTTAATGTTACTTAATTTTTATGTCCTAATATTTAGGGTATTTGTTTTTCTCTACACACACATTATTAGTCTCTCACCTTGTGTCTTCCAATATGAAAGAAAAGACTGCTGTTGGCTGCAGTGAGTTTTAAACTGTATTGAGAGAGTACTTTTGTGTGCACTTTTGCATATTGGAGTTCAATCTCTGTCATGGCTGATGAGATACCGAAGTTGAAAGTTTGTGTGTATTACTTCTAGTTTCAGGACAAAACACTCCTGAAGCTTCAGCACTTACGTGCAGAACAAAAGAGGGAAAACAGCTATTTGTTTCTATATGTGTCAATATTTTCAGCTAGATAGAAATAGTGCTAAAAGTTACATGCTACTGTAGGAGAAACTTGCTTTATGGCACATGCTGTCTTTCTCTATGTTAAACCAACAAAGCAGACCAAAGAGGTTTTATTCCTTGCCCAGTTACTGTTGCTGAGGTTTTTTGTATCTATTTTTTTTAAATAGAAAAGAAGTTGAGTTTTGCAACAACAGCCGGTTGCCTTTACAAATAAATTACTCCTAAGGTAAGAACAGAATTTGTTCTTTTCTCAGGAGTGCTTTTCAGTCCTGGTAAATACTCATCAAGAATCTTCTCAATGACAAGAATGTCGTAATGATATCTCTCTGTCAAGTACAACCAGATTCAAGTTCCCAGCTGCACCCTAAGGGAAGGCAGATTGAATGAAATCCTCCTCAGATGTCTGGATTACCCACATTGATACAAAGATGATAATCTCGGTAGATAAATTATAATATTCTCCTAGTCATCCTAGGCAACAGCACTATCATGTTATTGTCACTTCACCGAGATATGTAACTCTATCAGGATATAAATGGCAATTTCAGATGGCAATGACATGCCCTCTACTATCAGCTGCTCTAGATATTACTCCTTTATTCAGTCAAGCAGAGTTTCTCCTCCACTGGCTAATGCCTGCCCAATCTTGGATTCAGCAGTAGTGTAACATTCAGACTCTGCTTTCCAGATACTTCCCTCTGTGAAGGAATTGGCAGAGAATGGGCATAGAATTGGCTCCACACCACTGCTTACTAATGATCAGAATAGCTGGCCAGGCATGAAGAGGAATGTCAGCTGCAATCATTTATTTCCTTCCCTGGAGCGGGAGAGGAGCAGTGCAGGCCTGGGAGGAGTGTGGCTTGGAGATGCAATGTCTCCCTAGGCTTCTTGAGGAATGGGACAGCTTCCTGAGCACCCCTTGCTTGGGGCTGTGCCTAGAGGCACAGTCTAGCATTATCTGAATTGCAGACACTTTGAATTGCTACTTTATATGCAACATTGACATTCCTTTCATTGCACATACAGTGTTCATCAGGCATTTGAATCTGGATAATGAGAAGAATGCATAATCCAATTGCAGCTCTTCATTTTATTTCCTCTCATGGCTGACACATTGCTCCACTTATTCCCAAAGATTATCTGATTAGCACCACAGCTCTGCTTTTCAGAGGAAGAACCTAGCAGGAATGGGCAGTTGAAAGAATACCACTTTTTTTTTTTTTTTTTTTTTTTTTTTTAAATCCTGCCATTAACAGAAATGACTAAGTATTTGTCATTTCAGAATGGGAGGAAACTGGTATGCCACTTACCTCACTAACCATTTCATTTGAAATTAAAATGATAATAAAAAAAAGGAGGGTGTGTGTGCTAAACCAAGTTCCTGCTACTCTAAGGATTGGTTTTAATTTACTGGAAACTTACCCTGACACCAGCATCTGCTGGGTCTTTTAAGTTTGTCCTGACAAAGTTAAGACACCAGCTTTCATTTCAACTTAAATCGATGCTTTCAGTGTAATTAAAAAAGGTGAACTATTCCATCTTGATGTTGCACAGTCTTACTACCCCTCACTGAGGAAATTTATATAGTAAGGGGCCTTTTGGTGTAAAGTATCAAAAACTGGCCAAGTGCTACATTCCCACCAAGGCAGGCATTTATTGGCTACTGTAAATGGCTTGTAAAACATACAGAATGAATCAGGAGTCATTTAGGGGAAGCTCACATCCCTCCTACTTAAGACTGTGAAAACGTAAGCGCTACTTTCTCAATTCCTTCAATCACAGCACATATTACGATACACCTTTGATGAAAATATACATCATTAACCACACAGGCCATATCAAGCTCAGTCAAACAAAACAGTTCCTGCAACTGCAAAAGAGTGAGTTTGAATTAAAAAATAAATCAAAAGAGTATTTATTAGAACACATTCTAGTAGATATTCATCTTATTTTTCCTGCTGCTCTTTTGCCAATTGGTTAACAATAATACAAAACCTGGATTTCCCCCCCCCGACTACTTTTTTTTCTTTCTTGACTGTCCATTGAATAGTCACTCTCTTTTTCTAGTGCCTCTCTCTAACTTCTCTCGCTAGTGAAAAATATATTCTGTGAACTGTACTTCTTGACAGTCCCAATTCTTTCTGAACACAGTGGAAGGCATTAGAAGAGGGAATTTGTCTTGAATACTTTAAACCCTCAGCCCTCCCCAAGGAATCCTTGAATTAGTGCTGGTTTGGGAAAAGACTGAGGGCTGATGAGAAGAAGCTGGATCTGACTGATTTGTTTTTAATTAGCTTTTTTTAAATTAGCTTTTACTTTGTATTTGCTTTCTTGTGTGTGGAACCAAGGCCATTATAACTTATGGTTGTTACAAATACCCATTATCAATATGGTGTCTTGTGCGTGTACTCTATTTTCTTTAACAGATCTGTTTACATTTATCATGCTTGTTCAGTGGTCTTGCTTATCCCTGAGACTCTGTTGTCATATGTTTCCTCAGCAAACCCTTATCCACAGTGAGGTGACTTCTGGGCACTGAACAAAGTCACTTATCTTTCAACTTTTGGGAAAAGTGATAGTTCTTAAACTTGGCAACAGGCATAAAAAGAAAGATGAATGGGAAGGGAGTTCTTAAGTGTTTGAAAATTGGAGAACACTAAGAAATAGCAGTTCACAGCTCTCCCACCTCAAGGTGGTGAAGCACTTTATTTAAAATGAAGTATGGAAACCCTGGACTAAAGACTGAAGTGCCTGTAGACCACCTCATTCCTTCAGTAGTTCCCTAAATCTTCCTATGAGGACTTCACTGTCCAGCATAGATTAAAAAGATGCTGTTAGCTCACAGAGTATAGGAAAAATTGCCTAATCTATTACAATAGGAAAGTTAATGACCTTTGACAACAGATGTTTATGGCTGAAATGAAGCATTCGCTGCTTAGAAGACACTTTAGTTTTATACTGCTGCTAACACTTATTTGAATGCATGTATAGACAGCGAGACATTTCTTAAATTTTCAAAAATTCATCTGATTCAGCAGAAACTTCAAACCCACTTAAAATGCAGTGAGTTTAGGATGTTTTTGACAGAACGAAATGACATCTTTAGAAGCCATGAATTAAAAATCCTGTGGAAGATGAACGAGCTCATATAGCATAGAAGTCAACTCTTCTCTCAAGACCAAGTGGAATAGATTGATATTGTTTTCCAAAAGCTTAATAACTAGGTATCTAGTTAGAACAGATCACTTAGCTAAGCTAGGGTTTTTTCTGCTGATCTTACTGCAATCAGAGCTTAAACCCAGAATTTGCAAGACCTAGATCTTTGTTTGGTACAAGGATCTAAGAGCTACTGGGATGAATTATGGCTGCTCTGGTTCTCTTCACCTGTTCAGCTGAGGCTTAGCCTTAACTAGAAATTTAATGGGGATTTCTGCACTTCTAAAGAAATGCTCTAAAAACTATGATACACAGTCAAATATTCCTTTTCTTAAGCTGCTGCATTTTGAAGTATTTTCTGTTCAGATATGTATTTTTGACAGGATGTCACTACCCTGAATAGCCTGAGTTGGTAGCTAGGGCACTCCCCTAAGAGCAAGAGCTTTGAATGACCTCTCTCAGGTAAGCAGTATGTTTATCTTGCTGCTTTTGCAATTAAGGAAGTGTGTGGGAAGGCTCCTCCTGCTATTAGCTCTCTGGGGAGGGAGGAGGGATATAGAGAAGGAAAGAGATACAGGTATCTTTATTCAGGATATATACCTTTATTCAGGAGCAATTTCTGGGCTCTGGATCCTAGATAAAAGACAACTCCCTAAAGCCTTTAATAAACTCCCTGTGCTCAGGGTTATCCTGTAGGTTTCTCTGGGTATCTGAAGTTTGTTCTGGCTGTCTTGGATAGTACCCTAAGTTTTCTGTCATCCTGTGTCCTATGTGAGGATATGCCTGTGAACTGAGGCATTTAAATCTGTACTTCAGTCCAGGGATCAGTAACTAAAATGTGCATACTGCAAGGCCTGACTTTAAGGACCTTCAGTCCTCATTCAGATTTCAGTATACGTGGGCACTAATTCAAGAGACCTGATGTAAAATCTACCGGTGATTTCTAGTGTGGTATTTTTCAATGTAATATTCTTTTTTTTTTTTTTTTTTAAGCTTTGTGCTTAAGAGTTAGGAAGAAGAGTTGGAAGGAGAATTGTGAAGGTGACTGTTAAGCTCGGAAGGTAGCTTTTCCTATGATGAAACCCTCCTCCAGTAGCTTTTATTCATCAGATGTTTAAAACACATATTAAAAAATAAAGGTGGAATAGAATATTAACCAAAAAAATCAAACAGTGGAATTGTATACAGCTAGGATGGAAAACAAGATAAATGAGATGGAAATAGTTCAGCAAAGGGATAAAAGTATTCGTATTCTTAAAATCTCCTAAAAATGTTGATTGAGGTATACTGGAAATGCCAAAATCGCTGATTTGATTTCTGCGCTAACATAAGACTATTAGTATATGGGTCTACCACAAAGTCAGTAATACTAGACTTAGAATTAAGTAATACCTCCAGTATGACTGATTACAAATGTGAAAGGAAAACTGAGAACCAGTAAATATATTTTTATCAGGTCAAATGTGAAGACAGGAATGAAAATTAAAGGTAGAAATCTAAGAACATCAATCTTGAGAGAGTCAGATCGTACCATATATAAGTCTAGTCAAACTGGGATGAAATAGTGCAGGCAGCTAACTCAAAAAGAAATGAAAGGTGCTTAGGGTGAAATATCCCAAGCAGACAGGCCAAGACAAAGCCTGATCCAACACTGCATGTTCAGAGTGGGGAAGTTTAGATGATAAACAGAACCTGCATTCCCTTGGGTCCATCTTTGAGACAAACACATTATTGCTCTTCATAAGCATCCAAAGACTGTGATGCTTATTGAACCCAATTAAACCTTTCTCTGGTTCAGCAACCGCTAGATAGTAGAATTTACATTCCCTTGTCAAAACACCAAGGTATTGGCAAAATACAGCAGCAGAACTTTCGCTGAGCAGCTTCAGGGAAGGAATGGAAAGTGAGTGACACATATGATTAATGAGCCTATTAAAGCTGAAAGTCTGACACTGTAAAGATAAGCTGGCAGTGAAAATGACTCCTACCGTATATGTATCAAGGGCATCAGAAAGAATACCCTCCATGTAATAGCTACCCACCATCATTAGTGGCAGGACATACATATCTAGCAAGTGTTGGCTCATTACTATTTAGTCTGCTCAAGTATTTTGAGGTGAAGGGCCTCGAGCAATAGTGTGAAGTCTCAGCCAAGTTACATGAGGCTTTGTAAGGTCTGATTAGAAAGGACACCCACGTATCATTCAGGAGGGACCAGATCAAACAAAGCATGGCAGGTGACAAAGAAAAAGAAACAAATAAACAAATATGATTTTGTAACTATGCAGCAGCAGAGCAGGAGGCATAAGAATGATGAGGGAAAGGTCTGATGTAAGGGAGAAAAAGATTAAACCCATGCTGACCTTGGGAATCATACTGCAATTGTGTTAGAAATTGTGTGTTTGTGTGGTGACCGTGGTGGACTGAGACTTGAACTTCATTTCTCTGCCTCTGACTTCCAGTAAAACTCATTACCTCACTTGGATACTCAAAACATCTTTCTGTACAGGATTTTCCTAACAGAAATACGCCCTTGTGCTATACACACGTACGCATATTGAGTCCAATGTTCCTGGAAAGTGTCAGATGTACTACTGTTGCACCGCACAGATGGCCTGTGCATGCGCACTCAGTCTGATGAACTCAGAATCCATCAGATTTAGCAGAAGCATGCCGACCATCTGTGCAGCATGTATACAAAAATACGATGCTTGCTTTCAGAAGTTTCAGACTTGCTACATAAGTGCTGTAGAGTTGTGCTGTACAGAGTCACTGGAAATATGTCTGGGATTTCTGGACTGTTAGCAGCTAGGCCAGGTGCTCTGAAATCTTAGAAAATTGTGCACAATCCTCAAACTTCACCCAAACAAAATTTCGGGATACAAAAATCAGATATTCTAGAAAAATCAAGGTTTATTTTAGCTACAGTCTGTGGCAGTTATATTGTGCCAGCTTTCCTTAATATGTTAACTTCATTTATTCATCTCTAAAGTATACATATTAATATCATGCCTTCTACCTCTGTTGTGCCTATTTAGACAATTAATTATTTACAAAAGTGGATCTGGAAGTTTCATACTGCAGTTCAATACAAGCAATAAATATTATATTTTGGTCTTGTACAGGCAGGTGGAACAAAAGGATTCTTAGCCTGCAAATTTGGCACTGCATACGAAAGCACACTCTTCTAGTGCAGTATTGCTGGAGTGTGTATTTGCCAGAGTTGCTGCTTGAATGCTTGATTTGTTCCTGCTACAGTGTTAACTTTTATTGTCACAGTTTACAAATATATCCATCTTCTTCCAGCCTGTCACAGTAGTTATTTCCTTTCACCCTTGGAAGAGAAAAACATCCTATTTTTTGAGTAGATCCCTATGGTAATCTTCAGTTGGCAGTGCTGTTATGTGCTTCTGCTCCTGGGGACTAAAATACATAAAGCACTAAGTCCTCAAAAAATATTTTATAAGTCTAGCAGATGCAGCCCAAATGGACAGAAATTATTGTATCATAAACAGGTCCATTAGACTGATTCTAACCAGCATACAATTTTAAGAGGTATAACCTGAAGGTTGAATTTGGCTTCTTTTCTGCAGTAATGCCACGGCACTGTCAATGGGGTGATGATAAATCACCAATAATCTCCATGGTCCATTGAGACACATAGTACAATGAAAAGATAGTATAATTAGGTGTGGCTAAGAGCAGAGATGTTTTTCAGTTTCAGTATTGCTTTTTTTAACCTTGTCAGAGATGCACGATAAAAGACATGTCCAACAAAGCAAAGAACTCCAAAATGCTATATTCTGTTTGATACTTTTTTTTTCCTCCCATGCCAATCAATCTTATGGGCTAAAACCCACAAGAAATATCCATGTGACTGTTTTTTAACTTTACATTTCAGCCACATAATCACAAAAGTTAACTCTTGAAAAATTAAGAGACTGGGTGGGTGACACTTCTATTTGATTTAGGCCCTCTCAAAAGCTCATATTTCACACAAATCTTAATTTAAGGACAAAAAGAATCTTGCAATCTGAAATGACTGTTGAAATGTATATTGATAGACATCAGCTGATTTATTTATTTATTTTTCTTGATGGAACCATGCTAGTATTTTATAGCTTAATTGACTATATAAGAAGCAAAGAACAACTACAGTTATCTCTAACTGCTGAGACTAGAGGCTGAGCAGAAACATTCTGACTTCACACATAAACCTCCTGGCATTTCATCCCCATGGTTTCCTTGGGAAGGAAATGTGGAGCTCCAGACCAAAATAAAATCAGAGCAATTCAAGCAGATTGAATTGATTGATTGCCTGCAATAGATGATCAGAAGACAAGAAAACTCAGCATGCACTTGTCATGCAGTTGAGACAGTGCTTACGAGATTGCTCTGTCCTGGAAGCTGAAAGCAAAATTGATCTGATGATGTGGAATTTGAAGCCAGCAAAGGGTAAACTGACAACAGAGTAAAAAGTATTTTTATTAGATGACATAGTAAAATCTCCATCACTTCATGTAGGTTTTCTGTCGGTGTCTGTTCTCTTTATAAAGCTATGTCATTACACAATGGAGTGAGTACAGAATTGCCTAAACCACCACTGACCTAAGTTAGTAAGTCAACATAGTGAGGAGCGATACAAACATTACTTTGGATCTAGAAACAGTATAGGTAACCAGAAGTTCCAGCCTCTCTGCTAGTTCTGAAAGTGCATGTTTTCCCATCTACCCTGGATTTATTACATAGAAGCTAAAAATAGAAATATATGTAGTCCAGAGCTTTGGACGTTTTTTTTTCTTTTGAAGCAGTTTTCAGCCAAAACCATTCCAGTTTTCAGAAGCTCATAGATTAAAAACTGTTGCTTCCAAAAGCCAAATCAGTTTTCAAGGGTTTTGTTGCACTAGACTTTTCTGGAGAAAAGAAAAAAAAAAACCCACCAACCCCACACAATTTTTAACCAGGTCTCAGTACTGCAGTATTCTTGAATAATAGTATGATTGTATTTGCAGAATGACAGACTTATTAGACCAGATCCTCAACTAGTAGAATCTTACATAGCTATACTGTTTTAATGGAATTAGATCAGTTTATGTTGTTCAACAATTAAATCCAGCTAATATACCGTTAACTTGGGGGTTGCTATAAGCGAGGGAGTGCCACTCAGGCCACTTCATAAAATTTTGGTTTCAACTATGGGCTTGGTTCTGTCTTACTAGCTCATTTCAGCTAAAGAAAAGTTGGAAAGAACCGAAGGCCTCTACATAATGAGTTTGGAAGCAAATTGATACTTTGCTTATCTTCCACCACAATGTATGCATTAAGGAAAGCAATGTGTCTTCACCATGTTCCACTCGGGAGTTTTCTCCAGGGAATGACACTCGCCTGGTGCTATTCAGCAATACTGAAAGCAGAGCACCAGTAAATTGGACATCCTTGTTTAGCAAGAATAAAATTAATAGATACATTATAACAGATTTTTTGTTTATTTCATGCCTTCAAATCAGGACACTGAAAATCTATGTTGCTGTGATAATAGTTTTCTGAAAGCAATAAAAAAGTATTTTAATTGTTTTAATTTAATATGCAAGACTACAAAATGTTCAACCTCACACTGCCTCCATAAAAAAAGACACTGAATTTATATTAATTGGATCTAATCTAGGATTATTGACTATATAAAGACATATAAAACAAGTCATCCAGTATACAAATGTTCTAAAACACATGATTAATAAGAATATTTCGACTTTTATAATCCTTTGGTTTCTGTGCAAATGCATAGTCTCAATAATACATATATAAAAGAAATCTTGTTACAGAAAGTAGCAGCTATTTCACAGCAGTACTACAATATAACAATTCAGACTTAATGAAACATTTAAAATATGCTATTACTGATATTGTTCATTTAAATATGCTATTACTGATATTGTTTCATTATACATTTTCTTGTACACTGTTTTCATGCTTAAGTGACCTCTAAATTGGACTATTGCAAATCACTACTAATGGGCTTGCAATGAAATACTTGATATGGGTTTCTATTGGGACAAAATGTGGCGGAGAAGGTACCCTTGTCTCTATTACACTTTACAAAGCCTTTTGGAAATCAGTAGTATATGCAGAATTTCTTAAATTAGGGACCCAGCTCGATTTCTGAGTAGCAAACTAAGAATGGTGACAAGGGAGGGAGAGGGAAATGGGTACATTCATTTTATGAAGAGATTCAACTTGGCTTTCTGCTGATGGATAAAAGATGAAACAGGTTAGAGGTGAGAGAGCTGTTTCCACGGCAAATATTGTAGCTATTCTTAAAAGTTTAATGAGGACTGTAATATGTATTACTATCAGATTATATTTATAGTACTGAATGTATCCCATGATTTGCTATAAACATCATACTGTAATACTTGGGAGAAAAATTCCATTGTTTTCCACAAAGAAAAATACCACTTGCTAGTTACTGCAATTTAAACATTCAGTCACTGACAACTTGGAGGTACAATATAATGTTTTATTGTAATTTATTAGCCTCCCTCTTTGGAATTGTAGTGAAACTCTGACTTGAATGTACTCTGGCAAGGCACAGAAATGTCTTGGCATGAGCCCTGAATTTCTGATAAATAGTATAAAACAAATAGCATATACAGCCATTAAAACTGTACAGCAGGATATCTCTTCAACTTTTCATTCCCAGAGAACAATTGGCCTTTCTGCATTTTCGTAAAGAAAATGATGCCTTAGAAGGAAGTTCTAGTTGCTTCCATGCAGCTCCCTTGCCACGGAGCTGGAGATGGAAGGCAAAAGCTAGCCTTGCCTTTCTTAACATCTGACAGAAATTATTTTTCAAGTACAATGAAAAAAAGAAGAAAGAAAAGAAAAGGCATGTTTAACAATCATGCAGAGACAGTAGCCTCCTCTCTTTCCTCTTGTCTACTTCCCCCCCCACTATCAGAGCAGCAAGCCAGCGTACCCTGCATCAGCCGAATCAGTGCCACTGACAGACGTATTTAGGTCAGGAGGAACTTTGGTGAATTAATGCAAGGAAGAGTCACACCACCCCTGATGATCACAATAGCAAATTTTAATTATCAGGATAGTCTAGTGCCCTGATAAACCTGAATTCACTAGCCCACGGGAACGTGTGCTGCCCAGAATAAGTAAGTAGTAGTTCCTTGATCTGAGTGGAAATATACCATGAATTATCGTTGCTGTCACTGTAAGTTTACAAAGCATTTTACAAAGACATAGCAAGACATATTCCCTTACTCAAAGATCTTATAATCTGATATGAGATAAAAACAAGACAAGATAAGAAGCAACAGTTCAGGAGAGATCACTGATTATAAATAAAGGGTAGAAATAATTGTCTGAAGAAATGTTTCAGCAAGGAATTCAAAGGAAGAGAGAGGGTGCCTGCATATGAGATCAGAAGAATAGTTCCACGCACACACAGCTGAAAATCAAGAGAATGTGATTACAGGATTGGAAAGAGCAGAGGGACAAGAGGCAGGAGGGAACATGATAGTGCCAAGCTACTAGAGGCAAAATTACACACAGCTCTGCAGTCACTTGGAAGTGTAGCCCTACTGGATGTTAGCAAAATATCCACAACAGCACTTCCTGAGAGCAGGAATGAGGACAGTTTAATTTAGAAGAGTTTCCACGATGAGGTAAGTGATAGATGATTCAAACATAGAGAAGAGGGCATAAGTGATTTTTTTTTTTTTAATATTTTGCAGAAATAGATGTATGAAAGATGTAATTTCATGAACAACCCTGGCCAGCCCACACATACAGTTTCCAAGAAATAAAAACTCTGACATAAACATTTTGCCAGTTCCACTTGCTGATCTAGAAAAAAAAAAACAACACTAAAAAGGAAAAAAACCTTTCTGTGCTCCATCAGATCCATCCTTCTGTGCTCTGTCAGATCCATCTGTCTGTCGGAACAGATGAGAAGAAACCCCTCCAGTGATTAGAAGCTGAAAGTCCACCACCAAGCCGATGATAGTAATCATCATGTTGTGAGGGACCTTTATTCTCTCCTCCAAGACAGCTAAATAAATCCGAAGGTGAACAGAAACCAATATCTGCTGGTGCCAGACCAGCTTCAGAAATTTGACCAAATAATTAAGTGGTCTTTTACCACAGAAGCTACACAGGATAATACACAGTTAGTATCCTACTGGAGAGCTTATATAAATGGAGCTGCTATTCACCTTGATCGACCAATACAAAGAGAAAGGTCAGGACTGGTTTCTCATATGCCTGGAATGTCACAGGCTTTTTTCATGCAGACATTTTCTGTCAGATATTTCTACTGGTTTTGTGAGAATTTTTAAAAATGAATTTAATATCTGCTATGTTGTGTATGAATGTAACCATGTAAGTACAGAGTAGCATTTGTGGTAGGGTTGTATAGATATGTGCAGAAAAATCTTAATACAAAGTCACATGTGAGCAGAGGTGGTTACTGAGTATGTCTGGCTTATATAACACTGAACAAATTCCGACTATAGTAGACATAGACCGACTGCTCTTCTCGAAATGGCTGAAGAGAAATCCTCTTTTCTGCCAATATGTAGTCATTCTTCAGTGGTTATTTCAATCTACCTCACTCCCCACCAAAAATTAAAAGGCAAACAAGAACTCTGCCTGTGACTAGTAAATTTATTCTGTCAAGAGCTACTATTTACCTGAGGCAAGATTCACATTTCTATTTTTTTGACATTAAGGGTAAACATTAAATATATTTCTTACATACTATCTGGCCATACATAATTTACAGCATTTGAAATTCCATTCTCCTCCTGAAGGAGGATGCAAAGTCCTCTCTCTCTGTGGATATTTTACAAGGTTGAAGATTTGCATTCTTTAATATACTTACTGAATTGTTGTAGGGTGATGTACAATTTCTGAATTCTCATCAGCACAGAAAGCAAAGTTTATCTCGAAGTGTCAAAATAACATGTTCCTTTATTTTTGATCAGCAGAGTTCCTTTACTTTTGATCATTGCAAAAACTGAACATGGCATACACATAGAAAGGATTCTGGGAACTATTAGCAGCTAAGCTTTTTTGGATTAACAGATTTCAAAAAATTACCTCCTTATCTTTTGATCAGAAATGAAGAGTTGTTGAAAGGTAACAACTGTTACACTCGCTCCTATTTGGCAAAGGAGTTGTCTTGTTTTGTGGCAAAGCAGCATGTTATAAAACAACTCGTCAAAACTGTTACATTGATTCAGGGGCTGACAGCATTTCTGTTCATTTCTCATCAGTGACCTTGTCTGAAGGAAAAACATGGTATATTCCTGATAATGTTTACCCAAGAGGTAAGAAACATTTTCAGCAATTGAATGTAAATTGTATAAAATCTCAGCCTACACAGGCATTAAATTCCATACTCTCTGGCATTAACAAAAAGCAGATCCTGAAAGGAGCACATCTTTATTAGTGCTTACAATGCATGAAGAATAATTTTGATAATTTCTTACCGCATTGACTCTATGACTGTAAAAATCTGAAATGAGAGTGGGTGTGTATGTGTATGAATGAGAAGTATGGCACAGGAAGGCTCTTACCGAAGGCATAAGTTGGCACAAAGGGTTTGCAAAGACAGCTGGAAATCATCAGCTAAAAATTACTCCTGTGAGTCACGAGGGAGTAAGAACAGGCTGAGAAACCTGCAGTTGTGGCACAGAAGCCCTGATGTGACTTCTGGTTACATGGAAAGTTTTAGCTACACTGAGATTAGTGCTCAGCTCTCTCAAGTTTCAAACCAATTCTTTAATTTCTAGAACATCCTTTCTCCCCTCTCAGTTGCCTTCATGAGGAAGACCCGCATTAAGTGTGAAAAATCACTCTTGTGCAGACAGAACAATCAGACGTATTTACACAGAAGTGTCTGTGTCTCAGTCTTTATATGCCATTTAACACAAGTGTACACTTTGAGAGGCTTTTTAGGAGACAGCAAAACCAAATATGCAAGAGAAATCCAAGTTTAGAGGAAGAGATTTATTTACTCAGTGCAGACTCTTGTCTTTCCCATATCTAGACTGAAATGGTTACAATTAACTCTCAAAAATTAAGGAGAAGTGACAAAGAATGACTGCTGAGACAGAGGAATGGAACAGTCTCTTCAAATATTCTTCCTTCAGGGCACGTTTGTATAAATAACCCATTTTTATCCTGACTCTTCAGAGTGAGTAAAAAGAACACAAATAGTGTGATATAAATAAGATTCAAAGGATGCGCAGCTATCTCCCGCTTCACTGTTAAAATTGCCCACACTAATTATTGGCTAGTGTTTAGCTAGGCTGTCATACCAAAACTCAAAACGAAATGGAATTTTTCTCATGTGGAATTTTGTTGCAAACAGAAAATTCAGTGACAGGCTGGTGAAGGGGTATGAACTGCGCAGATGCACTCTAGTGTGACTGGGCTTGGTTTGTGTTCTGAGCAAGGTATGACTGTGACCCAGGGCGAATTTCTGGCTAGAGCTACAAAGGGGACGGAGCACTTCCAACTGAGTTGTCTCTTGAGCTTTATGCATCTGTTTGCATCCAGAACTCAGACTGATAGACAGGAGAATATGAATCCATTCCAGTTAAAATAACAGCCTCGCCAAATGAAAACATCTACGCTTTCCTAATTTCTAGTAAGAAAGAAATAGGTTTGTTTCCATCAGAGCATCTATGAAATACCAAATACTGTTTTACAAAATCAGGCAATTGGCTATTCATACTTCTAGCCAAAAAAATGTTGATCCTGGCAAAAAACGAAAAATCATTCTATTAATTGCTTACAGCATGGGTTTGTTCTGTCCCATTATTCAGAAAACGTACAGTAACTCACAGTTATGGAAGACGGACAGTGGAGAACAGTATAATAGAGAGGGGCGTGGCTGTTTTATCAAGTGCTGTAAAATCTTTAATCATCTCTCCCTATAAAATAGCAGATAAATCTCTGGTTTAAAACTTTAAGCTTCTTCAAGTGTTTTCCAACTCTTCATTCATTCATTCTGTTTATTTATTTCATGGTCCAGATCTGCCATGAAACACCCCTGACATCTTTTAATGTTACTCACCTGTTCTGAAAACTACTGTAGCCCATAAATCTGCCTACAATCCAGTTATATACACTCCGTTTAGTGCTCCTAATCAGTGAATTCATCTTGACAATCCCCTAGTTAGTTGGGAAAGTACAGTAGCTAAGAATAGTTAAGCAACTTGCCCAAGATCATATAAAATCAAACCTTCTTTGCCTAGGCTGGAATTGTTACTAGCATAAACCAAAGCAATGTAATTTAAAAAACAGGAGTAAATAGTTATTTAAGAATCTCTTTCTGCCAGACAGTGTCTGGAATTACTGTTGTATTTCATATTTATGATTTTGCAATAATTATAGAAGCTTAGAAGTATATCAACATTAACATTTCCCAAAATATAATCTTTGCGTCAAAATACCTGGCTGGTCACCAGGAGGCAAACTACTCCTTTGCGTCTTC
This sequence comes from Gymnogyps californianus, assembly GCF_018139145.2. Classification (NCBI taxonomy): domain Eukaryota; kingdom Metazoa; phylum Chordata; class Aves; order Accipitriformes; family Cathartidae; genus Gymnogyps; species Gymnogyps californianus. The sequence continues at coordinate 8,006,679 of NC_059482.1, forward strand.
TTTCATACCCACCTTACCACGCACAGACAGAAAAACATGGAAAAAGAGGGGATTAGCAAGACTAGATACCAAATGAGCACTATAGACTTTTGACTTAGTCATCTCTGTCTCAGTAATAGCACTCTTATTAATGTTTCCTAAGCAGGTAGAGGTCATTGCCTAGAGGTCTACTGCTCCTTATATTTCTTATTAATTCTTAACTGAATATAAATTAAACAAATACTATGGTGATGCTATGTAGTCACACTGACCTACACGTTTTTTCTGTTTTACTAGTGTAACTGTTAATGTAGATTAGTTTCTTTTGATTGACACAATCTCCATGAAAACTAGTCTAAAACTTTGGCTTAAAAAAATTAAGCAACTTGTCTTGGAATCCAACAGGACAAAAAACCTAAGAATGCCTGGTTTAATGTAGGTTGCCTTCTACAATGGATATTTTTCTTTCCAAAGAGATTTTCCCAGTTTACTGTCATTGTTGTTGTTTGTTTTTGGTTTTGGGTTTCTTTCCCCTCTCCTGAATTATCTATATTTATTTTGCATGAATTATTTCCCAAGGAATTTTTTGTCATTTCTTCTATATAAAGTGAACTTCAAGGTCTTCTGATGAAAAATCAAATCACAGTAAAAATGTTCCTGTACAATACATCCATAATAAATAAGCATTGATATTGTAAGCTTAAGAGAGAATTCATTAAGAATCAAATAACAAAAGAGAAACTCAGAAAATAAAATATGAAAAATTAATGGGCTTATTGTACAGGAAAGGAGAGCAAAGAGAATAAAACAAGAGAGCTTACTGTAGGCAAGTATGTTTAATGTTTATTTAAGTAAAAACAAAATGTAAAGAAAGTTAGATTAGTGAGTAGATGAAAAAGATATCCAATGAAGCTAAGAAATAGGAAAATAATAATGCCTATTGAATTTTCACAAAATTTCAGATTTGTCTCATTTCCCTTTGTCATTTGTTTTCTCATTGAGAAAAAAAAATAGAATTAGCAGTGATCAGAGGATCCACGTTAGAGTCCCTTGTAAGAAAAGAAAAAAAAATAGTTTGATGACTTTAAAGAATTCAAATATATTTTACATGAAAAATTAAGAGACTCTGTAGGAGTAAAGATCAGAAAAATATTATTCTTTCTGTTACTATTTTCAGGATTTTCACAAAGTCACAAATACGCTTTTACTGCCAAAATATATAATTTGCTTAGCATTACATCAAGATATTTCAGGTCTGCTAAATAACTGCCTCCTGAAACTCTACCCACTCAGCTTTTTGGGCACAAAAATAAACACTGCTGTTTCATTTTTATGTGTAGGAATGTATAAATCAAAGCAGTGCTGTTTTCCTGGAAGCTTTCTTGGACAAGAAGAGACTATATTTGAAAATGCACTCCTAACTTCCACACCTATACACTTAATTAAACTGTATAGGACACTATAGGGTTGGTACCATATATCATTGATTGAACAAGGTACAAATACTGAGATAATGTGTCACATAACAGATTTTTTTTTGAACGCTGATATTTATTACAACCTAAGTTTCTGGATCTGTGTGAGTAAAACTACTTGCAGGTTATTTATTTGTACAATTAACGTATCTGCACATGCAATCATGCTAAATAAAGCTAATAAAGGGAGGTTCGATATGCCTGTCTCTTCAAAAATATATCCAAATGGTGAGAGTACAGGCTGTGGTTCAGTAAAGGAAAGGGCCTCGTTTACCCTCTGCAGGCTAAGCAGTGCCTCTCAGCCCTAGCACTACTTTTGGTTTTACTCTTAGGATATCAAGAAAGCAGAACGGTGATCTTCAGGCTATAACAGACCTAAAGACAAGGTCCACAAATTACATAGGAGTTTCACAGACACCTGGGAGTTAAAAGACAATCTGCAAATTACATGCCTAAGCCTTTGATTTTATAGCAGTCTTCACTGACAAAAATGCTTACCCCTTATGAGGGGACCTGGTAGTGGTCCCCTTCTCCTGTTGGTGTAAGCGGGGAGGAAGTGGGTCTCTATGGCGAATCTGGTTACAGATCTCCACTAAGATTCACAGTTTGTTTAAATGCCCAGGCTATCTCTACCAGACACTTTGCTGGGGAACCCAACAAAACTTTTAGGTTATGAGTCTATATAAAAAATAAATACTCTGAGTTTAGAGCATCTAACGTAAAAAATGCTGCTTTAGGAAAAGATTGCAATTAATACTGCTAACTTTAGGTTGTTACAGTCTGAGAATGATGTTAATGGGTGCTATGAAAAGGGTAAAAACCAAGCAAATTTCAGCATTTCTATTGCATCCAAGTTCTTTTAGGAGTCCACATCAGCTGGAGTATCAGTCAGGTATTGTATCGTCTAAGAGCAGCAGTCTTTGCCTAGCATGCACACAGAGCACTAGCTAATTTAAATATAAATCAAATAAATAACCCTGCCAAACACACCCAAAGCACTAACATTTCTTTGATAATCAAGGCTTGAAAAAAATGTGGTTTGACTTTTTTGTAAAAACTAACTTTTTTTTTTTTTTAATCTCCTGGATGAGGATATTTATTGCTCATTTGTTTATAGACTAAATTGTTCACATCACTGTAAATAACTTCTGAAATGTTTTTCTCTCAACTGTGCTAAGCTTTAATATAGCATAGTAATGAGTGGGATGTACAACTTCTGCTTATCTACTCTATTTTGGACAATGCCAGTGGCTCATGTTTATTAAGAAAGTTGGCAGTGAAACTGAATCTCTGGTTTCCTCCTGGTAGATAAACTGTGTCTGAGCTAACATTCATGAGGATCTTGGAAGACTCATTTAAATACAATGCCTAAGGCTACACATTTTTTCCTGAATTCCAGAACAACACATAAAGCTTTTACTTTTCTGATGTTCTTTTGGAACTGATGCTTATATATTACAAAGTCTGGCCGGGACTTTATAGAAAGTACCAAAAGTCTATGTCTGAACCGAGCGTTCAGGTATTTTTGCGTGTTGTTATCCCCATTGCAAGGAAGACACTTTTTTTTTTTGAAGACTTAAAGCAAAAGATAAGTTCCATCTTGACAGTATATTTGTATTTGTACTGTAAGATTCTAGGGAAACTGAGCAAGTATTTTTCCTCCTTTGTCTGGGACCATGGATTTCAGCCATTCACAAATGCATAGTGTCTCCTTCATGCCATACTAACCTATGAAGTTTCTTCACTTAATCCAAACATTTATTTTAATTGTCAATCCTGCATGATTGTCCAAATAAGATCTTTTTCAGTCTAACAGAATAATCTGAACCTTTCCTGCAGTTAAAAGGAGTATCATGTTTGTCAGTTCTTTAGGCAGTAGCCTTTATTTCATATTATCTCTATACTCTATTTCAGATGTGCTGAGAACATCTGAATATGTTTGGATACCTTAGAATAGAAAAAAGCTGAAAAATAAATTAGTAAGTCAGGTATTTGCCTATTTATGTCATCAGTAGTTAATGGCATCAGGAGTTAATACTGCATGTGTTGCTATGCTTCTCTAACTGTCGTCTAAGCATCACATAAATCAAAACACAATAGCCCATGGAAAAGTGGCATTTTTCATCACTACAGGAAATTTTGAAAGGGTCAAAGCTTCCTGGAATGTTCATGAGGTGGAGATGCTTTTCAGTAAACATACCATGTCAGTTTTTCTAAGAATCACTGTTGGTTCTGTCTCATTGGTGCCTATACCATTTTCTACATCTCTGGACACACTGAGGTTTTTTTATACAAAAATTTTGTAGGTCTTATATATGCTGAACTACAGCAGATGAACACATCTGCTCTTTTGAAAACCTGGATCATATTATTTTAGGAAAGAAAAAGAAATTTACTATTATATTGCAAGGACTTCAAAAAAAAACCCAACCAAACAACAACCAAAACCAAACAAAAAATGCAGAAAGTCCCAACTCTGAAACATACTCCCGTGAATATGACAAGTGACCGTCTGGATGCCATGTGGGGTCTGAGGGCTTGGTGCTGCAGTGGCTATCCTCCAAGCTCCTGGTCCGCTGAGTGGAATCCAGAATCCTATCTTATGGAAGAGGGCTCCTACCTCCTTCATCAGGTACTCTGTGCAGCCTAAGGGAGGGTTAACTCTTGCACACAGGGACTGAAGTAGCCAAAAGGCTGAACAGGGATCCTCTTTTAGTTGATCAACAGGTACCCAACAGCAAGTTAAACCACTAAATATTAATCTACTCTGGGTCTTAGTCCTCTCTGAGAACTTCAGATCTTTAGCAAGCATTCCTTGCTGAAAGCAGAGACCTAGTCCCTTTGAGCAGTATTCGTATTTTTCTTTTAAAACACAGCTGAAGAAAGAGATACAGAGTCTTTCTTTTCTGTACAATAGCCAAGTGGTAAGAATGCTTGCCCTGTAAAAGGCAAGCACAGATTCAATTCCCTCTTGTCTGAACTTCAAACCTAATCTTTTATCTTCCAGATGAGTGCCCAAAACACAAGGCTTGCAAGACACAAGGCTACTCAGGAGGTGGGGAACGTTGTTGTTCTTTTAGAGCAGTACTGTTGTGCAGAAAAAATGCTCAAAATTCACAAGGTCAGAAAGGATGGATAACTCGGCAGTTCAGTGTTTAAGGTGCTCATTACGTTTGGTCCCCGCTCCGAGGCCTGTTTCTCCTTTCTGTTTTTTAATGCAATTTCTGTAGAATGTAAAATTCAGTTACATTTTCTATAGAGGAGGAAGGTAAGTGCAGACCAACTTCCAAATGAGTACTTTAACTCCTAGGTGAAGGAACTCCCCAGCCCTCCACCCCGGGCTCATACCTATCTAAACAGGCTAATAATTAAACTAATGTATACTAAGAAAAGAAGCTAGTGGCTTGAACAACAGCAGCCAGGTTTTCAAGGGAAGTGGAAATAGCCATTGGTTAGAAGCAGTTTCCTGTTTGGTAGTCGTAGGCAAGTTAAAAATCTTCTCCTGGGGAAGGAAGATATATGGAGTAGCATCTAGACTATGGATCTCAACTGAGCTGAGCTATCAGCCTTGTCAAGAATGATGTAATTTGGGGGCTTATTCAGGGGTGACTATAAAGCTTCAAGGTCAAACAGTAAGATCGCCCTGAAGTTTAGGTTTCTGTAGTTCAAGTGAGAGATTTCTGGAGAGCAATTTTAGACCCAACTATTGTTTTGTATTTCATTTCTAATGTTCTTCCTAGGAAAATCACAACTGACATGCAAGCACCTTAACCATAAGGCTGGTCAAACCCCTAAGTTTGAGTGCTAGCAAGATCTGAACTGAATTTCTAATACTGCCCTCATACAGAGCTTGACTAAATATTAGTCCAAGCAGTATAACCTTTTTTTTGAAAAGCTATGAAAAAATCCCATGGACAATTTATGACCAGTTGCCTGATTGCCTGCTGGTTTTAGGTGCTGCAGCTCTTCTGAAGTCTGTGGAATTATGCCAGCTTGTATCCACAGCCAGTGTCACTCAGAATTCAGTTGCATCTTTTTTAAGTGCAAAATGTCATTAGTTGTACCAGAAGCTGACATGAAGTAGCATTTCCACCTAATTGTCCTATCCTTTTACTGACAGCTTGCTGTTGCCCTTCTGAAACCTTGTCAGTTGGAATTTTACTGAAAAAGTGCATTTGGTACCATTTTGAACCAGCATTTTCCTTGAAAAGTATTGTCTGAAGAGTGAAAGAGGGAGGGGAGGTAGACCAGCTATTCTGTCCTACAAATAACAAAAGTGAAAGCCTTTGCCATAAAATCATCTTGATTCTTTGTCTTCCTCCATTGTATTTTCTTCCCGCAAAATATTAATATGCTTCCTTCCTAGAATCCCTGAAGTTTTTGAGTATGGCAAAATCTCATACTGCCCGTTCAGCTGCTACCAATTTCTCATATGGAAAGCTGGCAGTGTAAAATATTTCACTCTATTTTTGTTCAATGAAAATGTTATTTAAATAACCTTTATTCACAAACCCTGGTAAGTGTATTACTGTTCGTATATCCAGTATTGTATACTAAGATGACTATTAAAATAGATCAAGGAATACTTCCAGATAACTTCAAATAATTAGAGAAATAAACTTGTGCTGGCAGCATCAGCCAAGATTATAATCATGATATTAACATTTTGTTTTCGAAAAGCTGATGGAGGCTATATAATTACTTCATACAGAATGAATAGGTATCATGTGATGCCTTACCAGCCTGGAAGTGAAAAAAATGAAGATCATAAATGCAAGCCCATAAAATTATCTGATATGAATAATTAAGGATGAGCTTTTCACATCTTTGGATATAGATTTTATTTTGGACCTACTAAAATCCTACCCTCTCAAGGTCTTGTCTCCCCAAACACGTGAGGACTAAGATCTTATACCAGGCCATTTTCACAGGTATCAATTTCATGTTCAAGTACAACCAAAACTATTTTTCTGGCACAAATTGCATAGCTATCTGGCTACTATAGTATAGATGCCCTTCCCATGGCAATTTCTGCCAATAAGAGCAAGGGCCTTCCATAGGAGCAGTCTGAGGAATCAACTGATTTCTTTTCATACGGGTCAGATAATTAAACACTTCAAATTTGCTGCTCACCTGAGCCCTGTATCTGACTGAAGGGTCTTTCTTTTTTAATTCCTTTCCAAGCTTCTCAGTTGAGCTGAACAGACGGCTTAAACGGAAGTGGGGAAAAGATAAGAATTTATTCTTACATGCTCCAGTTTCCAAAACACTTCTCAGCTATGCCTTACTCACTTCCCATTCAAACTGTGTGTAATGGAGATAAGCCAATTGACATTGCTGAGTTTTGACAATAGGACACTCACCCCAGGATTGTGAAGACCTCAGATAGGAGGCTTGTATCCTAAAGCTATAACTTTTACATTATCAACATGAGGACTCTAGCTTATGTTGAGACATAGGTTTAGTATTCAACATAAAGTAGCTAGCTACAACTGGTCGTAAATACTTTTTGCTTAAAAAGGGACAGATGTCTTATACCTTACTGAGAAATAGCAGTGCTATTTGAAAATCTCACATCTAACATTTGCAGGACGCCACCTTTGAAAGTAAATAACTGCTATATTTAAAACCAGCAAAACTTTAAATGGTTCCAAAAGATTCCAAAAGATAGTCTCCAAGTCATAGCTGATAAATTTAAATATGCTCAAATCCGGACCCATTTGAAGTAGAAGAAAATATGTCTGTCTGTTTTGCATGGTAAAGGCCAAAGGTATAAGGTCTGAACTTCTGAGAAGCAAATCTTGAAAGCCTGAATGCTGGGTACAATTAAATGAGATTGCAGCAGCCTATAAAGGAAATTATTATTCTTAAATGTCCATATCACAAGTCCAGTGCATAGAGTATAGAGAAAAATTTTAAAGAATTCTTTTTCAAAGTTTTGAAAAAGGAGGGGGGGCCCCCAAACTTTAGTAGAAATATAAAAACTCAGAAGATGGCCAAAAAAAATCAGAAGGTAATTATCACTATGTTGGAAAAGGAACAAACTAATTAGAGCATCAATAACAAGGATGTGATGAACCAACAGATAGTGTAAAAGTGATGGATAAAGAGAGCAGGGCAACATTTTTTGTAGATCAAAAACATTTGTTATGGTGTAGGATACTGACAGAAGCTAGCAGACTGGAAAGAGATGCTGAAAATGCTAAAAGTAATAAACTCAGAGAAGAAAAAAATTGAAAATGTTACTATTTAATGTAAAACAGCATGTATCAATACCTGTGTTAAATTAGGGGAGAGGAAAGGAGAACAAATGAAAGACTTGATAGGGAAAGGAACTCCTAGATTTAATCTTGAAGACACAGGGCCCTGAAAATGACACAGAAAACAAAGGCTCAGTCATTAGAGATACAGAAAGATTGCAAAGCAGGAGATTGAGACACTACTGCATTGCAGTACAGGATACACAATTGTGAAAAGAATAAAGGGATAGCTGGAGAAAAGTGACTTGATTCAGTGTCACAGCACTTAAGAGAACATGAATTTAAACTGAAGAAAGGCTGTAATTTAAAGGAATTAACAGACAATTCTTTAAAAGAGAGTGAGGCAAAAGAAGGTAACACTCCCCAGTAAATAAAACATTAGCTAATTTACACTGGCCTTCTCCCATCCTGATGTCCTATGTCCTTATGACTGATGCAACAGTGCACCTTTAGATGAATGCATTATTCGCATATAACTGCTTTTACAATTTTCACAGTAGCATATTTCATCTACTAATATGCTTTACCTCATGACTTATTAATAGTACATCAGACTGCTGAAAGAGAGGATTTCTACCTTTACCTCCTTACATCAGCCTTGCAAATATTCCTTTTCTCAGCCCTTGAGTTTGAGCCCCTGTTGCAAACATGGGTGCCTAAAATTCTGTGATTTTTAGTGAAGTCTCTTCCTCGATGGATGTTAACTGGAGAGAGTGATACATAGCTGAGGTGAAACACTTGAGATTCTGCATACTCTTGTATGCAAACTGGGAATTGTGGGGTCATATTATTATTATGGCAGAGTTTTTTCCTTCATATTAGAATACCATCCAGTTATTTTAAAACCATGAAGAGTTTACATCAGTTTTTTTCTCTGCATATCTTTACTCTTAATTATATTTATGGTTTTAAAGCCTTGATAGCTTTATAATTACGTATTCTCCTCTGTCAGATAAAGACTGAATCTCAGCTCCTCTAGGAGTCTGTTGTTATTGTTTTTATAGCTTTGCTCCAGTTAGGAGAATGATTTAATATTAAACATTAAAGTATTCCCTTTTTGTCTTTCAGAGATAGGCATTTTAATCCTCTGTAAGAGGCATCATATGTCTGTGTGGTGAAGCAGTGTCTTGCTCCTGCATTAGCAGACGGGGTGGTGACAAGTTAGAATTTGGGACCAAAGGTGGCATTAGTCAAAGATGTATGTATAGAAAATGCTGTTTCTTCCCCCAGTGTTCGTTTGCAACAGAAAGCAAATCCTGCAGACAACAAAGAAATTTATAGAAAAAATGTACAGTTATCACAGATAACTGCATAAATCTGGACTCCAGTTTTTAAAAGCCTGGGTTGAGAGGTCATAGTTTGAGTCAGTTTACCCTAACCAGTAGTTCACAGGCAACATAGTGCCTGCCAGCCCCTCGATACTTCTTGTCAATACAGGATATAAAGTTATGCCAAATGATGCTGGTAGTGATAAGCAAAGGATGCTACTGTCCATGGAGCACCACTTCCTTATACTTGCACCCAAGGAATAGCAAAGCTTGGGAACTACTGGATTGGGGACCTGATTCTTCCCCACTGGATGATGTCTCTTAAGGGAATTAGGCTGCTGCCTTCTGAGAGGATGGTAGCTATAAATGAGTGGAAAAAAAGAACAGGTTTCTGAAGGTGTCCTGATGCTTAAAGTTCATAACACTTTGACTAATGCGTCTCTTGAACGTTAGAGCGCTAGGGCACAATTTCCTATGATGCAATACATACATTTAAGGTTATGTGTATATACAAACCTTTCCTCCAAAAAATCCCAAGGCACTGAAGAGAAATATCCTTCTTATCACAATAATGTTGACAGCTTAATTTTAGGAAGTGCCCTTCTGAAGCCCTTCATAAGAACTGTCACATCTGGAAAACAGTTCGGCTCTACAATAGAGAAGCACTGGGCCTGATTGTGTCCTAATTTACGCAGGTTTGGCAGTCACTATATCTAGTGAATGATTAAGCCCGTTTGTTTGATACTTATATCAAAGGAGAAGTACTCACATAAAGTCAGATACTAGAAATCCTATTAAATCATTCAGTCCGTATCTTTTCCACTGGTAAATGTCTACATAATATTATTACATGATTTGTTTAGAAGTTTGTACTTCTATGATCATTTTGAACAAGAAAGATTCTTCTGTAATCTATGTAGCTATATACTTAGGTATTTCAATTTTTATTTCTTCAAGTAGCTTCGTCCGATTTGGCTATATTTTCTCACAGAATCATCCTAAAGAACCAAGTTTAACAGTGATGTGATTCAAACTTTTGTAAAAGTCACCTTTAAGATAAGCCATACATATTTATTTATTTAAGTCTTTTCTCATTGATCAGCCTTTCCAAGGCCTCAGTCCTGAATGCCCTTTCAGTTTGTCAATATCTTTTTTTTTAACTGAGACACCATAATAGGGCTTTTCAAACACTGAATAATTCCAGTGGTTCTGTAAAAGAAGTATTACCTTCTTTCTCTGCACTCTTATAGTAAGATATATCCAGTTGAAAGCAGTAAAAATAAATCTTTAGAAAATCCTGTAAGATACCATACCTCAAACTTTACTATATTTTAATCTAATTTGCATCTTTAATAGATCTTATCTATTTCACCTAAGAACAATCTTAATATACACCTTATATCTATAATCTTAATACCTTCCAAATATCTATAGGAGTAAAAATGAACTCTAAGGACAATAAAGATTTTTGTTTTGTGATAGAATTTTGCTAAAGAATGGCAAGAATATTTTTTTCCTCTTCTCCAAACAGTATCCATTCTTCTGTCGACACAGTGTGTGCTTCCCTCTCTCCCTCTGCTTTAATTCTGATTCCATCAAAAATCAGAATCCTGTGACTGATGTTCAAAATGAGCTGAGGTGATATTGAGGTTTTGAACTTTATCTGAGCATGTCACTCACTTGAAGGCATTCCAGACCTCAAATGGCTCAGTGCCATTCTTCAGAAATGAGACAGGAACAAGTATTGATTTTTTTTTTCTTTTAAACTGAGTACCTAATGAGCAAATGACGATATGGTTGGTCCTGCATTTATTAGGTGATCTAAAAGAGGCTTCTCAGAGTTCAAATTTATGGAGAATAGTTTATTGCACTTCTACTTTATTTTTCTTTTTTTCTGAGGGAGATTGTTTCTATAATGTTACCGAGATTTGGAGCATGGATTAGATCAATTATACCATATTGCATTTCCATAGCAAACTGAAGCTCTTGCTTGGTAAAAATATATTCTTTGGATCTGACAAGAAACAGTTACAGTACTACAGCATATTCTTGTTGGTAGTTGAGAAAGTAAACAAAATTAAAAGCCACTGGGAAAAGAGAATACATTGCTCCCTGAAGGTACAAGTGTTTCTTCAAGCTGAAAATTACAGATTGATAAGGAAAGCCAAGTATTTTCTGAAAAAAGAGTGAGGTGTCTCAAATCTGCTGAAGTTAAGTGAGATAAGTATATTGAACAGACAACTGAATCCAGTGAACAGATATGAGGTAAATTTATCCTATCTTAACAAAAAATTATTAGGGTACAGATGAATGGAAAAAATCTTTGGATCAACTAGAACTGGGAATCACCTAAAAACGTTAACAAATACAATGGGAAGTCCTACAGCCACATGTATATGGTTATTTAGGCATAAAAAGATGCAGACTTGCTACAAGTAGGGAGGTTTTAAAAGCTTTCAGCAGTTTATGATGCTACCACAGATGAAGCAACAGGGCCTGACCTGGTCTAGGTCCCACCTGCCACAGAAAGGAGAGGAGGTTACAGGAATCATGTAAAGGACAGAGAAGCAGAGACAAAAGCTCAGACCACCAGGCTTGCTGTTCTTGCTGTGACCAGCACAGACAGATGACAGAAAAGTGCCTTCACTGGGCGGGATCACATCTCCTCTCTCTCCTCTTACTAGTTACCAACTAGTGCAGCCCCAAGTAGGCTGTAACAAACCCAGCTTTCAGGGGTGAAAGTATAGGTAAAGTAGGCAGAAAGACAACGGCTGCTTCGCTATCTGGGAAGTCTGTCATCACAGTCAACTGCCTATTCTGTCTGTCCGCCCACAGAACTGGTCCGGACCAGTTTCAATTCAGGAAAACCTGAATTAGACGTTTTAAGTCCATAGATTTTCAAAAGGAAAATTTATCTGCAGATTTAACATAGAATAGTGTTAATAACTCATATAATTTTCTGAGTTCAACGAGAACTGAACCTACCTACCTTCTGATGCCTAATTACTCTTCTAAATCTACTCTGGAATGTTATATAGGATTAAATCCTTGAACAGTAATTCATAAATAAATAACTTCATCACGCTTTGAGAACATAAATGGTCTTGGGTCATCCTTCTTTGAATTGGTCATTGTGTTTTCCTTCCTTTTCTGATCTACAAAGATTACCAATTTATTTTAAACATGTAGAAAAATGTTCACCAGCTGTATGTTTCCAGAGCTAATGTAATAGAACTCAGATTGCCTCTTTCAAACTTGCGGTACTAACGATAATTGATATTATTGATTCTGCTCATTAAATATGCTCATTCTTTAAAAGAAAGACATGCTTTACAAATGATGTTTTAATGCATTATGGCTGGAATGAGGGCAATATAGCTCTCGATTTGAGAGAGAGAGAGAGAGGGAGAATACATTTCCATCTCAAGATGTTCCCTTCACTTGTGTTTCTCTCAGTTCCTGTGTCCTGTGTTCCTTCTCTGACATGACTTCATTACGGTACGGAAGAAACCCACCCCTCTTAGTAGGTGAAATTTACTCTGGAATGAAGAACTGTTGTAAGAATCACAGCACTATGTAAGTGAGCAGAGCTCGGGGCTAAGTTTATTAAAGAAAACCCTCACAACTGCTGTGTATGTTACTGGAAGGTTTCCCTGTGGGCTGCATGAGGACTTAGTTGCAAGTCATGCAGTACAGCATTGAGGGAAAAGGTCTCACTTAGTGACTCTGCTGCCAGTGGTCCTTACTAATTAATACAGAAGTAGTATACCCTATCTGTCATTCCCATAATCCCAGTTCCTCCAGACACCCCTCCTCATGAAGGCAGACTAATTTTAGCAGCCTAAACTTTGTTAAGAAATTGTTTGGAAAATCAAAGTAGTTTTACTATCAAAGTACGCAGTGAGAGCTTGCAATTCACTACAGCATTTGGGCATATGAAGACAAAAAACAAGAAGTAGGAAAAACCAAGCCATGTATGTGAGTGGGTTTTTTGTAATTTCAGAGGAAGGGCTTTTTCATACTTAGAATTTTGAAAGTGATTGAAATGCTGTAAAAGTACAGTGGCACCAGGTTATTTATCTTAATTGAAAGAACCAAAGAATCATTTCCATTCATCTTCAGAATGCAAAGTTATGTCAGGCTCTGATACTATGATGTAACAAATGATATATTGTACTGCAGCAGCATGGAAAGAAAATTGTATACAATACTATATTTGTACAGCATACACTGTACCAACACTGAAAGACCCATCTAAGAAAAATAAAATGGATATTAGCGTGAATAATCCACAATCATATTGCAGTTTCAATGATCTGTTTGTGTCTGCCTCCCTGCAGCATTAATGATTAAATGTAGTGACTCAATGTATAACAATTAGCTTGGGATTACAGAATCCATCTGAATGCCAAGCAATAAGTCTTTATGTTAAGATGGAAATTCTACTGCCATCCATTTATTATAAAAGTCTCTCTGAGAATCTGATCTAATGTAGTATGTGGTCCAGAGTATGTATAATAATCTAAATAGCATTGCTAAAATTAGATATGGTAGTGTTGATAAGTTAAGTGCATTTCCAGCAACATATTTTTTATGAAGACTGTTTATTACCAACAATGGCGTATATTCAGCTCTAAGTACTTGATAAAAATTCTTGGTGTAAAAAAATATGTGTAATCGCTCATTCATTAGTAATTCTTTATTATCTCATTTTCTCTTGGGAAAGAAAATATGTCATATGCATCAATCAATTGATCAAATAATAATGTGAAAATCTTCATCATGGTAAATGCATTCTGAGAATATCAATTTAATACCAGACGTATCAATTTTTACTGACACTAGCTGGCTTTTCAAAGCCAGTGTGACAATTTACATAAGTGAAGACTGTCCCTCTCAGCAAGGGTTTTGATGGCCTGATCCTTCAGATGAGCACAGGGTGATTTTTTGATGCACCTGTCTAGTTAGCCTAATCTTGTAAGACTAGAGTTAATTAAAGTCAAATCATAATGAAAATGCAGCTTTTGTGCTGGATTTTTATTGGTATTTTTTTTTCCGGTTTCTTCTTGGCCCTTTCTAGCAGCATAAACCAGATAGCTTGTCTGACTCTGAATACAGCAAGATTCACCCCGCCAGTAAAAAAGAAAACACAAGCAAACTTAGCTGAAGCAGGAAAACAAACATAGAACAGGAGAGCATTAACTAACTGTCCTCCTACTAAGCCCCAGTTTCACACTGTGTTTGCCCCATAGTCTGTTGGATCATGGCTTAGCAAAGCAATACTGGGAGTTAATGCTCTTGTAAAGCACATGTATCTCTAGCAGAATCTTTTCCTCGCTGAGCTGATTTAAGGGTAGATGGCAGTACTAGTAAGATGTAGAGAATGTTTGCTGCAAAGCCCCTGCAATGCCATCTTGAAAGGCAGACAATGAATGTAGTCTCAGACACAGCAGGATATGACTGGAGCCTTTCAAACCATGGAATACAGATATGCAGACCTTTCCAATCTTTATAGCTTTTACCCTTCCAGAGGGAGCATTATACTTGTGAAACCTTTACAGTATTTTTAGGCCCTCCTTTCCCAGTAAGGTTTCCGCAGTAGGGTAGAAAAAGGCTATCAGTGCTCCAAATGTGTGTTTCTGGGCACACAAATCTGTTATTTCTCCTGGACCAACTATGCCTACAGAATCCTGCACGGATAATCCAAATGTAAAAATATACAAATATTGGAAGCCAATAGGGGGCTTTTCATCTCAAGCAAGAAAACAGAAGTAATTCTGATAGCTTTTCCAAGAGATGCCTGGTGGGGCTTATTTGCCAAAGTTTGAATCTGTAATAAACAGCCTACTGCTGTTTCTATTTTGAAGCCTTCATATTTAACATTCGTTGATGGACTGCCACGTACAGAATGTGTACAAAACACAGTGATGAGAAGAGGCTTACACATGAATGCCATGAAGGCAGACTGTTTATAAGTACTCATCTTGTTCAGAAATATTCCTTTAGTTCTATGGTTTGTGAAATAACTCGGCCAATGAAATGCAATTTATCATCGGATGCTATATGTGGACAACACACCAGTGGGGAAGACGAAAACTGTTAAAACGCCACGTGCTTTGTAGAAAGGAATAGATGTTTTGGAAAATCCCAGTGTTTTCAGTGAAATTCAAGGCAGAACCTTTCATTTTAATTTTCCTCTCCTTGGAATTGTCCCGTGTAGCTCTGCAAGCACAAGTCCTTCCATTTTTTTCTTCAGGTAGGAAGGGCTTCACCACAATACTATAACATTTAGTTAAATATCACAGCTTTAGATTTTGGTTACAGCAGACCTATATTCAAACCTTATTTAAGGTATCATAGATTCTCTTATATTTACAGATACAGACATGGTACATATGCAATGTATAGCTATATGGTAAACTGCGAGGGCATGAGAAAACAAAGATTTCACGGTATGAATCTAGGACTAGCTATGGGTAAATTGACACAAATATTCACAGGTTTTTTGGGAGGCAAGAACATTGGCAGTAGATTGGATTCAGATAATAATGTTGATGGTAATAAGGAAAAGAATTTGAAAGTATATGAAGAAAACTGTTTAACACTTTAAAAATTACTTTTAATGTTGAAAAATTTCTGCTTTGAAAAATTCTTTAGAAGTTTGTAAATGGACTGAATAACTTTTAAATGAGTTTGACCCAAACCAAACCCATACATTTTGGTTTCTGAATTAAAAAAAAAAAAAAAAGTGTATCCATTTTGTTTTATGTTTGACCTCTAAGTAGAAAGTCTACTCTTTTCATATTTTTCACCTGTGATATGTTTTGGAATTTCCCAAAGAGCACCAGAACAACCATACTCACAATGGGGTAGTCAGTGTACACAGTGTGACATACTACAGGTATTATAGGTTGATTTTCAAAACAGAGCTATCCTGGAAACATTGTAGAGCAGCAGTTCTTAAGCAGAGTACTTGCTAAGTTTTAGGAACTTTATGGTACCTGCAACTTTCTCTTAATTTTTATTCCACCTGCTAAACTATAATAAAAGCTAAAATATGTTAAATGCCTTTTTAATAATTTTTCTTGTGTGACCAGAATGCACAACAGAGAATGACAGTTTGAACACATGCCAGTATAAGCATATGGGGTGTTAGTGGTGGGAACTTAAAATGCTTTAGGCAGCTTCAATTCTCCAAGCATGATGCACAGAAAATCAGTTTTCTCCTTGAGGATGAACTTTGAAAAGTAATAGATAGGCAGACATTTTCCAACACAATACTTCTCTAACACTGTAGCTCCCCAAATTAATACTTGAGTCAGAATAATGGAACTCAATAAAATTAGCTCATACATCCTATACTTTCTTACCTCTGGGTAAAAATGATTGTTTCTGATTTGTGTCTTCTTTCGAGTCCCTACTGCTAATACACCAATTTTTCTTCTGCAATCCTGTAATATACCAAACAGACTCTTCTAGTAACTTATTTAACAGAATAGGATCTTGTAGCGCTCTCAGCTTTCTAATGATTTTGCTTTTTGTTAACACTTTAGTCCCTAAACCTCTTTTTTCGACTTCTCAATTATACCAGCAATTTAATGAAGGCTTGCCTCTTAAAGCATAGTATGTGCCTATGTTCTAGTATAATGTGGTGTGTGTGTGAGGAGGTAGATGGGAGGGATATTGATTCATGGGGATTTGTGAATCAGATATCTCAAGAAAAGCAGTTCAAGAGAAGATGCTCATCTCCTCTGCCAGTTCAAGGCTGATGATCCTCATGCCTGTTCCCAGTGAGTTCAATAGGAAAATTGTCACTGTCTTCCAATACTGCAAAGATAGTGTACTCTTGCAAAAGTAATTATAACCTTGCTGAGAAATGGCCATCTTTCTGTTCACTCTAGTGTTATACATAAGAAAGATTATGAACCAATAAACTCTGCCCTACCTCAAGTCACTGGCAAAATTCACTGGTGTTGGTTGGTCTGGGATTTTTTTTTTTGGTCAGCTCTCCTCAGTGTATAAAGCTTAGTACATTAACTTCTATAGAAAATCACACCATCTGCCTCAGCCGTATTAGTTACAGAATGCAGTATAGCTGATTAATAGTATGGTTTTCTCTTTTTCTAAATAGTTTTTATCTAGTTACTTTCAAATACCACATATATATTGGCAATCTATGCACTGCTCTTTGTGTTTCAGTGTCCATAAATAAGTTTTGACATGGTCTTGATCTTTTAAAAGTTGACTGCAACTGGTATCAGCCAGTTCTTGGAAGGAAATCAGCCATAATTTACCTTTACTAATCACTTTACATACTGTTTCAACTACAGCAGGTTAATGTGGTGGATGTACATGTTATTAATTATAAAACTGGAGAACATCCTCCAGCTGAAATTAATTATGTTCTTTTGGGTGGGAGAAGTCTAGTGTGGCAGTTGAGATGTAGGGTCATGATTCCCTGCATCAGTTTTATAGTTGATTGTATTAGATGTGACAAGCTTCGCACTGAAGCTAGAGTTTTGTTCATACAACAATGATACAGCTCTTCTCCTATTTTTGCTGCAACTTAACAAAAATTAGAGTCTTTTCAACCATTTTTCTCATTATTTGTTGGTATGTCTGGACTTTCCTTTTGTAATTATAGTGTACTTCTGAATCCTTTTCTTTTCACAGCTATTCTGCAACAAAACCCCCTATTAATGTTTTTTACTTTGCTTGGAAATATTAACAGTTCGAACATTAAGTCAAATGTGTACTCCCAGGACACTTACTGTTTTTTTCATAGTTTCCAATGCATGCTGATCCTTGCTGCCAAATACTTGTACCTATATTGAGTTCTTTCACATTCCAGGATCCCGCATGATTGTAAATAGCCAACAATATAATGTATTACTCAAAGTGACAAAGCTCTGTTAAGGTGGTAAGTAATGCTTAGCAGAACGGTCTAAAGCTTTAGGACTACAGGGTTGCAAACAGAAAATGAAGAAAATTAAGAGTAGGAAAAGCTGCTTTTCCCAAATATCTCTCTAAAATAAACCAATCAAAACATGAAGATATAAAAAGATGGATTCTTTTCATGATGAAACAAATTGAGAAAAAGTATCAGTTTGTTCACTTTAAACAATTGAACGCAGCATCTTAGAGCTTTTCTCCATGGGTTTTGCTTTTCTCTAATCCTGCTGACTTAGAAGCCACCACAGTTAAAATACAGTAGGAAAAGACCTATAATTAGGATTTAAGAATGTAATGGTATGAAATAAAAAATAGTGCATTCTACTAAATTTAAAGGAATGAGCTATACTTGTATAACACCTTTACACTGGAGCGATATGAGAGGTTGTCCCAGTGTAATTATTCTAGTATAAAATTGTACTTTAATCAAAAAGTTAGGGCAAAAAGCAGTGTGCAGACAAGGCTGGTATTTCAATGAGCTGGGCTATTTTTCTGTCAGCCAGTATACCCAAACATCAAACAAAACCTAAGCAATTATATACACTAATCCTTCCCAACGTGAAGTTGCAGCCCAATGTGAATTCAAAAGCACCAAGTTGCAAATCCTTCAAAAAGAGCATTTACAACTTATAATGGAAACTCCAACAGAGCTCTAACTGTAATAGTGTGACTACTGCAGCGATTATTCTTTATTGCCATGGCATTTACTGCTGAAATAGTGGTGGGTAGATCCTAACATTCTCAAAATTAATGTGCAGTAACATCCTCATGTGAGGTATTGCCCAAAGTATGGTGTTTTGAAATGTAATATATCAAAATGATGATACTTCTCCATTTAAGTTGTTCTGGTCACTCACTTCATACAATTGCCGCTTCAAAGGTACTTTTCATAATTTCAGAATAAATATATATGAAATAGGAGAATCTGAAAAGCATTTGGATTCTGACTAGTATTAATGAGGACTTGGAAAATGCCAATCTATCTCCAGTATAGCAGCTTTATAGCTGAAAGAACATTATGGTACAGTGTTCTCTTGTAATGATTAATTTCCCCTTGTGAGCAATACACTTATGGCCCAAATCAGCTACTCCATGTATAGAACTCATATTGTTTTCTGTCAAAATTCTGCCTGAAAAACAAAAACGTCGAGTCTGTCAGCAATGGCCTCATGGAAAGTAAACACCAGAGTATGAACAACAACGAAAAGGGGGCATTGTGCCTAAGAGAGAGTTCATAAACTCCATCCTGCTAGATTTTCTCCTTCTTAATACAAGAGAAATCATACAGCTGTTAGTTCAGTTTCTCTTATGTGTTTATGCATAGTTGGGCCGGTAGTGATCCATAGCCTATAATTAAAAAATAGTTGTTTCTGTGTTTCAAAGTTCATTCAGATCATGATGCTGAAAATGCTGTAAAAATGCAGTGTTACTGCCAGAAATGCAGAAACACTGCATTAGCTAGTTTTGATATTAAAAGTATTTCATATCTAACCTATATGCTTGTACTGTAATACATATTGGGGGTGATGAGAATCTTGTTATTTTGTATCTTTTATTTGCGATAGTTACCCTAGTAGCAGACTAAAAAAATCTGTCAAAACAAAAAGAAATCAGAAATTCTAAGAGATGATAGGGTTAGCTGAAAAAGGGTTGCTCATCTGCCTTCAGACTGAAACTCAGAAAGGAGGGACAAAGAGCATACTAGCAAGTGGCAACAGCAAAAGGAAGCCCTCTAGCAGAGAAATGAGGAAGGGAAAGAGACTTCCCCTAATATGTATGGAAGCAGTGTAAAATAGCAGTCACTATTTTACAACGAAGATGCAAAGTAAAAATAAAATTTAAAATTTTTTTAAAGCCTTTATGCAGGTCCTAGTGAGAATTCTTTCAGTGTTGCTACTTAACATGATATTTATGTTGCAATCTCATTCTAACAGGAACTGCACTTCCTTTATCACAAGGGCAATATATAAAATATAAATGCAATATATATATATATATAGATATGTAACATAAAGATTAAGGCAAGCTTTAACAGCGGGTCTTCTGGTTAGAGCTGGGTACCTGATGTTCACTTATGAATAAGAAACAAAAGGAGCATACATTTTCTGAAGTTAATTGTACGTTGGGCTGATAATTCTGACTTCTCTGATTTTTCATTTCAGTCTTTTAACTTCCTTTATCCAGACCGATGTTTTCCTTCAGTCATAAACATAGTTGAGTATCACACCATCTAACTTCAAGTTCTACCAGTCTCAGTGCCAGGGGTAGGAGGGCCAGATCCCTTCTGTTGCTAATAGACCTTCTAAGAGCTAACTGTGAGGTGACTTGAGGTGTCCTTCAGAAGAACCCATATTCCTCCTCCACTGACTCTGTACAGAGCCCCTCCTGACCTACGTGCCTAGAGTAGATTTGTGGTTTTGCCTTCTTATTTTCCTCAGAGGTGATTTTTAGCCTAAAAGCTAAAATAAACAAACAAGTATATTACTACTACCACCACCACCCTCAGTACTTTCAATGACCCTTTCAGTAGACATTATTATACTTCCATACACTATAGGAATCACTAAACCAAGATCTTGTTCAAATGAAATTCTAATGGTTTTACTGAGAAAAGCCTTTTACCCTGTGGGTTTGCTATACATATTTTTTATTTCGAAAATTTCTTTTTTCAACCAGATGGCTTATTTTAATTAATTCTTATCACAGAGACATCTTTGTCATAAAGTACTTCTAGAACAGATGAGCACAATTATATAAGTGCTTTTGTTTACAGGATTACTGAAAGAATTACTATTTCACAGGGGAAGTGCTGTTGTAATTTTATTTTTAATTTTTCCAACATCCTTGACATTTAAAGACGGTTTTAATATTATTATTATTGAATTGCAAAAAAGAAGGGTGTTGAATTTGTATTGATTTTACATGTGTGCTTACACTGAGAAAGATGGCATTTCAAAACCTTTCCTAAATATAAGTTTTCTCTTTTACAGTAAACAATACAGAATACATTCTATCAATGCCAGTGTTTGACTATAGAAGCAAAAATGTTACCTTGCATCACAAAGTACTAAAGAATTTAAGAATTTATTTGCCTTCCATTTGTCTCTATGGACTACAAACGGTGATACCACGTAGTAAGTTCAGAGAATTTGACTATACAAGCACTGAGTCTTTAACAACAACCTTCATACCCAAGGTTATAATTTTCTTTTACAATGCAAGGCATAAAAACATCGAAAAGATAACTCGAATTTGTAAGTGTTTGTCACACAAGGTCAAAATCATGCCAAGTTTTGATAGGTTTTATAATT
This sequence comes from Gymnogyps californianus, assembly GCF_018139145.2. NCBI lineage: Eukaryota > Metazoa > Chordata > Aves > Accipitriformes > Cathartidae > Gymnogyps > Gymnogyps californianus. The sequence continues at coordinate 8,027,924 of NC_059482.1, forward strand.
CTGAAGTTTCTTATTAAATAGAAACAACAATTCAAGGTGATCACGGAAAAAAAAAAAACCCAGAATGATAATGTGCAAAGGTGTCCGGACATACATTTTGTAGGTTTCATTACAAAACAGTTATTTTTACTTCAGATGCAGTCCTGCCCTGCCCTACAGGTAGTTGAGACTTTCTTGATCTAAAGATCAAAATCAAGATCTAAAATTCATTGATGCCTCATTATTTGGGTAGGATTTTTATTGATAAACAAATTATTCACTAGAACTAGGCTAAAGCCATCAAAGGAATCTCTATCACTGTAATTTTTTATGAGATGCAGTGCAACTTCAGTATTGTTTTTTTACTACTTAATGGCTTGAATATATATTGTGAGTTCACAATTTTGTAAGCAAAACAAACCAGTATCTTCCAGAAGGAAAACTGCTAATGTACAGTACTCTGTGGTCTCTATACACCTGCATATATCAGCTTTACAAGAACATTTCCTGAAGCATCCAAAGCAATTCACCTTATCCAAGATAATTCAGCAACAACCGCTTACCACTCCACCAAATAACCAGAAGGTATTAGTTTATTTCGACATGTCAAATGTAAAAATAGATACAGCTGATGTGATCTCACTTGGGATATGTAGTGTACATGATTGTAAATTGCTACCAGACTTAATTGGTGAGAATAGGAAAAAAAACCCCACCTTACATTAGACTGCATCATGTTTCAAAATACAATGACAGAACAGTTTATTGTAAAGAAAAAAAATAATCACACAGCAACTGAATGAAGCTGAGGCCTACCTGTCTGCCGCCACCTTGGGGAAGGTTTTGTTGAGGACATGGCAGAGCTCGGACTAGGTAACAGGGGGCGAGGCCTCGGGGGCCGCTTCACTGACAGAAAAAGGCGGGAAGTGGCCGGCGGAGGTGTGGGGGCTGTTTCTGGGGAGAAGTGAGCATGCGCCTCTCGGGGCATGCCAGGAAGGGCCTGGCGCGTGCGGGGCTGTGAGGGACGGCGGGGCGGGCGGGTGAGGCGGGAGCGGGAGCTCTGCGACGAGGACGCGGACGAGGACGCAGCAGAGACGGGGGTCGGGCCGGCTGTCAGCCCCAGGTAAGGCACAGCAAGGGCAGCCGGTCATTCGGCGAAACGCGGTTCTCCTCGGGGGCTGGGGCGGGCCGCGAGGCGGGCGCGGCTTGGCGGCACCCCCGGGCGGTGCTGGCGCGCGGCCAGGTCCGTGGGAGCGGGACAGTGCAGATCGTACGGCGAGGCTGCTGCTGGCTGTGGTACCGAGCTGTGAGGAGAGCAGCTCCTGAAGTGCTACGGCTCTGATTTTGTTCTCTAGGAAGTTTTGTTTTGCTGTTTTTCTTAAAAAAGAAAAAAAAATATAAAAGCTAAATCGGGTGGGTTTTGAGGAACAAAGAGGTAGATGGCTATGCAGGTTTTATTTGCAAAGTGGTTTCATCTTTTGAAAAAGATTGAGACAATGCTATTGAGCAAAACAGTGATTCTGTTATTAGGAAAATTTATTTCATTATTTGGCCCAATGTTACTCATGTGGCATTGTGCATTACTTACTGGTGTTGGTGTCAAAGGGTGGCTGTGTGTCCTGGCATCACACTGAGCCTGCTGGGAAGTGTCATGTCACTGTGATGTGTCATGTCAGCACCAAAACCATTCCTAGAGGACATGGCATTGTTTCTCCTGCTTTCAACAGGGTTGTTCCACTGAGCCGAGGGCTCGCGTTTAGGAGAAGAGAAGCCTTTTTTTGTAGCCCAGTTGGATGGAGGACTACAAGAAGTTGAAGTTAGCAGTCTTTATCTTGAACTGTCACTATGGTGAATGTAAAAACAAAACCTGACTCTTTCCTGGTGTGAACTGACAGTGAAGTAGGAAATTTAAGCAGTTAGAAGATGAAAATATTTCTGGCCTTATAGATGGCAGTGATTCCTAAGGGCTTAGGTCTGCTGTGTAAATCTTCTGTTAATGTGACAGCCTGTTAAAGACCTTTTTTTTGTTGTTTTGGTCCAATTACTATGTATTTATATAACAATCTGATTTAGTACGTGTTGTTGGCAAGCACTAAAAACACAGCTTGTACACCTACTTTTTTAAAATGTTCCTCTAAAGCTCTCAAGAGTCATGTAGAAGGAAGGAACTAGTGGGACATTTTTTAGATGTGAGGAGAGTATTCTGATTCAGATGGGCCTGCTTTTAAAGGGAGATTTTACAAAATTTTCTAAGTCTGGAATCAAAAGCAATTGCTTGAAGGGCTGCTGACTAACAGGCTTCATAGACATTGCTCTAATCAGTAAGACAGCTAGTGATGATTAAAGCTCAGTGTTTCTGAGAGTTATAGTGCTATACTTTCTCAGGCAGACCAACATGCCTGAACGGTGACCAGAGGAGCACGTTCACAGCTAATACCCGTAGTTGCATAATATGACAGACATTGTCTGATCAACATTTTAAAAGAAGTATAGTCAAGAGCAGATCTGCTCTCGTTTTTTAAGCCCTAATGAGCGATTGTAACTGTTACAGTACATAAAATATTAGGCCCTTTCACTGAAGTTAATGTCAAAACTGAATATTGAATAATGTATTTGCTTTTTTGCATGGCTTAAAGAAAGGTATTGCTGAATATAAATCTACAGAGATGAAAGTGCAATAGGTAGTGTTTTTCAGGCAATAAAGGCTAGGTATTATAGACCTGTCCTATTTTTTGTTCTCCTTACAAATACAGCTGGTACTACTTGCACAAAATGGAGATCAGGTATCTGTAGCCTGATCCAGTTCCTTTTGAAGTCCTTTCCTTACTGTCCGAGTTTCAGTGGCGGTAGGACTTCAAAATCACTTGCCACCTAGGTAAGTCCTTTTTGGAGCATTGATTTCCCCAAGATCAATTATTATTTTTTAAAATTTTTTTAAGTACCTAAGGATTCTTTTCTTTTTCTTTTCCATCACCAAAGTGGGTGACTAATGAAAGTGAAAATGAGGATGAGGAAGCAGGCTTTAAAAGGAAGGGATTAGAAATGGTTTGTATGGCATACAGAAGGGTTTTCAAGGTGTAGTAAGTATTTTGAAGGAATAAGCAACATAGTTCTCAAGTGTGGCTGCACTGCAAAAAAATTAAGAGATTAGTTAATCTTTAATCATTCCCATGTCAATTTAGCATTGCTCCCTCTACGCTCAGGAGACTTCTAAAATAGGACATCTGCCACAAACTGTCATTGGAGAATTAGTTCACGCACTAATCAATTTCTTCCTTCAGCACATGTGTCCCTCTGAAAAATTTAACCACAATATCAGTAAGATTCAGATAGTCAAAGTGACAGGAGTTTCTTTTGTGATTAATAATATAGATGATGATTCACTGAATAAATTGAAGAGTCCAGGAAATCAACATAAATGGAAAAGAAAAGCCCTATTGTTCTATCAAATAAAGCCAAAGAAATTAGAGTCAAAAGAAGCAGGCACCTCACTAATGAAAAAATGTAGAAAGAAATATACAGCTCGACAGTCTCCCGTGTGATATGTTTTTAATTCATTTCTTGTTCCTTGGACAAGGTGATAACAGTGTTCCAGTTTAATCCAATAACCTATCTCCAAAATGATCAGTGTTCTTATTTCAAGCCTTGGTTCCTTTCCGCTTTGATTCGACTCATATGGTTCCTACCCTTTGATTCTGTGCTCACCTCTTCTCCATGCAACTTGACCTTTTGCAGCTTTTCTCCCCCCTCCCATTTGCCACACTCCCTTTCTCCTCTCTCTTTCATCTTTCCATACATATTAACTCAGCAGGATTTTTGCTCTAACCTTAATTTTCCTGCATCCCAAAGCTTCACAGCTAAAAGGTTGCTGCTAATCCTCTTTCTATTTCTCTTTCTTTATAGTGTATTTTATTCATCCACTTTCATTTCCAGAAGTACTTTGTATACATAGATGTTTACTCAGACTTGTGTATTCTCCAGAAGAAACCATTTTTCTAAGCCATTTTTAATGTATTTTGAGGATCACCAGAGGTGACAAATGTAGAACAATATCTACACAAGGAAAATTCGTATTTTTAGTACATCATTAAAATTGTATGATATTGAGAAAAAAATTGCATCCCAGCAATCAGGCAGAGGAAATCACTTCTGTTTACCGTAGATGAGAAAGGGAGATCCTACTATCCTTCCAAACCAGTTACAAAATTAAGTGGACAGCATACGGATGAAAGTGTCACGTTTTTGGTACGCTAAACTCTATTAGGCTAATTCTGCAGATCAGCTTGCTTGAATCTGGAGGTTGGTTACAGGGCAAAGGTGCTTAAAACTATTCTAATATGGCACAGTTCTAGGGCCAAGAAACACTACCCCTTCATGACAACTTTAAGGTAAAAGGCTTGCAGAAGTCTCCTTTGAACCTGCAGGCACTGTAGTTTCGTTCACAGTTACAGATGGGCTAGGCAGAGTAGTCCTTGAGGAAGAACTCTAGGAAAAAGCAAAGCTAGAGCAGAAGTTAGAGCTTTTTGCACAGATGGCCACCTCCATAGTAAAGAGAACAATCCATGGGAGAGGATTAGCTTTGACCTTTTTCAACATGAAGGGTAATGCTTGGAGAAGGCTAGGAAGGATGTTTCCATGGTACCAAATAGTCTGAACATTTGCATTTTTTTATATACTATTAATGAAGAAAATATTGCACAAAATGTTTTCTCTTCTATGGAAACTCAGTTTCCTGAAATTCAGAGAATATTTGTTGGCACTAATACTTCCTTTTTAGTTAGGGGTTGTTTTTTGGTTTTTTTTTAGTTGAATTTATTAACCATTTTGAAAATGACAGACGTTAATGATCTGCGTAAATTTCGTACACTCATTTGCATTAAAAGAAAGCATTCTGTTAGGATATGGCTGTGTAAATTCTCTGAGATCATAAAATTTAATGCAATAAAATAAAAGCAATATAAATAGTTTTTTAAAAAGTGTTAGAACATGTTCTAAAGAAATGAGTTGTGTGGAATCCTCAACATACTGAAGTGAAAAAGCAAAATTCCCATTGTTGTCAATGAGATGACGATTCCATCCCATTCAAAACAGGGATTTCAGCATCTCCTTCAAATGGGCTTTCTCACTGAATGTTTTGACACGATGGAAGACAAAAAATGACTGTCTCTTCCTTTATTAGGAGCTATTTACCAGCTGGTGAAGGATTGGGTTCTTAGCTAATGAAATTCATTCACGCCCTGAAAGGACACTAAGAAGATCAGTGCATGCATGGTGCACTTTCCTGGGGGTGGGGGTTTAAAAAAAATTAAAAAAAAAAAAAAAAAAGAGAGATTTTGTGAAGAACATTCTGTCAGTCCCATTTGATTGTAAGTGGGACAGTCGGGCATTGCTCTGTGAAGTCTGATGCAAAACAGCTGCAGTGTACTTTGTCACAGGAGTCAATTTGCCTGCTAGTTTTCAAAGAAAAGCAATTTGAATTAAAGCTATCAGGTTTTGTATCTCTTCTGATCTTTCCACTTTACTTTTGCATTTAAGCATGTGCTTGTAAAACAAAAAGATACCACATGGCAAATTTTAATGTTATCTTAGGAAATAATTCCCCTTTGCATTATTTGCTGTCTATTCGTTTTGCCAAGACTCATATCTAATACGTTTTTCAAAGGCTTTACTTCAGAGGAAATGCTAAATGTCTAATCCCCCATGCCCGTCAAGAGTAGCGGTCCTAATATTAAAAAAAAAAAAAAAAAAAGAGTTCTTTCTAATAAGCTCCCATTTGGTAAATGCATACTACTGTCTGTACTTCTAGAATAAAAATAATACTGGCAGAAATAATAAAAATAACCCCAGATGAGACACGCCCCTGCATAGGAGTACAAGGAATAACCACAAGAAAAAGCATTCGTTCTTAGCTCTGTTTCATTAGGTAAAGATGGTTATAGTTGCTGCTTTAGGTTGGGTAAATGCAAAGGCTGTTGAAATGTTGTGTTCAGGCTCTTTCTCAACTTTTTTCTTTCTAACATCTGGTGAAGATGGTCTCATGATGGGAAATCCATCATTAGAGGGTGGAGGAAAGCCTTTTGGGGGAGGGGATGGGAAAATTTTAGAGTTTTTATTGAAAGTTTCCCTACATCTTCTCTCTGTAAGAAAGGAGAGAAGATTCTAGTGCTTAAACTTTCAGTATCTTTTGGCCAGAAAAAGTTTGATTCTCCAATAGATTTTTGTCAGGACCTCTTACAGAATATATCTAAAGGCTTTCACATATCCATATCTAGGTGTTTTTCATGTTCTGAGGCTAGTGTGTATAGATGCATATATATTTTTTTCGGTAACCAAGTGTTAAGCAAACATTTGCTACGTTTTTCCTATAGACTTTTTACAGGATTTAAAACACTGGGGCACTGAAAGAAATGTGTGTTTGATATGGCACGAAAATAGCTTTATGAAACCAGGCAGCAGATCTGCATGAGCAGAAAGGAAAGAATCATGGATGTGTAACGCATTGTGAACACTGCCCTTTGTATAATACTTAATGTAGCACTTAGTCAAAGGTAATGTCTAGAAGTATTCTAAAATAAATAGAAATTAATTTAAATTGGAATATATGACTAGAAACATTCTGAAATACAGAAGACTAGAATTTGGATCAGTACAGTGATGGCTGAGTTTGTAGCTGGAGATGTGAGCCAGGGCAGATGATTAAACATGAATGTTAGAGAGCTTGGGAGCTGATGGCCAGATTTTTTCCCACTTTTTAGATTATCTGTTTTTTCCCTTCAGGATACCTGGACCTGCTAAATGTAGTAACTTGTGCAGTGTATCTGAGATAGAAATACTAACTTTGTAGATATTCTTTCTCAGTGAGATTTGATTAAGAGATTTTTTTCTTTCTTTGTTTTTCTCAGGCTCTGGAAGCCAATTCAATGCCCGCGTTTCATAGCATTTTCATTAATTTTTAGTTTCTCTTTTTGTAATAAGCTACTATATACTCAGTCTTAATGTACAATAGAATAAAAAACCTCTCTTTTCTTGCTATAAGCTTGGAAATGAAAAATAAGACTAATGGTATTCCAGCCAGGGTATGAAATGTTAGTCTGTGCTGGGTTAGAGGTCATTGCATAGTCTGGTATGCAGTAAAATATGTTAGATTAGAATAGTATTTTCCTCCCCTTCCCAAAGGATTTCATTTCTTAAAGCTGTTGCTTTACCTGTTAAGTCTAGATCATTTAAATGTTATTGCTTCCACCAGCAGCAGGTGGAAAAATGCTCATATTATTCTGCTGATACCCTCTGAACCTGTTGAAGCACATTAAGGGTGGCACTGATGATCTGTGGTGGTTTGAAAACCTGCCGAAATTCTTTTTCTTATTTGTCCAGATGTCTGTTTTACATTCATCTGTGTAAGGTCTGCACAAAATTACACATTAACCTAAGTATGTTTAGGAAGCAAACTAACAGTGCTTGTGGGAGAGCAATCTCATTCTGTGTGTTGTTTTAGTATTTGAAGAGCCAATCCAGTACACGCTGGGGCAGATCCTGATTTCCTGTCTGCTATACAAAAGGCTACAAGAAGTCAGTTTTCCCCCTCACAAGAATATGTAGGTACTCTTGTGGGCTATTGATCTAAGGTAGTAAAGACAGTCTAAATGCTGGTGCTCAAAAAGCAGCATAAGATTATGATGTTTCAATGGCCTAAAAATTGCTGCTTATTAGAAGAACTCCTAGAGCATCTAGGAGCACCGAGCATCTGTGAGACTGCTGAAATTGGAACTGTCCCAGATGGCCCTGATAGCAGCAGTGGGTGAACGAATTATATCAATGACACCTGAAACACATTGATCCAATTACACAGAAGCAAGTGAAGTTCAGATGCAGCATAGGTTCTCTATCTGTTGTCACGTACAAACATTTGAAGGGTTATTTTTGCCCTCTTGTTTTTGAGTCTACTTTTCTGGGGGGAAAAAATTGAACATAAACATATAAGCGAGATAACCAGACAGAGCAGTGGAAGAAATCTTCTGTATTTGAGTACTGTAGTATGGGCTCCCTCCTTTTCAAGGGGTTTGTTTGAATCAACATACATCTGCCTGGAAAAAACAGGATTATGCTATTATATCAACGCTACTGAATGCACCACAACACTTGAGGATATTTCTGTCAAGTTGGACGGAGACAATGTAAGTGCCTGGATCTATCGGGCAGTCTTGCTATGCCACCCAAGCCTCCAGGGCATCTCACAGCAGTTTTACAAAAAGAATATTTCCATACCTAGCATACTGACAATTATTTTAATTTGTTTAAATTGGCATAGCCCTGTGGACAGCTTATTTAAAAGCTACACACACTATTATGTGTTTGTTCCCTAAAGGTATTTTTACTGCAGGCACATTTGGCATTGAATTAATTATCATTCTAAAATGTACTTTTGGAGTCAGCCTAGTTTAACAGCATGAAAAAGCTTTGTGTGGAAGAAATGGTGACTAGAATTTGGGGTCCAGAATGGTTTACAAATGTCAGCTTAATTAGTCGCTTACGGAATGTGGGCCCATTCTCCCAAAATCAACTGAACTGAATCTTTAAATGTTATTAGTTGAAACTGCTTATAGTTGTCCTTAGCATCAGTGGAAGCTCACAAGCTTCTCGAATACATCTACATGTTCTTTCTGTTCATTGCAGAAGGGTTTTTGGGGGCTTTTTTGTTGTTGGTTTGTTTTCTAATTTAATTATTCTTTGCTTTTTTAATTGATCTTTTTTTAAATTTAGCTGGTATCTTTTTCTTACTGAAATCTATCCTTTCCCAGGTTCCTATTAAAGTACACGGTGTCTCACAACCTTAAACAAGGCAATAACACCAAAAATCTCTCGTGTTGGAGAGGATTCAGTGTAAGCAGTGTGATTCAAAGAGAGACGTTTCCTAATCTTATGGCCAGGTAGAGTCACATCATTGCTGTGGCTGAGCTTGGATTCAGAAGGAAGTCACAGCATGGGCAGCATGCCTCCAGAAAGCAGTATGGATTAGGAGGCACTCTGTGTAGCTTATTTAGGACACACTGGCTGAGGGCTGAAGCAGTTTTCAGCACTACGTGCATTTTGTTCCTGTATAGAGAAGTGTCTGTCTCTGCTGTTTCAGTATATGGACCTGGAATCATCGGACATGAATTAGAGAAGGGCATGACAGGGCATCGAGTTGTATTGGCTTTAACTGCCATGGAATTGCACAGTCATAGGAAATCCATACTAACTAGTTTTTCTGTTTTAGTTGAGGATTACTGGTTTATGACTTTGTAATCTCTGAGTAATCGTTTTAAAAATTCCTTTCATAGAGAGCTTCTAAATGTAATGCTGCATTGGTTCAGTTCTCCAGGGTGCAATTTTGTAGTTGAAAGTTTGACTTTGATTCTCCTGATCAGCTTCAGAATTTGTAAAGTGAAACAAGGTTAACATTTAAAACTGAACATAAACACAATGTAAAACAGCAGCCAAAGAAAGCTCTGTCTTTGGAAAATCTTGAGTTGGATTCCCATTGTGCTCTAGTTATCTCTATCCTGTCCCACCATGGAAATGTCAGAGCTGCTGAGCTCCACAGCGTATCTTTTCAGAGTTGCTTGTCACAGGTGTTTCTGTAATTACGATACCTTTGGAATAAATGTTTTGTTTAATGGTCCTCAAACGCGTACTTCCATCTCTGACAATGGTACTGATATCAGGGTGGTGAGCTGTGATGAAATGCCTTTAGAAGTGAGGGGTGCCAAAAGTAAGCCTAGAATTTCTTGCTTTCATTTGTGTCCCTTACTTTATTTGTAAGAGGAAATACAGCTGGTTTTAATTTCAAGGACAAGATGAATCAATGGAACCTGTGAAAGGAAATCTAAAAGGGAACAAAAGAGTGAAAAATACAGAAATTTTCCACATGGCAAGTTCCCAAATACTTGACTGTTAAAACAAATCAGATGAAATAAACAAAATTTTCATGACAAATAGAGGTTGTGCTAAATAGTACAATGAAAACATCAGCCTAGTGTTTGGCAGTAGTAAAAAAAGTGAAGCAAATGTTAGGGACTCTTTAAAGCTTGCTCTGAGTCTAAGAACAAAACAGAACAGATCATGAATGGATAAATGCATGGGTCATCCACGTCTTGAGTGACTGCGCAGCTATGACTCCTCTCTTCAGAAAGGATTTATTAAAACTGAGAAGATTTCAGAGAAGGGAGTGTGATCGAAGATATGGAATGGCTTCCATACATGGTACTGCTAGGCAAGCTGAGACTCTTCAAGCTAAAGAAAAAAATCCATGGCTCAGGGGGCATGAAGGACTACAAACTCATGTCTGAAATGGAGAATGTGAAAAAAGACCCACATTTGCTGTCTTTTCTAATATGAGAACTAGGAGCTATCAAAGAAAGTTAAGGGAAGCCAGATTCAAAACAGACAAAATAGTTCTTCACACCACAGCTAGTAGATGTATTGAAATAATTATTGAATGTTGTGGATTCAAAATGTTAATGTAGGCTCAAGAGACTAGACAGAAATTGAAAGAGATTTGTTGTGGGTTACTAAATGAGCAAACCACAACAGGCCCAGAAGACTTCCTGAGTCAAAGAAGGGTCAGAGGCTGGAAGGAAGAGGAATATTAAGGAAGGTGTCATGTGATTGTTCTTTTTCCTAGATATCCGCTTGTGGTCCCTGTTGGAGAAAGAATACAGAGCCAGATAGATGCTCGGTCTGAATCAATACAGTCATTCTTATTTTCACAAACTATTTATTGTTTGAGGTCATTTGGGGAGACTAATAGTGGTGAGGATCCATAGCAGTGGCTGAATGTTTTCAGTCATGCTTGGAATACTTCAACACAGTATTTATGGGTTTTTTTCATTAGTCTAAATGGCAGAAGAGAAATATAAGAGTTTGGAGAAACTAAGTAAATGAAGAACAGATTTTCTGGGTGGGCTGTTAGAATAATGGAAATACTCTTTGCTGTTTGTGACACTGCATTTCAAATGTTTTTAAGCACATCAGTATTTCTGAATTAGTAGTAATCAGAGCTGGTTTATATTAGTCATCAAGTCAGATAACCTATTATGGGAAATAATGTGTTTAATTGTATATATAGTTTGAAAATGTGCATTAAATTATAGATAAATTTCAACCCCCAAGGACTTTACCAAAGCGATCTGAAATACAAACCGCTAAAAATATATTTTTGTAAATGTTAAAAATTGCAAGTCACAAGGAACTGTTGTGAAAAAACCTTGCTAGCTCAGTACAGAAGCATTTATTTGAATCGCCTATACCTGTGTCAGCATTATAATTTTCTAAAGTTTAAAAAAAAAAACCCAAAAAACCCAAACCAAAAAAAAAACCACAAACAAAAACCCTGAAAACTAACTGTATGTCTCATTTCTCCCTTAGTGTGAGACTTTATCATAAAAAATAAAAATTCCAGGCAAGCAATTGATCACATAGTATGCAACAATGAACATTGCTGCAGAATTATTTGCTGTCTTAAAAATTTCATTGCAGGCAATGTACTGGAGACAAAGAATTCCAGGATTTAGCAACTAAATTGGGGAAAAGATATATTAGAAAAAAGGTGGGTTTGATATCCTTTTCTATAACTAAAAAAAAGTTCCAGCTTCTGCAAATAATGATATTCATTACAATACATTGTGCTCAGTGATTTTTTTAATAAATGAGATTATGTCTTCAAACTCAAAAGATATGTGCTGCCATGCAGCTCCACTCTTGTTGCATTTGTGGGGTGGTTGAGAATGTTACTAACCTTGCAACACCAAACACATACTGCTTGGGGAATTTTCAAATGGCCTCTACTTTGATTTCAAAATACTACATTGTCAAACCCTTTATTAAATATAGAAATATATGTGTGTGTGTGTGTATATATATATGCGTGTCCCCATCTGTCAGTTTTGCCTGAGATGGTATATTCAGTGAAAACCAGAAAGACCTTGGCGCACAATGAGTAGCCGTAGTCTGAATATTGGATCGGTGAAAGGAAGATTGAGCCTGGCCTCACCTTCCTGCTGTACGTAAGACTGGGTTTTATACGTTCTCAGACAGTGATATCTAGGCAACTGTAGATCACTGACTTAAGCAAGAGTAGGGACAGTCAAGGCAGATTAGTATATATTTAATGATTTCTTCTCCTTCCTTGTTGGAAATTTTACCCTGCAAACTGTCTTTCTATAAAATTACAGAAATGATCCATGCTACTGTGTTGTGCATGAATCTGTAAAATGTGCAGTGCACCCACCTGCAGCTAGAATGTGACCAGAATTTGGTATAGTAATTCTTCTGTGTCCGAGTTGGGCACTATACATGTACTTTCATTGTAAATTCTTCAGCAAACATTTCCCCCATCCTTCCTTGTCCCCAGTAGTTGTCAGTTGTGTGTGTAAATATACAATCTGTTCACTTTCTGCTCAGTAACTCCAGAGATATATACTTGATTCTCTGAGAAGGTAGAAGGATGCAATACAAAGATGTAACTTGCTAAGGCCGTGAGTGAGGTATGATTCCAGGAATGCTCTTCCAGTCCCTTGAAATCAGAATACTTTTGTGATCAAGAATCACCTTTATTCTCTGAATGAGAATCTGTAAGCTGCAACTCTTTAAGATCTGGATTTATTGAAGAACTTGAACCTGACTATAAAATAGGAATCCAGAACTCTTTGTAAGTATGTTTCCTTTCTCTGGAGTTGGCTGCATCGGAACTAAATTCTAATTCACAGGAAATGGGAATAATTTGAGTATGTGAGTAGTAAATCCTGTGAACTCCAGTGTATCTCATAACTCACCCATTTCTAACATTTTCATGGCATGATCAGGACTGGAGGTACTTGTACTACAGATTTGCAGCCTATTGTATGCTTTTGAAGATAGATGCCTAGGAACATCCTCTTAGAAAGCTACTCGAATACAGGTGGTTGTGCTGATGAGCACATGCATCCAGGCAGTGGGATCCTGAGCTCGGTGCTTTCCACTTAAGGAAAATAGAGTTTGTAGACATCAAGACGGTAGCCAATCACCACATTACTGGGTAGGGGGTCTCAGCCCCTTTACAGAACCTGCATGATTGTGAAGAAAAAAAGAATAGTTGCAGGTATCTTGAGATAGAAGGAGAGTCAGAAGATTGAGGATACTGTAGTTCAAAAGCCCTCTACCACAGACTTCATTTCTAGTGCCTGCTCCTCTATTATACAGTAGCAAGGGATATAATGGGTTAGATGTAAACAGTGTCAAGTGCGTAAACATGAACCCCAAGTTGTTCATCAGAAATCTCAAGATCATTGTTGTCAGCTGTGTTTGTGGTCCCAGGAACTCTGCATTTACCTTAAAAATCAGCCTTTCTGTTAATGCGCTTACAGTATCGAGGTTCATAAGAACAACAAGCAGAAATTCTGACTTCCATAGCAAGAGGTGAGGGTCTCGGCTGGGATAATATAGCCAAATATTTCGAAGTTGTAAGTATTAGTTTCAGACTTGTGAGTAATTCCATCCATTTGTGTGTCAAAACACTCAAAGAATTTTCTATGCCTGTTGCAGGTCATTAATTTTTCAGGGAGTGTTCTGTGCTTCTCAGCTGGCTGTATTGTTAGTCATAAACTTCCCTCTTTACAGCTGGAGTTCTGTTTTGACCTACCAGTAGATGCAGGGTTTGTGGATTTTTTTTTTTTTACCCTTTTTGGTTTTGCTTTTGTTACATTTTGTTTTGTTAGCAGCCTCTATTGGCTCTTTTCAGTCCCAAGCAAGGAGAGCTGAAGTAACACTGTGTGTGCATGTACTGTTACTAAACTGCCACATTATATTCTATTTCTGCTCCAAGATCAGTATATGAAGTGATTGAGACATTCCCAAGTGAAATCTGGAATAAACTATTCTGTGTTTTTGGCAAAATTTCAACAATGTGTCCTACAACAACATTACATTGATATATAGACAGTCTAATAATGTATGACTAGGTTAAATGTAAAAAAAAAAAAAAAAAAAACCACTACCAAAACAAAACAAAAAAACCCCCAAACCTCAGAAACCTTCTCAACCACTCGAATTTTGAAGCTGAGTACGTTGACATTTTAGCAAAGAAACCACTGGCAGATCACTTGGGTCTTTTTGTTTGATGGAGACCTTACAGTCAGCTGAGTTTATTTGTCAGTATACAAAATGTATTCAAACACTACAGTCAGATGGTTTTGCTTATGTTTGAATGAGAATGATTTCTTCTCTTTAGCCATTTGGTGGCTTTTCACTATTATGACTAGAAGTGAAAATAAAACTCTGTTTTCTTATCTGATGGCACAGACCTTTTCATCATACCTTAATTTGTCTCCCGAGTCTAAGCTTCATTCACAGGTAGCATGTTCAATTTAGCCGTGGGCTGAACCATCTACTCTTTTTTTTTTTTTTTTTTTTTTTTTTTAACTGCTATCAATTTTACCTAAAATGCCCTCATATGTATCATTATGTTGTGACTTGGCTTTTCCCTTTCACTTGCTGTTGAAAGTTATCTTTTAGCTGAGGCTTGGGACCTCTGCCTGTCATTGCCCTCCTGAAAAGATCATCTTTGGTTCACTAGCAGGTGATGCCTTATCATGATAATTCAGTCATTTTCATATCAGGTTTTAACAAAAACCCAATTAAAAAAAAAAAAAACCAAAACCCAAAGAATTTTCTCTTCTTTCTAATTTTCTCATTGGAATAATACAGATAATTACAGACACTCTAGATGACGTTAATGCAGACAGCTACTTGGCTTTATTTTCTCCTTTTATTAAAAAATATTACACATTATTATTGAGGCAGAAAAAAACCCTGAAGTAAAACAATTAATGTAATTTAAATGAAGCAATACTTTTGAGAGTTAGTAGAATTCTACTGAGCAGCTTATTGTGCTGTAACTAGCAAAACTGAATTCAATGACAAAACTTTAGTGTAGTGTACAGTTTTAAGTAGCCTTATTGTAGCACAGCACTTTCAGAAAAAACTTTGGAAAATGAAGGTTTAAGGTGAAGTTTCATATAAATGTAATACTTCTGCCTCTCCTTAGCCATATCAGCAGTGGACAGCAGAAATGCAGCTGCAATTGTAAGCTGCACTTGCAGCTTTAAGTGTAAGAACACTTACCTTAAAAGGATTTAATCATCCTAGAGCTGGCTCTTCAGTACAATGAATTGGCTTTACAAGAAATGCTTTCACACAGCCAAGACTGCACTGTGCAGACAGAGGCTGTGAGCCAAGGCAGTGCTATCCTGGACTGATGTCCATGCAACACAGTGCAGCATCCACACAGTATGGGAAAGCAGACTGAGGGGAGAACAGAGTGTGAAGTACACACACAGCAAACAGATTCCCTATGTAAATACTGGAGTTTTGCATTTGACCTATGCTGCGTCCTAGTTTCTGTTCCATGAGAGTCAAATGATAAGCCTTTCAGACTGAAGCGTCTCAAGAAAGACAAAGGAAAAGAAAGGCTAGGCTCTCACAACTTGCTTCAGAAAAAGATTGAAATTCAGTTTCATCCTTTAGCTAAGGGGACCCGAATACCCATGACAATCTGTGAGAAGAGTATTTCAACCACCAGGGCTTACAGTATTAGAACTGAAGTTTCTCTCAGTCCATCTTTTGGAGATGTTCCATTGTGAATGTTTTTATTTGAATTAACATTGCAGATGTGGTCTAGATACTCACCTGGGTTGTTGTTGCAGTGAATATGTGAGATGAAAGTTGACCTCTCTTAAGGACGAGTTTGAAAGCTCTTCCTATGCCCTGCTTCAAACCACTGTAAATTATAACTCTTCTGTGATACATGGGGCTACTTGTCCTCTTGGTTACCATTGCCACAAAACGCAACGCTGCGCTGCACCTGTGTGGTTCTAATTTCCCCCAAAGCTGTGTCTACTTAGACAGTGGGGAAGCAGCAGCTCTCCCAGATGCTGTCACAGGCTCATTTTTAACAGTGCTAACAGAATAGGGTGAGAGGTTTGCACTGAGCACTAATTGTGCTAAGTAGAGTTTCCTCAAACAGGCTTCTGGGAGCTCTGCACAAATATCTTGATGAAAGATATCCCTTGAAAGAGGAAGGAGATGAATCCAGGGCTCCTATATTCATTCTCAAGTGTCTTTTCAAATGAACCAAAACTATGTAGCAAACTCAAAATCCTATTAAGAGTAGAGATAACTGAAAAGAGATGTTTTGCTGTGTTTATTAAATGAAAAAAAAAAACCCCATGAACATTACAAGTAGATGTATGTTGCTATCTTTTCATCGTTGATTAGATGATTCCCTAAGTCCTTGTACTTACTGACTTAAAACTGAATTACTATGTGGAGAGTCTTGTATGCCTTTGTCAGCTGTCCTCAGTCTTCCTCTGTCATCTAAATGCTTGTGGGAACAAAAAACCAGAGGGATAAAATGGCAGCAGAGACAAATTTGTTGAGGTATCCAAATGTGAGTGCATGCAGAATCCTTTTCCATTTCCCTTGCACGCTGCTCAATGTCATCTTTAAGTGCTGAAAGTCTCTTCTTAAGCATAGCACTTCTGAATCAGCACAGGTAGATTGTGTTTGTCATCTTTCTCAATAAGCACAGTGGTGGAAAACATAGTGTATGTATTGGAGGCAGGGAGTTAGGGTACTTGTGACGCACTGAGAAAAACAATAGTTGTGTGGCATCTTGACAGAAGAAGATAAACCAATTTCATATTTGCCAGCTGAGAATTACAGGCTTGGCCAGGAATAATATAAATATCAACTTTTTAATTTGCTGTGTTTTCAGATTTTCTTTTTTTTTTGTCTCCCAAAGAAAGAGACTTCTAGGCAAACACTTGAGGACATGTAAGAGAATTACACTTTTAATATTATAGTGCTCATTATTTTAATTAATGGCTGCAAGAAGTTGCTCTGAGACAATTTTTTAAACTTCCTGAAATGATCGTTAATATTTGATGAGAGGAAGAACACTATCTCCTCAAGTAATGAATTGGTGTGTTATGAAACCATGTATCCGGCATGCTTCTTGGGCAAAATGTGTTCATTTCTTTGACTCACGCTGCTCCCAAATGACTGTAACCTCCATTTAAAGCTATGTTTTCTACCTGCACAGTACTAAGCTATTGCCTTCTATTTTTTACCACTGCCACACCTTTTTGAAGTGGAGGCTGGCTGGTTTAAAACATCCCCTAATTTTGAAAAGTTGATGTTGTTAGGCATGTAGTTGAAGGGATTTGTGTGTTCTAGAATAAGTTGGGGAATGAGCCTGGGAGATTGAGCCAGACACCTGAGGCACTAGTGTATTGTAGCAGGCAGGTGTCTTCTGTGGATCAGCTAGAGGCAGGACAAAGGTCTGCTCGGCTGACTTAGTACCTAAGCACAGATGCCTTTGAAAATATTAGTCCTGTAGCTGTGCATGTTGAATCCTTGCAGTATGTGCTAGCTATTGCCTTTATAACAAAATAAGTCTAGATAGAATTATCAAAATATGTGGGCTTATTAAGAATCTCAACTGCAAGTCATGGGTTTGTTTGCTTTTGTGTGGTGGACTGGTTTGAATGTGCTGTGCGGGGGGGGGGAAGCTTGCAATGACCAGATTCTGCTGCCTCTTCTCACTGTTCAGGTGGGTTTTCTTTAGTTTTCTGTCTTTTTTTTTTTAACTTTTCATATTGCTCAGATGGTACTGCAGGGATATCTTCAGTCTCTCAGTCCTCTAGTATCTGCTTCAGTGTTTCACCTTTGTCAGATATTCCATTGTCTGCCTTACTGTCTATTACCTTCTCTGTATTCTTTGTTACCTGTTGAACCAGCTTTCTCAGCGCTCTTTCTCTGGTTTTCTTCCCTTTCGCTATAATGCAAAATTCATTTTCCGTTTAAAAAACTGAAAAAAGTGCAACAGGAATCCATGAAATAAACAAGTATTTTGTTGGTGGATTAGGGAATATAGCAGTCTTGCACAAAACCTATGAAGGGAGTAACTGATTTCAGTCATCGTATGTGGTAGGAAGTGCAGGCATGGACCCAGGTCATAAAGTCTTCCTTTAACATTGGCAGCTGAATTTTGCCTTTAAGGGATGGTAAGGAAGAAAAAGCATAAAGTATACATACTCTTAATAGGTTATTACTTGACCAAGAGAAATATCCATGCCTCAAATTATCAGTCGAGAAAAGCAGTCAGGTTCTTTTCAGATTCAAGGTGTTATCTGGGTGCCCAATATAGAGAACCTTGAAAAAGTATCCAGTTCAGAAGATTAATCAGTCTGGTTAAGTTGGGCACCCAAATTCTGTGCTACCCAGAATCTGTAACTGTTTTCAAAAGAAACCTGAGTACACTTTGTTATTTTCAGTATTTCCTTTTCATTCAGGTCTTTCAAAATAAACCTTCATTTTCAATTATTCAATTAAGGTTCACAAGGCAAAAATAAAGAAAAATATTAATTTATTGTTGTCCTGTTTTAATAACAAGATTTCTTTGTTTGTATAAAACAGACAAATAATGACTGTACTAGATAAAAGGCATGAATTTCAGAATACCTGAAAATTATTGTAAGAATTATCTTTAATAATTCTACAAGCTATTTTGAACTAATAAGTTATGGTTGGGTTTTTGTTACTGCATTGGTCTCAGTGGACATAATTAATAGTGAAGTTGTTTTTCATTTTTAACAAGAATATTTTCTAGTGCCCCTGAAAGTGAGGGCATTTTTTCTAATTAATAATTCTCTCTGTTTAAAAAAAAAAAAAAAATCAAATATAGTAATGGCCACATTCTTTGCATGACTGGAAGGGAGTTGCTAAGCATACTGTGAAGTCGTATCTCAAAAACACAATTCTGAATGAAATTCTAAGCTAGTATAAACAGGCATAACTTCATTAGGTTCAGAGGAATTATGTTTGCGTGCTGTAGTCTTGAAATGGCCTTTATTATCATTCAAGATATTAAGCATAGCAGTAAGTCACTGACTTTCTTGCTTTTGAGAAGCTTTTATAGCTTCTGAATGTACTGTAAACAAGAGTGGGGTAGATTGTCAATTTAAAATGATCTAATGGCACCATTTCAACAGAGGTGTGTTATTAAGCAACACAAAGAATCTTTGAGGCTATGCAACTAAGTCTGGAGTCATCAGTGTCTTTTGTTGTGTGACATGATGCAACTAATATAGAGATTCATTTTGCTAATTACATGAATAAAGAAAGTGTGGTGGGGGAGACAAAAGAATATTTCCCTTTCATTTAAATCTGTCACTAACAAACGTTCTTTTAGGACTGTAGTTCTCTCAACACTTTAGAAAGAACTGTTTGTTCTCATTGGTGATTTGAAAAGCAAGGTAAGACAAAAACAATACCTTATCCATTAAGGAAGACATCTTCCCCATCCCTGTCTAAGGGTGTAGATTTATGCTGTCTGTGTGCAAATCAATAACTGGTTACCAAGTCATCATTGCTTGATGTGGCTTTACTTATCTTTTGAAACTTGTTCTTTTGGGGGGGGGGGGTAAGGTGGTTGGAACATTTCGGGGAGGAGAAATAAAATCTTTGTCTTGCCCTGTTCCAATACCTATTTAGAACAAAACTCATGACTAATTTTTTTTCTCAAATTCCTTGGTGTTGAATGTTTTCTGTTCTGCCTGCCTGAGGTATTACAGGTGTTGTTACTTGGTCTAATGACTGTCTTAAGTTCAGGCACTACCCTGAGCTAGCAGAAATCTCATAGAAGACGTAGGTTCACTGTCTGGTCTCTTGAGGCTGTATATTCACCACGCTACAATCACAGATGGAAAAGTACTAAGTGTTCTGGAAAGCTTCTTTCTGTGGTAGTGTCAGCTGAGTCTAGAAATGGCAGCCTCAGTAGCTCTGAAAGAGGCTGTAATTGAGCAGTTTCCAGCCTAATGTGACAGGCTTAAGAGCTATGAAAAGCCTGATGCATTTGGAACAAATCTTCCTGAGAACTATCAAACTGACTGGTTACATGAACCTAACTTTATTCAAACCTCTGGCCGTTCTCCCAGTATCGGTATTCAACATACTATACAGGCAGTCTTCCCTCTTCTCTTTGTACCACTGCAGTAGGACATGATAAAGTTCACGTAACTGTCATTGTAAATAGATGTGAATTATATGTAATTGTCCATGTTACCAGTTTATAACATAATAGCCTGATACATAGCCCATTGATGTGAATCTCTCCCTTGACTAATGCATTTTTTGATCAGATGCAACAAAATAAAGAAGACAGAGAGAAGAGAGTAAAGAATGAAACGTGAAAAGCAAGTGAGTCTAAAGGTAGCAGAAGAGTCTGAGGTCTGAGTGTTGAACTATAGAAAACCCTCACTGAGTATCCTGCATGGGTTCACAACTGAAAAATATTTACTGAGTACATTTAACCAAATGGATTTAAGTATACAAAATCCATTTACAAAACATTTACAACTATTGGGTAAATTGAGCTCATTGTTTATATGGTTGTCTCTGCAATCAAACTGTAATCATGTGTAAACTGTGAGCAACCATGTGTAGTTCATATGCAATTATTTACAAACTGGTTTTGTGAAATCCAATTGTATTACCAGTGATAATGAACTTCAGTGTGTAGTAGGTTTTTTTTAACATCTTTAAAATGCTTCAGTGCCTTTCTTCCTATTTTAAGCCCTTCTGAATTTAAAAATATATTAACATGTACTACACATTTCAGGACTACCTTTCTTTTAGTGATGGAGTTCATGCCACAAAATACAGTGCCTTACCATAACCTGCTTTGTCCATGCATACTTGATAACTTCAACTCCTGCTCGAATCTGGAGTTTGTATTGTAATTCAGAGTAGCAACTCTGCGGGCTGACAATACAGCGAGAGAAGCTTTAAGCTATACTACTTTCTTTTCAAGGCTGCTAAAAGGTGTTTATTGTTTGCCTCCTTACCAATCCATAAGCTTTTGAACCTTGAACAGTAAGTCAGCTTAGCTTTGGACGTGGTGAGAAATGAAAAATAGCATTAATACTATTTCTTTTAAAATTCCTCTTTCTAGTTTCTCTGGGAAGCAAGTCACAAAAACTTCACGAAGTTGTGAAGCCATATGAAAGTTTCATTAATATACTTTTGAGAGGACCTCATTAGTCTCCACTTTACTGCTTGCACATAACTGCTTAACACTTTTATGTCAAATCACCACAGTAATGTGTCTCCAGCCCATAAACATATAACAATGCTCTGTGATGGGGCTTCTTTACCACAGTTTCCCCATGCCTCATAAAAAGATCAAAATTCACAGCCTTAGCCTTATGTCACAATATCATAGTTTTCACTGACATTTTGTGTACTGTAGATCAGAATGTGGTAGGCAGGCGCTGGAGTCATAATTTTGGAAAGGATGCTTCTACAGGCATAAATCCTGAGCTTCCTTAAGACTCTGTCTTCTGTAAGCTGCTGAAGCTAGGCTAATGAGCTAGGTTTTTCCTTCCCTCACAACCACCTCTGCTGTAGCAGACAGTCCAAAGCTGATGTAAGGGAATAAGCAGCTTTTTTTCCCCACAAGAATCAACCAGCTGCAGAGTTCTACAAAGAACTGTTTTCCCTGTGCTAGGAATAATCATCTCCACTAAGAGAAAACTAGCAGAAGAGATCCTGGGGACCAGGAGAAGAAGAGGGGGAGAAAAAATATGCTAAAGCAGGATCTGAGAAAATACTGGTAAATGTTACGTGAGAAAAGGGAGCTAAACCCATCCTGTTATTAAAATACTTAGAAGATAAAGCTATTCCTAGTCTAAACTTCCTCATTTAAATAGTAGTTGTTTCTTTCCTTTCATGAGTGTGTAAGTTAATTCACATTCTTCCTGAAAAAACTTTGTATGATCTGTCTTCAAAGAAAAATGTCACAGGACAATAGTCTGCTGTTAGGGGAAAGATGTCAAGGTGAAATCTGGCCATATATCATCTCTAAACGCTGAGGCACAAGGATTTCAAGGGGGAAGGTATTTATCATGTGATATTGTTCTATTACAATGACTTTATATTTCTGTTCTGCCAAGTGATTGATGCATGCTGTGTGTAATCATTCTTTTAGTGCACTAGTATGTCAATTGTTCACTGTAGCGTTGTTAAACAGCTGCATTCAGATTGACTGCAACAAAAGGCTCATGTTTGTTTCAGCCAATCTGAAAACAGCACATCATGAAAATGCCACCACATAGGTTCAGTATTTGTTCATTAACAGACAGTACAAAAATGCTAGATTATCCATCACGCTACTGAGCAGCTTTCCTAAAAGCTTGTAATAAAGATTATTTGACAACATGGATGGGCAGCTTGTGCGAAACAGAAAACAATGTACACAGAGTAAACTGCAATATATGTGTAGCTTGAGCTTCATTTGAGGAAGTACATGGAGTGTTTTAGAGTGCATTATCTGCCCAGGCCGCTGTCAATAGTTGTATTCCAGCCCTGCCTCTCCTCTGAGCAGAACACAGGAAAATTCTGGTCCCAAAGTCACATTAGTAGAGCAGTATGTCACATATGAAGCAGCATTTATTGTCACATATGAAGCAGCATTTATTGTCACAGTCATGTGTTAATGTATTTCACTGGTGGCTTTGGGGGTTTTTTTTGAGGGGAGCAGGCTTACATCCTGCTGATTAGAAGCAAAGGTGGAGCTAGCACTGAACTGCACCTGATAGCTAGAGGGTGTTAGGATGAACTCCTAGTCAGTCTATGTAAATTCTCAGTGATGTCAATAATAATGATCATGTAAATAGCCTAAGAAGCTACTTACATAAATAAGCTTTCCTTCATTATTAAGTAGAAAAAAATATAGCAGAAGAGAACTTGTACAAACTTCATTTTTTTTAAAAGATAGGCTATTTTTTTCATGAACAAACATGATGAAGTGATCCTGATCTGTGTGTGTGAGTACATTTATTCATGTTTTTGAGTGTTTGTGGAAATACTTACTAGCCAAAGATTTATTTGCAAATGAGAGTTTGAACCGAAATTTTGTTGTGTTTTTGCTAGTGCCCATAACTTCGGAAACAAAATAAATATATTTCAAGTACTCACTGATATTAATGATTTAATGTTAGTCTTAAATAATGCCAAAATTTTGTAATACACAGGTGTTTTCATGAATATATGAGAGACTATGTAAATACGATTAAGATCCTTCTGGTTAGATTGGAATCAACTACATACAGTTGTAGAAATGCCTACACTTCATTGTTTTTATTCGCTAAGCTATAACTGTACCTAATACTGTGGAAGAGGTTTTTTTACAGCTTTGCGTACATCGCTGTGGAAAATCTTGATTCGTGTTTTTTACCTTCCCAAGGTATGGTTGGTTGAGATTTGGGACTTTAGATAAAAATGCTGTCAGCACACTTTTGGGGGATGGTGGAAGAAACACCGAACAAAAATTGTATATGTAATAGAGAGTACAGCTGAAAATGAATCTGAAGGAAAGTGAAGCAATATTATTCCCTCCTCCTTGTATCAGCTTCACTGAGTTTTTACTTTGAGCCATAATGTAATTGTTAATTGTTACCCCATAGCACAGACTTCACTGCTCCACTGAGCACATGAGACATTGCTCTGAAGGCATTGCCTGAACAATCTGGCATGCAATGGGAATACATCCGTTGCATCCTTCTTTAAGAAAAGGAAGAATGCCTTCCTTTCTGTAAGTTAGTGACTTTTTTTGGCTGGTCCTGCATATTAGTAGAGTAGTTTAGCTACCACATACTTTTCTCCTAGCAAACAGTCACCAAAAAAAGAGGCTACAGAGAGAGGCTCTTCAGGGAACTATCCTGTGGTTCCCAAAACCTGCTTAGCAGGGGGTAAAAGCTAGGGTGAATTGTTTCTTTGTCTTTATTGCCTCCACTGTTGTTCAAGTAAGGACCAGCTATGTTTTTGCCTTGTGTAAAAGTCGTGCACTGACTACCAGAAAACTGAAATAGGTGTATTTCATTCCATTTAGAAGTGACCTTGCTAAAGAGGGCTTGAAATCTATCAAGATACGCATTTCTATCATCCGTAAGAGATACTGCTCTTAAGTAATTTGATTATAATGGAGATAATAATAGGAAAATTATTTGAATCTTTGCTTTTGCAGAGGTATGTTTGACTTTTTCTGCCTTTCTACATCAAGAACTTATTCAAAAGTAATACATAGAATGGATTGTTCGGAAAGCAAGGTCAGTTTGTTTTATTTCAACAACGTATTCAAACAGCTAAGCTGATATGACTTCTGTAATACTGCTCCTTCTGTCCCATTACAAGGAAGGAGATAGTGAATTTAGGTTAGGGTTTTTTTTGTAGGTAATGGCTTTTTTTGAAATGTCATGCACTTTATTCCTTTATAAAGTTTGGATAACATTTAAAAACACTTAATCCACCTTCTAATTACATAAATTAATTAGATACAGTAATTAATCTATGGTAGAAATGCGTTTTGGACTTTCAGGATAGATTGAAAATGCCATGACTCAAAAACTCAAAATGAAATTCCTGTATATGCTCACTTGGACCTCAGATTTGTTCCAAAAATTTTGATATGTTCTCTTTTTACAAGTTAACTTTCTTCGCAGTAAAGAATCATCTGTCTACGAGACTCTTGCTTTATGTGGGATCAAGCACCTTCTCTCCTGCTGTCACTGTAAAGCATAAACTCTAGATTACATGCAGCTTTGCATTACTGACCTAGCTGCAAGGTGCCACCAAAAGGGTGGTTGTCAGTTCTCCAGCCTTATCTTTAAATCACATTGTAATCATGTGAATTCCCAGTCTGTGGAATCAGGTAAAAATGTGTGCAACTGAAAAACTTTTGGTTTAGGACTAGTTGTCAGTTAGATGTGTGAATCGTAGTTCTGAAAACTGGGACTGTCTTTTTGGCAGCAGGCCACGTTTTTAGAAGAATAAGAAATAATGAAATATGTCACTTTATTCTGCCAGAACGTTTCAGAGCAGCTTTGGGTGCAAATTCACATCCTTCTTGTTTATCTCTCCTTTGTTAGTGGAAGGTTTAAACTGTCATAAAGTAAATGAGACTCTGGTCTTTGGGTCAAGCTGAAGATTTCAGTTAGATACATTACGTAGCTTCATATTTTTCATCTTGCTTTTTCATTGTCTCATGCAGAGATGTTGAGCTTCTAACTTTCTGAAAGAAGGGTATTCTTGTACTATTGTTTGCTTCCCTATATCTTTGCACAACATGTTTTCAGTCCCACTGGGCTGGCACCAATTGCAAGACTATGTTACTTACATTTATTTTTTGTTTTACCACACGGTCTCTCAGGAATTTTCAAGCTTGCAAGACTATGAAACTATAAAAATGAAAAAGATTGGGAGTTTTAGGCTGCATCAAGCATACTTTTCATGGCTTACGCTCTCTGAAAGTCATGCACAATCAGGTTTCAGACAGTGCTCAAATACATCTGGAGTTGGTGTTATACCGTTGACTCCATTATCAGCTGTTACAGTCCCAGGGCTGGGAGAAGGACGCCACATCTTTTTGCTCATGCAGACATCTAAAAAATGTTGGCTATTGTGGGATTTCATTTAATTCACACCATGGAAAAACAGGCAGCCTAGAAAAATAGATTTTTGTCCATTGGCAAATTACAGTTTTGTCAATTTCTCTGGGAACTTTTGACCTGCTGTTGCAAAAAGAGGATGAGTGCTCTTGTGTTGGCATTTTCTAGACCGTTTACACCAGAAGTCAAGAGAAATGTGCAGAGGAGTAAACCTTGCTTTCCCATTAGAATAGAGTTGATGATTCAGAACAGAGTTTTCAAACTCAGGAGTTCTTTGTAAGGGGCAGGACAACATTCATATTGTTGCAGTGATAGGAGTGAGAATTGGCTTACTTTTAGAGGGATGTTTGCCAGAGTGAGGTCTAACCCCTAGCACCCTAATTGGCTACTCGGAAAGCATATTTAGACACTCGAAGTTGAGCACTGGTTTTCTCCTGAGTCCGTATTTACACTAGACTGTGTGATATGCTTGAAAGGTAAATAAAACACATTTCATATTAAAGAACACGTCGGGGATGGGCTGTTCTAGAGAGTGTGAAGGAAGTATGTAACATGGTGGTGCATGCTACTGAGATGAATCACTTGGGTGAAGCTCACCTCTGCCCTGAGGACAAACACACAACCTGTGTCCGCTGCTTAGGCTCTCTGTATTTATACAGAGAAACACGGAGAGAGGCCCTGTCTGGATTGGCTGCAGTATTTGAAGGAGAGCAGTTTAGAAAGAAGACCTTGGATCACAGAATCATTGAAGGGTTGAGGTAAGAAGGGACATCTGTAGGTCATCTTGTCCAACCCCCCTGCTCAAGCAGGGTCACCTACAGCAGGCTGCCCAGGACCAGACAGCTTTTGAATATCTCCAAGGATGGAGACTCTGCAACCTCCCTGGGCAACCTGTGCCAGTACTCAGTCACCCTCACAGTAAAAAAGCAGTTCGTGATGTTCAGGTAGAACCTCCTGTGTTTCAGTTTGTGCACACTGCCTCTTGTCCTGTCACTGAGGACCACTGGGAAGAGCTTGGCTCCACCTTCTTTACACCCTCCCTTTAGATATTTCTGTACACTGAAGAGAACCCCCCCAAGCCTTCTCTTATATAGGCTGAACACTCCCAGCTCTCTCAGCCTTTCCTCGTGTGAGAGAAGCTCCAGTCCCTTAATAACCTTAGTGGCTCTCTGCTGGACTGTCCTCAGTAGCTCTATATCTCTCTTCTACTGGGGAGCGCAGTACTGGATAGTGGATTCTCGTGTTTAATTCCCATCTTTAAACCTGTTGTTTTCATATATGTTATGAACATTTTTTTTTCTTAGGCACACACATTGTTTTCAGGAAAAAATCTAAACATCCCCATGGAAAGGTCAGTAAACCCATGGTTTCCAAGAAGAACACAGGTTTTGTTATGGTGGTTTGGAAACAAAAGCCCAAACTATTTCTAGCTTGAGCACTGGATCTTCATAAATGAGAACCAGTTTATATAATGGCAAACATTCCAATTTTTACAAAACCTGTACCCCTGCTAGAATGGAATTCTGGACAATTTAATGTTACAACAGATCAGTTTGAATCAATGAAAAAAGTTTCAGCATTTTTCTAGGCATATACATCGAGCAGAATGATTTATCTCTGGCTTTTTGGTCTGAGTACAGTAATGCCTTTTCCATCTGATAGGAACTCTTTGAACAGTTGTTCTGACTTTGGGGAAAAAATCCTCTTTAGACTCTTCAATGGTATCTTCAACAGCCAATAATTAATTTTTTGGAGTGAAAATCATTGTAATAGAATTGACCTTTCCCTGTAGCAATAGGTTCAATCACTTCCATCTGTCAAAATCTCTTTGCAGGATTTTAATTAATGGTGAAAAATGTTTGCTCCCCATGTCAATGAGTTATTGAGAATCCCAAATACCTAAGTGCTTCATAACATTCTGGCAGTACAAAAAAAAAAAAAAACAACCCTCCAAGATGAGGACAGATTTCCTGGGGCAAAATCTGGAAAGCAGTAGAATCTCTATCTTCTCCCAGTTGATCTTGAAGCCAGAAAATAATGAAAAATCATCAGTCTTCCTCAGCAGGCTAGGAACTGATGAATCCAGCTTTCCAAAGAGAAGTTTTGCAGCAACATGGCCACATTCTTTGAGACCTGTGTGAATTATGTATATATGAAAATGGCTTATTCTTTTTCTGCCACCTACATCCTAAAACTGCTAGTGTTAGCAGGAGTAGTAACTGGACTGCTGCCACAGAATTGTAGTCAGATCAGTCTTCAATAGTCAGCTGCACAGATCCTCCCTATATCTTGTTGCCTTCTAAGCAACTTAAGTTTTCTCTAGAGGGAAGGCACAAATTCAAGGATAACTCGCATCTTCCTCTTGAGCAGCCAAACAGCTGAGCATTAGCTCAGATATATCTTGGCCACAGAGCGTGAGCATTAAAATCATTGCTTACACACCACACCTACAGGGCTAGATGGGTACCACAAAGCAGGAAGAATTTGCAGTGTACTGAGGACTGCATGTTTTCGCTGTCTCCTCGAAAACTCCAAGCAAGAACATTTCTTCCTGAGTTCTTTGAATATGGCATGTCACTTCCATGGATGGTGGAGTGTAAATTCCACAGAGCTGCCTTCAGTGTTTTGCTTTTGTGTATTGACATTAAACGGTAAATGCAATCTCTCCCTTGCCTACATTTCTGTTCCTGCAGAGCAGATCATATGACTTACGGCTATTTTAATATCAGATACTGCTACCCAGCTTTCTGGTATTTCATTATCCTTGTATTTAAGCTAAGACTACTTGGACTTTCACAGCTGCTTACAAATATTAGTCAAATAAGAGTTCTTATAGATGCCATCTACACAAGTAGAAATATATTTCCAAGTTCTAGTACCAGAATGAGTCTGAACCCCCACAGTGGCTCAGCAATACTCAGAGGCAGCTATTGCCATATGTACTGAACATTCTCACCATGTGAAAGCACAGCAGTTATAATGCACTCTGCTTTCAGGTATAGTTGGTGGTTTCACTTCTTTCTCATTATCCCTGCTAATACCCTCTGTTCTCAACTTCAGGCATGTTACAGCAGGCTCAGCCATTGCTGCTAAAAGGTGGCTGTGCACTGCGTTTGTATCTCAGTTCACAAAAGTCAAGCTGATAGTGTAACAAGACAGGGAGGAGGGTTTAGTTCAGACCCAATTTTAGTTATTGAGCAAATAGCAGCAATCCTGCCAGCCTTCATTACATTGCAGAGACAGATGGTCTGGACTGAGAGACCAGCAATTAATGTACAATGTGTTCTTTGTTGGCACTTACCACAAAGGGATTTTTTGTGTGTATAAACTGTCTTATTCTTAAAGCTTATTTTGTTTTGTGACTCTAGTGTCTATATGGAGCTGGAGGGAAATAATTCCATGTAGGCATTAAGTGGAGGAGTTGTTCTCTTTCTCTCAGCTTTCATTCAACTTTGTAATGCCTGAACATAATTTTTAAATTTTGAAATACTCTTTGTTATCATAGTAAAATCTCCCTAACGTATCTTCTGCATTAAAATGAGTTCTTTGCCCTCTAGTATTCCTGTTAAATTGGGAATTTTATAATTCCCATCAGGAAAAAATATTTCTCCTTCCTGCACGATAAGTAGAAATTTAAGACATAGGAGTGAATGTATGCATTTGGTCCAGATGCTTGCCTGGGTGAGAATCACTGAAGTTTTGTACTCCACTGACCAGCTGAGAACTTGGCTCATTTTTTTTTTTTACTTTTTTTTTTTATTCTCCAGGTTTATTACGGGAACCCTCATTCATTCAGTAAATAGAATCCAACATGAAATGAGCCAGATATATGACTCAAAGCCATTCCTTGTTCCTTGACTATGCCTCAACTATTTTGTATCTTGAATGCAAATTCTTTTGGTTGGAGCTATATAATTCCAGATATCATTCCCAAGCCTGCAAATCAAAATACACCAGCTTTTCAGGATTCCTGGTAAAGCAAGAATGCCTATGGATGTGAGTCAATACATGTCTGTCTGTTGCTTTTTGCCAGATGGGGGCTGTAATCTGAAGCAGAGGTGATGATCTGTGAAACCCGTTTCATATTAATACTCCTGCCTCATTTACTTGATAGTATCAATTCTTTCAGTGAAGTTGGAAGGATTTTTAGCTATGCTTTTGAGATATTTGGGAACTTATTTGATCAGGATGGCAAGCCTCAGATGCTGAGGACATAAATATGTGATCACGTAATCAGAGTCTGCATCATGAGCAAGAGATGAGATAACGTTCTAGGATTATTATTCTGAGATCTCTCCCTTTCCCTCCAGCCTTATTTTTTTTTCTTTTAAAATTGAATTTTATATATGCAGTGGAGAAGGACAGGCAGATAAAAGATTGGACCATAGTTATAAGCTATTATAGATAAAAGTCCAGTTTTCCATTCAATAAGGCAAATTTCCTTGGGCAAATTCTTCAGCAACACAGATAGATGCCTCTTCTTTTATACCACACTTATTTGCACTGGCTTTTGTATGAAAAACACTGTTAATACAAATAGGAATGACTCTTTTGTAAACAATTGTTGTGCAGTCCTCAGATTACATTATATGGTATTGCACTGGGAATGTTCTTCCTAGTATCGAGCATTTTTTCAACCACAGTTCCTCACTATCAGTCTATGGCTATCTTTCTAAGCTACAATGATTGTTGTATAATAAACAGAGAAATATATTTAAGTACTCATTGTTGGCAGGTGCTGCTGATATGGTGGCTTTTTCTGACGTTGCTTGTGTCTTCTAAGATTTGGGGGTGTTGGTTTGTTTTTTGTTTTGTGGGGGTTTTGGGGGTTTTTTGGTTTGTTTTTTTTTTTAAATTAACAGCTCAATAAATTCTCAGCTTTTCTTCTTTTGTATTCTGTGGAAGAAGAAATGTGCCTGAGTGCCAGACATATGTTACTCTGGTGGTGTTCTTCAGCTCATGTCACGTTGTTCATTGTTTCATAGAAGAGATGCATTTTGTGTCTAGGAACTGTTTCTTGTATTTTATTGTTTTTTTCCCTTCTAGCCCTTTCTCCAGAATTGTTTCATACAGAACTCCAACTCTTAAGCTTCTAAGAAAGCATTTAAATTTATTTGAGTAATACAATTTTCTGCTTACTTCCTCACTTTCGGTCACTCACTGAAATAAGAAATAAGAGCAACAGCATGAGAATTACCTGGGTTGAGATGCTTTATTTCAACCAGCAGCGTATTCCCTTCATCCCTCCCCCATATACACAATGAACAATAACTACGGAGCAATAGCTAGTTCTTGGGATACTTCTGATGGTCAGAATACAGTTCTCTGTGAACACTAATGAATTAATCAGTCCTGCAACAATCCCACATACCAGACAAAATACGTTTTCCACATTTTATACATGGAGAAAAAGGAGACAAAAGAGGCATTGACTCATAAATCAATCTGGCTAAGCTACCCTCACAGATACCTCATTGAAAGTAAATATTTGTCTTTACTTCTCTTCTACATTATGGAAGTATTTGTGGTTCTGTGCAGCCCCTGGCTTAAAGCATAACTTCAGGACTGCGGTAATTTATGGTTGTTGGCAGTGAAGCCCTCTAGGGCTGAGATTATCTACAAGTTCTCTAAGACATCTGTTGTGTATCCTGCATATGGAATAGAAAATACCTAGCCTGGCACTAAACTACTTGGGGAGACATCCACATTTATGAGCAGTAGCTCTATTTTAAAGTATTTTCCTTCATTCCAGAATCCAAAGCCCATGAAAATATTAATTAATTACACTGTACAAACCTCTTAAAACATTTGGTAAATGAAAAGTTTTCTTTTCTATGCAGAATAAGCCCTTAACTACCTTTATTGGGGCTAAATCTCTTGCACTTGCATGTTCAACAGAGCACAAGGCAGTAAGAAATCAAATAGTAAGTGCCCTTTCCTCTCTAATGACACTTCAGGCATTAGTCTGTCTTTAACCTTTTGATCTTCAGCCCACGCTACTCAGTGATTTTGATACTGAATCACAGATTGATTTCAGTGTTTAAAACATACAGATTTACTTTGTATAAAGAAGTTAGATATTGTCATTGAAGTGGTTTATTCAGAAAAACCAAAGCAAGATGCGTAATGTAAAGAGTTCCCACTTCATTCTCTTGGTAGAATAGGGCTATTCCCCACATCATGGGTCTCTGTTAGATCAGCAGGAACATGCTAAGCCTGATTTGAGTGGATATGATGGGAGAAGCTAAACTGGGAATCTTAGTAAGCACCTAGTGGTCTGTATATAATGTCAAACCACCTGGTTAATAAAGAATGGAGACAATAGGGACTTGCAGGTTAAATTGCCCTTTTCCCCAGGTTTAGCGAGCTTTCTGTCTGCTTTCAATGAACAATGAAATAAACTTAAAATGTGTGCATTCTGTTCAGTGATACGTGCTTGTCCTTTTCCCATCCCTTGTGGGTTATTTGTGGTTACTATTTGTTATTACTCGTATTAATTACTGATCATCTCTAGTTACCTGTTGTGTTCTCCTAGCACTATCTGACAAAAATCAAACCCAAACTGGCTTAATGATTTCATATTAGGATTGAAACTCTCTTTTTATGCCTAGGGCAGTCAGCAAAGAACAAGATCTCTCTGGATTATCTGGATGACTGAGAATCACTTTCTCATTACAGACTAATTTACTATGCTGGAATCTCAATATACTCTGTTTTACTACCACTGCTTTATGTAGTAGTTGGCAGGAGCATTAACTCAGCTGTTGCCACTTGGAGTGTTTGCCTCATTGATAAAGGCAGTAATTCAGTGCTAAGAGCAAAGCTCAACTCTGTGCCCTGAGATACTGCAGCCCGAGCATGAGGAGTAGGCTGTGAGGAATCTTCTGTGTGTTTGTACGTAATACAGAAGACGTCTGCTGAAGACCCTGCATGGAAGAGAGGGAGGGCAAACAGCTGGATACAGAACCTACAGTTTCTTATGGCACTCGTGAACCATCCCTGAAAAAAACCTTATTTTAAAATTCCAATATTTAGCATTAAATTTCTGTTTAGTTTGGGGTAACTAGCATTTTTTATCATGTTAGGAATTTCAGCTGACTTTTAACATACAGTGTATTGTCGAAATAGCATTACACCTTTTTAGAAGAAAAAAGGTTGTTGTGTAGCATGTTTAGTTTTATTCAGGTAAAAAATTCCAGGGCACTGTTTTCTACTCTGTACTTGCACTATCCAAAGTCTTAATGTGAGACCCAAAATTGGACATCTGTAAGTTTGGAAAGAACATAATGAATGAAAACAATATTGAGTCTTCCTTCAAGCAAGCAAGGACAACTTTAACATTGATTTAGAGCCCACTTCATAAGTAAATAAAATTAACTTTTTAAAACATTTTACATCATCATAACAATGTCAGACAAGGGTTTGCAATTGGCGTAGGAAATGGCTTTTTCTTCAGCTTGGAAGCTATTGCCAACGGAGATGTAGTGACCTTTAGGTTACTATATCTCTGCTTATTTGAAAAAAACCCCCTATATTCCTAACAAATGTAGTGTAAAGCAAAGCTAATTCTTCCAAACCACAACTTATCTCCATTTTATTTTGCATCAAAAATGTGGTGAGGCTGCCTTAGCCTACATGGAAGTGAGTAAGTGCAAATATGCTTTCAAGCTCCTGCTTGACTGTAGCTTTGTTTTCCCACTGTGGGCAATGAGGAAGGCTTCCCCCCATCTTCTAGGTGTGGTGCTAACACACCTATTAAGAAATTAAATTCCCATAATTCAGTAATAAAATAGTTGCTTTGGTCTAAGCTGGTTTAGGTGTATGGGGAGTACAGACAAAGATTACTGTATTCTTCCCTCACTTGTTCGGCTAAAATATAGAAATTCTGTAATATGATCTATTTTATTTTAAGATAATTCCAACTTGAATCTGTCTGAGAGAGGCAAGCTTTCAAAGGCTTTTTTTCCTACGTCTCTTTTGCAGTTTAGCTTTGCTAGGTTCCCTTTCCCAAAAGCAAAGCTGTGGTAGGTGCAAAAGAAGGAAAGAGAAGGATGAAGGGGCCCTGCACGGGATGGGACAAGGTAGCCACAAGGATGAGAGCAACCCTGAGAGTCCTCATGTGAGGGAGGGGATTTGTTTGGCTGGCTATAATACCTCATTCTCTAAAAAAAGTAGGTGCTGAGGGGGAAATTTGGAATGTGAATCCTGATTGTCTAATGTCTAGCAGTGTGACACAGTGACTGTCCTGTATTTTCAGATACCTTCTTGAATTTTCAGTATGTGCAATACTTGTTTAGCTGTTTTGGAAAGCTGCTAGGCATTATGGCAGTAGCAAAAGCCATCTCATACAATTGTCTTTAGTAATTTCTACTGCTTTGACTGCCAATTACTTCAAATGACAACTTGGATGTGGGTTTTTTTGTTGTTCTGTTTTTATGTATTCTAAGAGGAAAAAAAAAGTAACATAATGGCTATGAGCAAAAATAATTCTTTTGGAGAGAGAAGTAATTCACATTTTTAGTAACAGTATACTGATGAATTCTGTAGGGTTACTAACCTTAGTGAATATCCTCAAACCTGAAAGATTTTTACAAGCTTGGCCGCTTAAAAGCAGTTGAAATTTTTAGCAATGTCTTAAAATGCATGGTCATCAACAAGAGAGAGGGCGTATCAGACATGATTTAGTGCTGTTGAAATGTCAGATAACGCTGATGCCTTACAACAATACGAGTGTTTTCATTTCTGTGGCATTTTAAAGAAGTTAACTTTGCAATTTTATTGCAGGATGTAATGTGCAATTGTTAAAACATCATCAAACTGATTGCTTTATTTGATTTAAAATGTCATATTCAGTACGGTGATTTTCACTCATTAACATTAAACTCAGGGAACCATATGTTAAAACAATCTTGTCTATTGAATGAGTACATTCAGTTAAATAATATGAGCAGAAAAAATGTGAGACTTTCTACTAAGCATTTTTATCTCCATTTTTAAAATCCTCTAAAATTCATTAGGACAAACCTAATCCTGCAAATGGTAAATCATTCTATTTATAGATTGCATGGCATTTTGATATTAAAATGCATAAAATCTGCCAATAGTTTAGAAATGAAGCATCAGCAAAGAGGATTATTGGTCTACCTAAATAATAATACAACCATTAAGAGGATAACATTTTCCAATTGCAATTACATGCCTTAATTTTAAAGAAACTATCATTTAAAATAATTTGGCAGATTCAGTCCATATTTCTTTCACAAATTTATTTCTTCATTATGCCTCAAAACAAATTTATGGTGCATTTATGTTTGTGAAGATAATTTGCTTAGTTTATTGTGAATGGAAATCAGTAATTACATACAATCTCATTTTCTACAGACATAAAGTTAATTCATGGCAGTAATTTTACACTGAATATTAGCCTGTGTTAGTTATGATGAAAATGTTACTGTGGCAAATGCTCTATTACAGTATAATTTCCTTGGACTTGGTGAAAAGGAAATACTGACTTAGTAAATAACACTTAAGTCATTGATTTTGTGATAATTTGGGGTGATTCTAAAGATTTATTAATGATTACGGGAAAAATCCTTATCTGGCCCTAAAATCAGAACCTCTTTTGTGAGTGGAGAATGGAAGCTTATTAAAGGAAAAATAAAGACTTCAAGAAGTCTAGCAGCATATATGCCCAACCAGATGCTGGAAGTAAGTCTTTGATGCCGGTGATGAAAGCAATAGATCCAGTTCTCCAAGGAATTTGAATGGAATCCCTTGCTTCAGAGATCTAAAATGGACAAAGCTAAATAAGATGTCTGGAGGCAGAGATTCTATATTAACATTCAAGACAATTTTTTGTTATAACCAGTCTTTTCAATCACATGATGTCTGAAGCTAAACCTTTTGTGGCAGGTATTAGAGGAACATATATTTAAAGAAAAAGAGAGGTCTTAATTTGCTCATATCCTACTGATGGATATTTGCCCAGAAGCATGTGTAGTAGTTCAGCATACACCTAAATGTTTTGTTCTGGACACTTGGGTTTACAGTGCATTCCTATAGTTCTTTCATGGAGAGTCCACTTGAGAAGTGTGAGAGAAAAACAAATTACTCATTTTCTCCCCCCACCCATCCCACCCCAATAAAAATTGTTGAAACACAAAAATTTGTCAGGTAAGGGGGAAACAAAAAAGGAATACTTGACATTTTATTTGATAACATTGTAGAGCTATATGCCCTGATGGTCTGGTTTTTGAATGTTGTGGTATCCAATGGCGAAACTTTGTTGTCCTGTGGAGTGGTACAGCTAAGCTGTCATCTACGCACTTTGCCCTGCCGTACACTGAAGCAAATATTTCATTAAGCTGCTCTGGGGATTATATTTCCTTGGTTTTGCGAAAGAGTTAAATAAGGATGGCTTGCCGTTTTGGAACTAACTTCCTTGGGGATTAGGTAATACTAAATAATCGTAGTCTTCCAAATATGCTGCAAGAAAGCTTGTGTACTCCCAGCTGAACAGAAGGAACACAAATCTGTAATTAGCCTTTATATCACAAAATGTATAAAAATGTTATACACTGTAAAATATCTGCCATCTCATTAAAAGTAAATGAGGTTTGGCAAACTGTGGATGTTTAGAATAAGACTATTACCAAAGTGTTTATGCCGTTAAGAATGAATTAGTCATGGAATTATTAAAGGAATCTTTGATCTCATGGACTATTGTAAGTATTGCTTTATGTAATCCATAAATTGCTATCACATAGGATTTATGGAAGTATTTAAACATTTAGACTGAACTTACATTTAAAATGAAAGCACGTGGAGCTCTAGTGGCTTTTGAAAAAGTTGATTTTCAGGTACAGATACAGTTGATGTCATAAAGTATTTCTGACCCAAAGTAATGCTATCAGAACAGACAAATTCCAAGGTCAGTAGTTTCCAAAGTGCGGAGGAAGGGGTTTTTTATCTGCACTAGTTTTTAAATATTCAACTTAAGACTTGCATGTGATTTCAGTATGCCATGCTCCCGTCACGAAAGTTAGGTGGGAACCTAATGAAAGAAGCAGTCAGAATAACGTCATTGGAGATGCGTGGCTGAAGGTGCTGAATTTCATAAATTTAAAATGAGAAGATTTAGTAGCTACCCTACTCTGCATTGTCTCGGTTAATCATTAAGACTTGTTTTTTCACTTATCCTTTCCTTTACAAAAAATGGGGAGGGCAGAGGGGTATTTAGATGAAGTATGTGTTTATAACAGTTGAACAGCAGTTGAATTCCAGAGCGAATTCCAGATATATACAACTGAGAGTTCACTCCTGATGTAAATTACTACTAGGCTGCAGCTGTACAGATCATTGTGTGGGAAGTCCATACATATGTCAAACATACGTAAAAAACATTCATATTCTGGAAGAGGATATGCACAAAATAATTCTTGTAGCTTCATATTTGGACAGGTGTTAAAAGGAAAAAAGCTTCTATTAAGTCTTGGCAAAACCCATGAAACATCAAAAAATATTGCTCCCTTTAAAGGAAGTTAAAAAAATTGTATGGGTTTGGTTTTGGTTTGGTTTGGTGTTTTGTTTTTTTTTTTTTATCAATATGCAATAAATTCACTTTTGGAAGACCTAAGCTTTATTTTTAGCTTAAAACCTGATCTTTTTCACTTTGAATTGAGATAGTGAGTTTTCTCCCCCCACCCCACCCCCCTTCCTGGTCTTGCATTTTTTGTGTATCATGTATAAGATGGTTTTATGGCAGAGACAGTCCTGTAATAGGTTCATGCTGTTGCTATCTAACTCATTGATTTTGTTTGGAACTTCTAAGTGCTCCTGAAATACAAATTAAGAACAATCGTTATATTCTGTATCTGTGCATTCTCTTCCAGTAAGTTCTTAAAACCTTTAAATCATGTACGAATATGCATATCACCTAGCACAAAGAGCCTAATATTGGTTAAATTCTGCTTTAGCAGCAGAAATAAATAGTACCAGTAACCAGCTGCTTTAGAACCTTGCATTTGGGCACAGCATAAAACTGAGTGAGAAATTTATACATTTGGATCAGTTGTTGACTTACTTTTATAAAATAATGAATTATCAGCAGCAGCAAGTTTTCAGTGTGTTGTATTGTCCATCATCTTCTGAGTCTTCCCTTTGTGCTTAGAATTTGAGACTTTATATGGGAGGCTTGAATGCTTAAGGGAAATATCTTTAAATGAATTGTGCCCCGGACCAATTGCTGTGGAAATGTTAAACCTGATGATTAAAATAGTGAATATCTAGCTTGGTGGAATCAAACGGAAGTCTTCAAACAAACAAACAAACAAACACCACCAAAAAACACCAAACCAAAAAAAAACCCCTAAAAAAACCCAAAACAAAAACCCCAACAACAATCCTGTGTTAGAAAATTTGTCTTATAAGAGTTTGTGTGTGTACATATAAAGAAGTATACTGAGATATTTTTCAGTTTCAGATTCCTGACGAGTTCTGTATTTTGCCAGTAGAAATGAATTCCACAGTGTACAATATTCTGCTTCATTTCTAGGGGAAATACTGAGGTGGAAGATGTCAGTCTGTTTCTTAAATCTTCACAGTCAGTGGCCTTTTTTCATCCAAACTCCTATATTGCTGCATATTCAGAGCTCTTAAGATGTAAGGTTGTCTTTTCAAAGGAATTTTATGTATATAAGTATATATACATTTAGTAAAAAGATAGTTAAAACATTATGTAAATCAGAATATCTCAAGGAGAAGATGAAAGCAACTGGAGACTGCAACATGTCATTCCAGAATAACTTCTTGTTTGAAGAAATACTTTTATTATTAGTTCAAAATTAACTCAGAAGTGAGTATTACTTTGAAGAAAGGCTACATGGACTTTGAAACGATACAGTAGAGCATCAAAACAGTTACAGTAATGGATTGTGATTATATGGACTTTAACAGAGCTAGCTCCTGCTAATAAAGTAGATCTTTCAAATACAGTGATAATTTTTTTAACAATTACAGAATAGACTTCTTATAACTGAAAAGTAGTTCAAGAGAAACAAAATGAGACTTATTCCACCTCTGCAGCGATCAAAAGATTTAACATTCTGAAGTATTCATTTCACCTTCTGAAAAAAGTGAGGAAAAACTCTGTAGAATGATTGAAATTAAATTTTCAGGCTATTAACAACTTTAAAAATGGAATCATGACATAAAACTCATTTCCTCTTGCTTCTCATTTTCAAATGAAGTACTGTAATTTCTATTAAGGTAGGAGGTTTTTTTTTTAGGAAATGGTTTGGAGTGAGCAAACTACCATTTGGCTGGGAATCTAAATGAATGCAACTTCTTATACCCCTGTTTCTACTGTTGCTGTAAAAACAGCTGTTACCTTCTGATGCCACCCTAACTTCTCCAAACTAGAAGGAACTGGAAATGCTCCACTGAGCCATTACTGGGTCGATTCTAAAGTTATTGAACTTGCTGGAGTTTT
Organism: Gymnogyps californianus; assembly: GCF_018139145.2. Lineage (NCBI taxonomy): Eukaryota > Metazoa > Chordata > Aves > Accipitriformes > Cathartidae > Gymnogyps > Gymnogyps californianus. Next base: position 8,066,912 of record NC_059482.1, read on the forward strand.
CTCATCTATTTCATTTCCATGTTGTCTGAGGTTAGTCTCATTTGTTAGCAAGCTGTGCTGTGTTGCTGTTGTGCCTAGTAACCTTAGTCAAGGATCAGTGTGCTAAACAATGAGGAGTCAGGAACAAATGGGTGGGCTGTGCCTAGACAGTTTCAAATCCAAGTGCTTAAAATGCATAACTTAGTTGGTGTTAAATGTGTCCTACAGAAAATACTACATGGCAAAGCTGGACACATTAATGACAGAGAAATTCCTGTTGCACATTACTAAGTACACAGAAGCCACATCTGTGTCCAGGAGTCCCATGAACTGTACAAATGGTTACAGGCTGAGAGAAAGTCTGGGGAAAGCACCACATATGCTTGCCCTCTTCTTATCCTCTTTTGAGAGGCTCCAGCCTAACTGGATCTTTCGTTTGACCCGATACAGTTGTTGTGTTCTTATGTTGCTCTCCTTCAAAGATACTCTGTAATGCAGTCATTCACAAAGGCAGTGTTTTTGATGTAGTGAATCAGAGAAGTGCAGAAAAAGACAAAATCATTCCTGTTAGTTCAAAGAGTAGTTGTGTACAAAAAGAACAGCTTCAGCTCCAGGTACACAGAAGTCTTGCTGCCTCACAGCCACTTCAACTTTCATTAGTTTATTGATTGCTTCCAACTGTTGCAGAAGCAGTTTTGGACTGGAGGCTCAGGCACTGTAAAATGGTTGTTTGATTAGTAACAATTTAGGAATTCTGGTGGCTAGCAACCCTAACGATGAGACTTTTTACTGTATTATTCCGGGAGGAAAGGGATCTAAGATGAGTATGTACAGACTTTGGCCACAAACACATTTAGCAGGGAGCCAGTGTACCGAAACAGTGCAGCTCTGTTGTTACTAGAGCCACGTACCTGCTCTGATATATAATTATTTAAAGCAAAGTAGAAAACTGGCACCAGGGGAGAATCTGACTCCCACATATTTCATTAAGACCTAGAATATTTTTATGGGAGGTTGCGAACCAACAATTCCCTCATTCAGAAGGTGAATGTACACTTGGATCTTCTGCAGCTAACAGTTTAGCTACCGTACCACTGCTTTTATTAAGCTTTATTAGCCTTCTTCAGTGAGGGGTTAGGTATACACTCAGCTTACCAACTCATTGAAACCCATGGATGACAAGGCTGGGTACGTGTAGTGTTGGAAGGTCCTAGCAGCTGCGCAATGCCAGAATTTAGCTTGTTATGCCTTTGCCCATCAATAAAAACATTTTACTGTTCACCAGCAGAAGCTTAAAATTTGTTTCTATGGCACAATGCACTGTTGTGTAGATACCCATGCTAGCTGTAAAGGAGCTGAGGCACCAGAGCCAATATGCCTGCATGAGTGAAGTGCTTTACCCAAGCAAAAATGGAGCAAGCAAAAGAACAAGCTCAGGTGTCTCTTCAAAGCAAGACATTATACTGTGTCAACAAACTCTAGGGGACTTTGTTACTGTCAGGATTAGAAAGGGAATTTGCAAATGATAGAGGGATATAGATGTTGAAGTTTGGAACTTAGGCACCCAAATCCTGTCTTCTCAGTCTGGACTGTTACTGAGAATGCGAGCCTATCTGAGTGGCAGCTTCAGAACTACTGTTATGAACCTGTAATTGGTTTTCCTTCTCTTACAATACCTACAGACTTTCCCTGAACATGGACAGGTTTCCTGCAGGTCAGAGGCAGACTTTAAAATTAGTAAAATGGAAAATACTACTTCTTTTTCTGTTGCTTGTTTAGATATTTTTTTTTTCCTATTTAAGGCTATTCTGTAGGCCCAAATTTTGCTAAAGGTGGTAAACTCTCCAACTTGCAAACTTCAGGCTAGGTGTTAGTCGAGAGTAAACTCTTACAGCCCATATTACAAGTGGGTAAAAGATATTGTCGAGCTCTGTGCCAGGATTCACCTTAGGAGTTTGTGAAACAATATTTTTGTGGAATTATTGTGGAACAATAATCCTAGTCTGATTTGGGAGGGTTTCTAAATACTGTTATAATAAAAATACTCATCAACTGATAAGGGCTACTAGTTTCTAAAATTAGTAGGTTATAATACATACTTCACTGTTTTCCTGCCCCCTGTTGTTATAGCTTACTTAGGTTAGTTAAGGGTTGTTCACAGATCTCTTCCAATCTGCACGCTTCCCTTTGCCTTATGCGTACATATGCAGGAGCTCGTATTGTAGGTTAGGGATATTCCCTTCCCACATCATGCAAATAATATGTAATGTCTTTGTGCCAGCCTGAGAATTACAGGCAGCCTTGTCATAAATACTTTAAACTTTGCTACACCAGTTAGGTGTTTCAGTGAGACTAAAGTGAGTCTCTAATGGCTGATACAACCCTTATTATGTGATTCTGATTTCTCCACAGAATATAAACATGTTTCCTAATTAGGGCTAAGACTGTGAATAGGCCATTATCCTTCAGGTTTCCGAGAGTCTATGCTGCTGGAGAATAATAAAGGGGCACTGGAAAACAGGTATCAACAAATGAATATAGAACAGTATATTAAACAGCCCACAGCAAAGTGCTAAGTAAATATGAGCAGATAAATCCTAGGTTATGCTGAAAACTGTAGCGTTTGGTGTTGATGGCAATGCACCAACAATACAATTTTGGGAGCTGCTAGGCTGGCAAGTGGTGGAAGGACCAAGCTTGAGTCAGCCTGTCATACAGTCGGCATTCTTGCCGACCGATGCTGTGATCCAAGGCAAATCCTCTCTGATCCTCCCTATTTGGGTGGTAAATTCTTGAAAGTGGGGATTGTCTCCCAGGATGTACTTGGACATAGTACAAGCTTAGTCTCTACTGGATAAATCCTGTCTGCAATGCATGTGATAATTTAATGGTGGTCTTGGCTACATGTGACCTCTGCCCTAGAGAAACTAACTGTCTATTGTACCCCCAGGGCAGAATTAACATGTACACTTACGCTTTATAATGCGGTTTTGTTTCAAGTCCATATGCCATTTACATAGCAGAAGTGTGTTCTTGTTAGAGCGGACCATTATGCTATTACTCGTGTGTGGGAGTGTCCTTGTTTGTTGTTCTCAGCTGAGATGGAGGATGAGTCCTTCAGAGCAACAGTCTGTGTACCAGACTGGGGCTCCTGATCACTCCTGTGATGCATCGAAGGAGTCCAGAAGACCTGAAGTCTGTCATTCTGACAGTATCAGTATGTGAAGTGTGACGCTCTACCTATGTTTTTTCTTTTTAGGTTTCTAAATACTTAAATATTGGGGGGGGAAGAAAATCAAGGCAACAGCATTTAGCTCATTACAACTTGCCCTTTTCTGTGTCTGGATATAAAGAAACTGTAGAAGGATACTAGGTATTTCAATTTACGTAGTGCAAAGTGTGAATACTCATCTGATCTTTATTTGTGCTGCTAGAAACTCTTTGAAGACTATCTGTCACTGCTTCGCATGTACAGAGGCAGATCTTCTTTGTCTGGGAGCCTCAGTCTTGGCGCAGAGTTTATAAACCTTCTGCCTGAGGATTGGGAGCCTTCAATCTTCAGCATGCTGCACTAATGTTGCTATTTACTGCAATACACAGAGAGCCAGAAGACTCTTGTCTCATAATAGTAAAATGTACTGTCTGTAACACAGAGTATTGATACAAAATACACAATAAATATGTTCATCCTCTCCCCTCCGTTTTGAAGAAGTCTCTGGCAAAGAATAGGCAAGGTTTTCAATATTTTCCCCTCTCGTTTTGGAATCACATCATTCATGCCAAGATCTTTCTGCAGGATCAGAGATTCATTTGTGTTTAGTGGGGATGGAATAAGTACAAATGTTCAGAGGAATTCGCGCTCATGTTTCATCACTGAAGCACTTGCACCTCTCAGGTCTTTTAATAGAGTTTGGCCCAATTACATACTGGCAACAAAAATCTTTATAAAGCTCTGAAAAGATTTTTTTAATTTCTTTATTTTAGCCATCTTTATTATTTCTTTTAGAAGAACTGTGTTTTTATAAGGGAATATCCTGCTTGACAGTCTTTCAGAAGCTGTAACTATTCTCTTGGAAAAAGCAAAAGAATAACACAGTGTTGAGGTTTTGGCATGTAAATTTGATGCCACCTTAACCTGATGATTAAAGGCAAATCAAGGTAAACGATTCAGGCAAAAGCTACCCTTTCTGTCTCTGGCATTAGTAGAATAACACAGGCTCACCTTATACTCTGAGACCACACAAACTTGTATTGTCATTGTTGTTAATATTGGTGGCACTTTGTTAGTCCCTGGTCTACAGTAAAAGCTAAGTGAGATTGCATCTAAGCTGGCGTTACTAAGTGGAAGGAAAACCAAGCTAGACTGGAAAAAGAAGAAGGAGTCAAGGAAAAGGACGTAAAGGAGAGGCTGACAGGAGTTAATATTTCACATTTCAAATCTGAGGCATAACCAAATCTGGCAACATCAGGTGAGTTCAAAATACACCGAGGACTGGAAACAAGACTACAGTGTCAGGGCTTCATGGTACAATGCTTGCCAAAGTTCACTTTTTATATTTCTTTCTGTTGTATATTGTGCTTTTCAGATAAACGATGCCTCCCAAAAGCGGAAAATTTTTCCACAGTTGGCCAATCAGAATTTATTTTGATGCTTTTATTATGAGCCTCTCTCCCAATTTAGAAAATCTTTCAGCCCCTTTGCATTGCAGCCTCTGATTTTACAAAGTGTCTTTCATTTATCCTAGTTTTCCAAACGTACAACTGAATTTGGCTCAGTCTGAATGTGTTTAATTAGTGTTAACTCTCATAAAAATTTGTGCGATAGTGCAAATTAGATAATAGGACTATTTTGAAGTGTAGGCATCTACTCAACAGCTTTGAATGCTGGACTGCATCCTACCCCCCTGAGTTCAGTGAGGTGGTATACGACTTAGGGTACTTCCTGGCGATTTCTGAAACAGAGAGCATGGTGCAACTTGGAGGTATCAAACTGCATTATATATGAAACTCCCTACATGAGCAGGATACTTCCCTGAATGGAGAGGTATTGACAGGACAGAGAATAGTAACAGACCTGAAATTCCTAGTGAAATTACTGAGATGAAACTGTTTGTGAACTTTGTAGAAGTTCTGATTTGTTTGGTCTGAAACTTATTTGCAAAGTGAAATCTTGAATGCCTGTGCACATAAACCCATTACAACTCAGAAAGCAATGGATTATTGTGTGTGGAAAGCAGCTTCCTGTAAAAAAAAATATGGAGTTTCTTTGACTTCTTTCACATGGAAATAATGTAAATTCCCAAACCATTTTCCTTTCTTCCAAGAAATTTCTAATAAAAGCTTAAATTTTGAAGTGATGTTACAAGAGGAAATGAGAAATTGGGAGAGAGGTTGACTTCATAATGCGTGAATTCAAAAGTCAAGATTTTCATTTTGTTTAGATTCCTTCACCAGCATAAGAAGTAGACGTACATAAAATATTTTTCCCCCAACTGCAAGCAGAAATCTAGCTTATATGATGGTACTTTATTTACTGACAACCTTTACAGGTATGTGAATGAAAAGCCATGGTCTCTTTTCCTCCAGGGGAGAAATTTCAGTGCCATCTTATCCCCTAATTGAAGTGAAATTTGCTGGTCTCAGCTCACTTCCTAGTAACTCCATTCCATATTAGATATTGCTATTAAAAAAACACAAAACAAAACAAAAAAAAAAGAGAGACAAATTGACAGCATCTGATAGTGAGAGTCCTTGGAATTGAATTAGCTTCTCAGTCAGGATTGAGGTAATTGCTGGGACAGTGTAGCAAAATCATTTTATTCAGTGGCCTTTCACAGTAGCTATATCTGAAAGCCAAAAAGTCTCTGTGCTTCTTATTCAGCGATGTCAGAGATGTCAGAGCAGAGATGCACAATACATTGGAGTGAAGAAAAGTTATCTGTAATGAGTATTAACTATACTGAGGTTTGTTTTCAGAATGGTAGAGGTTTGGCCTAATCTGGAGGAAGATGGTTTTTGTGTTTTGCAATTTTGTAATTGGAAATGAGACACCAATGACATCAGAATTCCTCTGATATATTCTTCACTCATATAAATTATCCTGGGGCTTTAGTTTTGTCACTCTGCCTTCTCTTTTGCATTGGTTTTAGAATCAGGATTAAATAAGAAGATACTCTTAGGGTAGTGTACCTTACAAGACAAGGCAGATACCTTCTCTGCTTTAAGAATTAGAAGTTGAAATGGACAAGCACGCTTAAATATGTTAACCAGCCAGCTCTGATTCTCACAGAAGGTCCACATTCACCTTTCATCTTGTTGGGGTTGTTTGTTGTCTTTTTTTTGTGGCTTTAAACCTAGTCACATTGTTAACAGCAGAATAGACTGTTATTTTGTACAGGACTTTACATTTTGTTTTACCTAAATAGCTCCCAGCGATTTGTAGCTGAAGCAGATTTTTTGTCTTTCAGCAGTCTTGATTTAAGCCTTCCTGCCCTCATTTACTCATCCATAGTCCGAAGAATATGATTCAGGATTTTAAAATGCTAGCTGTTGTATTTCTTCTTATTTTTCTTCCTTCTTGATCTAACTTGCAAAACAAAAAAACAAACACCCCCTCCCCCCCCAAACCTGCAAATATGGGACTAACCTACTATGCTTAGGTATTGTAGACATGTTATATACAGTTATTAAACTATTCTTTCCTTAGCTAATAATTTACTCATATGTATAACTATTTTATCATCTATTTGATATGTTTGGAATAAAATCATGTAATATTATCCATATGGCAGAAATATTGACATGTTTTTGCGTACTATCTAAAAGTGAAACAGAGCCAGTTAAAAGTGTACCAACGAACAAAATTGGCAAGTAACCTGTTGAAATTTTAAAATTAGGTTTTTCTTTGAGCCTGATAAGAAACAGACAATTACTAGTGTGAAGTTCGTAACATAAAATTAAATGTTTTTCTGATCTGTGGTATGCTATCAAAATGGAAGTGTCAAAATGAGAGATCTTGTGAAATATTTGCCTCAGAAAGAAAATACTCTTCTGGGAGATACTTAATTTAGAAAAATCTTACTGGTGGTGAAACACAAACCAGGCAATACTGATCTAGCATTTCAGTCACTCAGATGCTATAGTGAAACTGTTCTTGTGTAATTACCTGCTCAGTTGATTTCAGACAAGTATTTTTGATACAAACCTAAAAATTCTTACGGCTCTCAAAACGTGCAAAATCCCAGTCTCCACTGATACTCTAATGCCCTTCTGTCCATTTATACCTTGTATCAAGGCAATAATGCAGCCTTGGATTTAGTTCCAAGCCTTGTTCTTTTAATCTCCTTTCCAAGTGTATTGAGAAGAAAGCAATAGCCGGTGTTTAATTATCTTCTGCACCAGTAGTTCTGCCCTTGGCAAGTAGAGGATTATTTGCCTCACGTCAGCAATCCAGTGGATTCTCTGTGCGCTCTCTGACCCACTTGCTGAGAATCTGCAATGACAACACAAGCAGAGGACCAGGAAAGTACTCTGCAAAAGAAAGGTGACAGCATTGCTGGCACTAGCATGAAAAGAGGGAGTGCTACTTTCTCACTTTTTGTTTGTTTGTTTGTTATGCTTTGGAGGCCTGCGCAATTACAAGAACTAGGAGATAAACATTGTGGCATCCACTCAGTTTAACTGAAACTCTCTGACCTGGAGGGCTTTTCTGCTGTGTCTGACCTTTTGTTAAACTGGTTTCAGCTAATCTCTTTGGGATATTGTCAAGCAAAGTGTTCATGCTGCATTTTGTATTTTTAATATTTAAAAGTAAGTACTTTTGCACTGAGAAACACTAGTCCCCTGGCTGTTACTGTGCGAGTAGTGATATTAATTTCGTTCAAGACAAAATGTGTGCTCTTAATTTGTTCAGTGTTAGCCTTCTTCCAGTTTAGTTACTGGTGGAAGCTGGCTTTCTCTCACCTCGTGTATGTTACAAAAAGGCAAAAGAAAGCTAGCTTTTGTAGGAGTGGGGAAAATTCCAGATAATTTAAATCATCTTAATGAAAGAAGAAAGGGAGCTGAGATTCTCATTTTGGCTTTAAAGTTAAAGCTATAAGGCAGAGGTTGAAGTGCTAAGAACAAGTTTCAGATGAGAAGAATAGTTATGAACTTGATGGATTAATTAGGGTCAAAAATTAAAATATGACTGTGATGCTGTACCTCTGAGTCATTTGAATATACTTGGAATGGCAGTGAATAAAAATGCTCAGGCTTACCCAAGCTAAAAATGCCATAATTTTTGGCTGACATAGGGAATATAGCGTAAAATGTGTATGTCATTTAAATGCCAGAAATGTCTGATAATTCACAGGAAAATTAAGGCACTTACAATGACAGAGCTGTTTTATCAGTGTGATGATGAGAATTGAACCCAAGCCCAGGCATCAAAGCAATTCAGCAGGCTCACAGCTTCATTTGTACTTGTTGTTCCAGTTTCCCTAATCATAGTCGCTCGGGGACTCTGGTATGGGACACATCATTGTCACTTTTACAGTAAATCCAGACATTCTTTAGCAGCTTCTCTGTAGGTAAGAGTTGCACTGTGTTGTTTTGTTTTTTTCCTACCTTGTCAGATACATGTGACAGGTTAGCACCGATTTTTTGACTACATGCTCCATTTTCACTGCATGCTGAGGCAATTTGCTATCAGTGCACTTTGTTATTTCCTCTGCTTTGTCTTTCTGACCTGCAAGGTGCTTCTCGGCAGTAACTGTTCTTTGAATACAAACATTCTGAAAGCTCTCCAGGCTGCATGCTGTCGCTGTGAGTTTGTAGAAGAGTTTTAATCTGTAAGAACTAGATTTCTGTTTAAGTACCCATTTTTGGCTGCAGGCCAAGTTACTGTTTAACAGTCAAGTTCCACTGAGTAGGTAATATTGCTGTTCAGCCTCCAAATGATTAGGGCTGGATGAGCTCAAGAGACACTGGGTGTTTCTGCGCCTGATTGTTCCTCCTGCAGCCTTACGGACTCTGAAATGTGCTCACACTTAGAGAACACCCCAGTGTTTACCTCATCTGTTGGCCTCCCAACCTTTAAAAATGGACAGGAGAGCCTCGCTTGAAAACACACGGCATTTTCAGTTGCTAAATGTTTTTTGTTGCTTTTTTGGTTTTACAGAAGTCACTTATTTAGGAACATTAATGTACTGTTAAGGTAGCAGGAGAGAAAGCAACTGTAATGATTACTCTGTTTCCTATAGGAACTCAGGGAAAACAACCAAAATGAAGATAAAGCTCTGCTAATGTTAGTAATAATACACTTGAAAATGTTTTCTTCAGTCTATCTTCTTTTCTTCTGTTGACTATAAAGCTGAGTTAATAGGTTTGTTCACTTAAGACATATGTATGGGCTTTTTACACATTCTGATTGTTCTTCCATCCTTTTGTCCATAATATACCAATCTATTCTCAGGGCTGTGCTTGCATTTTTTTTTCCTTGGTGGTGGTTTCTCTTTTTTCAAGCTGCTCTTTCAAAATATCCAAGTGGTCAGGATTGGCTACTGATAGACTCTCTAGGGGACTCAGTGATGTGGTGGGGATAGATTTAAATGGAGAGATTCTAAGCAACCTGTTGGCTTTATAAATGGACACTCATATAAAAATGAAAAATTGTTAACCAAGATTCTGTACATCTAGAAATTGAAGTCAGCTGATTTTAATCCCCTATGTAATACACACACCCTTCTATCCAATTTAAGTGGCATGTAGCATATTTAAATACTATTAATAAGTAGCTAGTACCTTAGAATGGTGGTATTCCTAATAAGACCTGGCTCATCTGTGGAACTCTAGAGCCTTTACACTGTAGTTATATATTAAATTCTCATTTATTGGGTATTGTCATTTATTAAGTAACAAAGTTCTTATACTCGGTCAGTAGCAGAGCTGGAATCTAATCCTGCGCATCCTGATTTCATAACCCCTATTCTAGCCGGTAGATCTCATTGCTTTCCTCTGGTTTTAGTAGTCAATAATTCTTTCCTCTAAAATATGTATGTATTTCAATAAATGCATATATATTACGAAAAGGAATGTATAGGCATCTACAGACACACACAGTGAAATACAGACTAAGCAGTGCAAATCTGCAGTCTAATAAAGTAAAGCCATTTAACACTGCTCTGATTTGCTAAGCAATGCCTAAGCTGAACAATATTATCAGATTCAGCAGCTGCTCTTTTGTTCAGCCACAGGCTGAAATACAGGAGGTAAACAAAAATGGAGCTAAAACCCCACAGAAACAAAGGCTTGAAAAGCTTGATGAGGGCTTTATTTTGCCTCTAAACCTACATCTATTCCACCTGTCAAGCCTTTATTGCTTCAGTGTCCATTAAGGCAATAGCCACATGCTTTTGTTGGGGAGTCAGTATGTATCTACTTTTTAACCAGAGGATGAGTCATTTGCTCAGTGAATATTTTCAGAAGCTTTTGCTTACTTTATTTCTGTTCATCAGATACACAGACTTTAAGGGGGGAAAGGATCAAACCAATCGCATAGTCCTGGACTGTGTTAGACCTGCTTCTTCAACTTTGTCCGTGTAGCACAATTCAGTGTGCAGTAAGGAAAGCCGAGTTAGCTCAGGGAGAATTAGCTTTCAGGACTTGGGCTATGTAGCTGCAGAAGTGCCCAGAGATTGCCCTGCCTGTCCAGCACAGGGAGAAGGATGTAGAGCAAATGCATCAGTACTGCTGGTTACACTCAGGCTAGCTTGAGCAGAGTATTGCATTGCATTGCACTGTGTTCTGTAGAACAGATATAGCCTTACTTCTTTTGGCATATTTATTCAACTGTTTCCCTCTTGATTTTAGCTTTTTTGTACAGTAATGGTGATTATCAATATTACTCATACTTTGTGATAGCTGGCAGTTACCTGTCCTGTGGAAAGACAAGACATAGCATTTTCAGCTTTATTTGGAGTAAAAGATCCTATTAACCCACTACTCAATGAAGAAAGCCCTCTTTCAAGAAAAAAGGGGATGGGAGTGAGACTATGTGTATTTTAAAACATGTCCATAAAGTTTACTTTCTTTGTGTATAAAAAGTATGTTCTGTCCAGGACTTAAATATTATGTAGATAGCTGTACATTCAGGTACAAACAACTGATTTTTTTCAATAAATGATGTTATTTAAATGAAATCTCAGTAATAATGAAGGAGTTTCCCAGCTAAAACATTTTTTGGGATCCATTAACTGAACCAATTCAATAGGTTGCTGGAGGGCTCATGTTTGTAATGTAATGCTTATAGCCACATAGATTTATTATTGACGTAGTTTTTATTAAAAACAACAGAGAAGGTATCAGTAGCTTGCTTGCTGTTAGCCAGTTATCTGAGGAAGGCATCCAACCCTTATATCAAGAAGGGAATGAATTCTGAGCATGAAAATTGATTGATTCTTAAATGAAATACTTTTAATATTTCATGGGAAGGATTTTTTGTGGCAAAGTAGTGCATACCACAATAACTGTCTCCTGGGCAGAAAGGAAACTTGTTTGCTAAAATTTGTTTTTTCTCTTGAATTCAGACTTTTTCTACTATGGGTCTGATTTGTAACAAATATTTATTTCATCTGCAGCCAACATCACCATAGCAGAAAGTGGTACTGCGCTAGAGAAACATTGTTCACATCTGGTTTTGCTACTGGTTTCCCAGAATAGCTGCCTCTGCAGCTGTTGAAGATCTCTTGTAAAGGTCTAAAAGTAACCCACGTGTTAATTTAGAATAATAAAACTGAAAATTGGAAAAAGCATCAAGCAAGTGATCTCATTACAATAACCTGAAAGCTAGGTAGGATTACCTAGCAATTAAGTTGCTGTTGCAAGTGAAATTCTTCTAGTCCACACTAGCTACTAGCTCCTCTTTAACTTTTGACTTGTTTCCAGTATTGACTGTAAACTTGTATTACAAGTATATATTGCCAGTCTTCCTCACGCTTCTGTAGTTTCAGTGATGGGAAGGGTGATGCGTAGGGATTTCATAGGCTTAACTGGAATATAAGCATATAAAAAAAGACCTTGAATAGGAAAAAATCTTTTTGCACAGAGTAGGTAATACAGTGACAGCAAATATGATTGCAGTAGACTTTTTTACAGTCTGTTACAGACCCAGGAGGGTCTCATAGCTGTTTTCATTCTGATTTAAGAAGCTAAAATTTCCTCAAACACCCCCTTTCCCCCCCAATTTATAAAACTTCTCCAGGGAGTGGGAGTATGTCCTGATAGAAACTAATTGCTATGGATTAAAGGAACAAGCTTGCAGCCTCCACGTATTATATCAGCACTCAGAACAGACACCGAAGCTTTTTATGAGAAGGAGATTACATTTGAAGTACTCTCAATATTCATAATCTCTTAGGCTCTCTCCAAACCTGGGTGCGGTGTTATTTTAATGGTGCACAGTAATTGGTTGTGTGGAGGAGGTAAAATTGGTTTGTCACAGATCCAGAAGTGATAAAGGTGATTTTGAAATGGAGATTAAGGCCTTGTGGGGGGGAAATGACAGTTTTCTTTAATAGAAGAAATATTTAACGCAGTAATGCTCATTCATTTTCATTTTTATGTGCTTGTTCTGTTCCAGCCAGGTACATTAGAGGTCAAATGCTCTGAGACATAGTTTCTGAAGGATTTTTTTTTCATGCTTAAGTTATCTCAGAACAGAAAGTCCCTCTGTAAGTATGAACAAAATTCACGGATTCATGGATCTTTGTAGTCAGCTTCAAACCTCCAATAGCCTATTATCTTGAACAGCTTGCAAAATGTGAATGATTAGCCTCAAACCTAGGGAAGGAACAGGAACAGATGTGAACTTCACAAATGGTTTCTGTAAATAATGGCCTAAACCACAGAGTTGGACCTGTGCACATAAATATATTATTCCTTTTTGGTTTGTTTTTATCTCACTCCCAAAGAAAACATATCTGTGCAAAGGACATTTGGACATTTCTGACCATTTACAATCTGTATGAAAATTCTCAATGTGGTTAAAAGGAGGTATGTTGGCTGTTAATTAAGAGAAATTCATCCACTAATTTCATACTGTTTTTAAGATTAAACATTAAAATTCACTAGGTTTAGGGAAAAAATAGGCAAATATTTTCCCAGTGGAGTGAGGCCACAAAAAAGTAATCTGATCAGTTACTAGAACTTTTTTTTTGTTTTTTCACCATTCCATCAGGCAAAGTAATATGAGGCGATTAAAAAAAAATCTAGAATAAACAAAGACAATCCCACAATATGAAAAGGAAACCTCTAAAGGCATACACATGCAAAGACAGAGGAAAACGGAACTTCAGCTTTATCAACTATATCAATATTTTACTGCAGTTACAAATTCACACAGATGCCAAGATATTTTATGTTGCCAAATGGCGCTTTTATTTTGCAGCACATGTTGTGCGTTCTTTTTAGAAGTGAACACATCTGCTATGACTTCTTCCAATATCCATTTTTCCTTCCCTGCAATTTGGGCTATGAAGATTACAAAGCCATAAATCAGAATCATAGCAAATGCAAGGGATCTGATTTACAAATGCGGTTAATCTTCGCCTTTGCAAATGCTACAAGCAGTGCAAGGAAGCTAGGGAACCATTGGCTTTGTAGGGTGGCATTTCCTAACCTTTGCAGGAGGGGCTTCCGTGGAGAGAAATGGGAAAAATCTAAGCCTATTTTCCTAAATGTTTTTGGTGGTTAGATGAGGACGGAGTCTAAGAGCAAGTGCTGAACTCTAAATTCTGCTTATGAGAGAGACAAGCAGGTGATCTGTTGGGTGAAGTTTTTGTTGGTATCCAGCTGATCTCCATCTTTTTCTCAAGGAGACTAATTCCTAACTTGTCACTAGTAGAATGTGAACAGAATAACTTTATATAGAAACCTCTATATTTCAAAATACCCAAGCATTGCTTGATTCAAAATACCTTCTGTTATTTCTTTCCTGTACCTTCAGACAAAGTTTATTTCATATTGTTGAATCTTTGCTACAGTCGCACTTTTGAGGGACACAGAGAGAAGATCCCGTTTGAAGGGGAGTGAGCATGCTGGTGAAAAGGTACGAGAAGTAGGCTGTGGCTTTTAGGGGTATGCAGATAACTATTAGAAAAATTGACATTTATTTTTTTCACTAAGTTAACATGTAAGATGAATTGGGGGTACTTTATAACCTCAGCATGTTTTTGGAATATCTAAATTTAGTTATAAGACAACTAATTCAGAATTAAATGCTACAGTGACACGCAAAAGATTATTTAATTTGTTTAATATCATTTATATAATGAATCTTAATCTTACCATCTTAATGGTAGGTCCACCTCTTTTGTGAGTTTAAGTTGAGATTTTCATCCTTATGTATTTCCCGGTCCATAAAATAAAGATATCCCACATCACTCTCTGGTGCATGATAGAGACTGGCTTGAATTGTAACATTTAGACTTGGGTTTCTAAAGATCCATTCTGCTTCCTTCTAGCACCTTATTAGCCTGTCTATGTGTTCTCCTGGCTTCCAGGAGAGGGGGAGTTGTGGCTTTCAGGACTTTGAGTAAATAGGAGGAGCAAATTTTTTTTAGTTTTTTCTTGTCATTGTCTGCTGCCCCCCCTCCCCCCCCCCAAATTGTATTCTTACAAAAAATATTTTCTTCTCCTGTGGTGTAGAAAGCTATTTAAGCTGCATTACTTCCTTCCAGTCTGTCTCCTGTCTTGTGAAGTTTCAAAAAGAGGGGCATGGTATTGGCTTAGCTAGTCCAAATGTGGAGGTAAAGCAGCTAATAAAAGTAGAATATTAACATCAAGTCTTTATATTTTCAGAAAGAATAACTTCTATATAAAGGGCTAGAGCAGCTACTCACTGCTAAATACTAATGAGCAGTAGCCACTGGCTATTTTTATTTTAGGTGGTTGTTTGCATTTGGCTCTTTACTGGTGAAATGTGTTAGGAACTGGAGGCTTTTTCCCCATAATGCCTCAAGTTAGAATTAAAGTTGCAGCAGTATGAGCAGGAGTTAATTCATTCTGCTATTAAGCCTTCAGTTACACTGAGGCTTTATCATTCACTGCTAATAAATGGTATTTATAGTTGGCATATACCTCCTGTAGCAACAATAACAAATGTGTTGCCTGAGATAACCTACTTTATATCGCTGTTAAAAGGCACTTTTCATTCAAGTTTCACAATTTTAAAAATTCATTATAAACCTCTTGAATCCTCCAAGGACTGAAACAATGCATGAAGCGGGATGTTTAAAGTGCAGACCAGATTTTGAAAAGAGCTCAGAGGAGCCCACAATAGAGATCTGATACTTAGGTATGCTAAGCAGACAGAGCTCCTAATTCAGTACTTAGATCTAGATTCTCAAAAGAGTTCAGAAGAACCTTGTGTGCTGAGAGCTTTTGAAACACTGGCCATGTCACAACAAGAGCTGCTGGGGACTTTACACTCCTGAAAATCTACTAAGTCTGGCTTTGATTTCTCTGGATCTTAAGCACTTTCAAATATCTGGACCTAAACAAAGATCTATACTTTATGAGGGATTATTTTATTTTATCTAAGAATATAATTATTCCATCCTTTCCTATAATTAAATAAAAATACATGGCATGATGTAAGATGCCTATAATCTTGTGAGAACTGGGTAATATTCTTCTGTCCGCTGTGTATCCTCACTTGTCTCGGAAGCCAGCCATAACTGGGTTGTCAATTTTGCCTTGTAAGCACAGCTGAGAATCCTGCTTGAGCAAAATAAAAGTTGGTAACTCCTGCCTTCCTTCTGAAAGTTTCAGTCTCTGTAGCAGTCAGTGCAGCTGAGGGTAAAAATAAATGTGTGCTGTGGCTTGGCAATAAGGTGGGGGAAATTTCTATTCTAAAGATGTCTGATACACTTTAAGTTGTTCTCACACCCTTCCATGTTGCCAGGTCTCGAGTCAGCTGTTCGTGTGGGCGTTATCCAACCGAGAAGACACAGACCCTTTGGGCCAGAGAAGTGAGCAAATGGAATGGAAACTTCTGAAAACAAACAAAAAAAATGCAGAAAACCCACCAAAAAGTTAAATCCCTGACTGTTCTCTGTGGAACCAAAACTTGGTTAGTTAGCTACTCTTTTTACAGCTCTAGGCCAGAAGAACAGCAAGTGTAGGTAGCTGGGCCTTGCATGTTGTGTGTCGTTAGAATCGTACTGTACGTGTCAGATAAAAAGCAAAGACAGAAGTGTGTGGTAAAGAGAAAGAGCTGGAGTCCTCGTCTTTGCTCTCCCTGATAGTGAGGATTTCATTTGGATGATTCAGTTTACCACTTCCTACGTTTGCTGTGAATCAGTATTGAAGTGTCATGTTGTAGGAGCTGCCTATTGATGGAAACTTAAATTACCATTAAGGAGCAGCCACAGACTTTGCAAGATAATCTGGTTTTATTTGTGCCTTCCTTCCTGGCTTCTGTGTGTATATATCTTATTACTAGGGAAAATTACTTTTCTTTGTGCTGCCCTTTAGAATTGTGAACAAATTACACCAGTCCATTGAATGAACAGTAGCACGGAGATTAAACATGGGGGGTGTCAAACTGCTAAAAGTTAGTGTGCTAAACAACCAGAAAAAGCTTTGAAAGGGATGGCAGGGAAGAAGATACTGAATCAATCTTAGTATTGCATGTGACAGTGCAAGGACTTTGTGGGGGAGATGCATTCTGTCAGACCAGGGAAAGGAAAGGTTTGTACCCTTTGGAAGTGGTGCTGGAGAGTCACTTACTGGTGTGCAGAAGGAGACACCTCTTAATGGTGGTGCTGATTCCAAATGCAAAGAAGCAGAACAAGTATCCTGGAAGGAGTGATGAAATGCATATGTGGGAGTATGGATAACTAAGCTCTAAAAATCCTATCTGATTAAATGCAACATGTAGTGGTGCCAAGGATTTAGTCCATATTTGCAGCTGCAGGATTGTGGTTCGCTTGTTATCTTTTTGTTTTTCAAATCCCTTAAATATCTAGGGCCAGGTTATCCTGTGGTGTAAACTGGGAAATTTATTTAAGTTGAGAGCTACCTTGAGGTGGGGTGAGATAAGGGTCTGATCTCAGAGTCATTTTCAGCTGGAACAATAAGATGGCTAACTTTTTTTTTTTTTTTTATTTTTTGCCCTAGCAGCCACTGGCACTTTTGGAAAGTGAAATGTATTGTTCCTACATCCTTCTGGACCCTTTGGGGTTTGGGAGTGAAGTGCTAATAGTGTGCGGTTCCCTTTATACAACAGTCCTTTTTTTACAGGGGCTGAGGCTGATGCTTTATGACTGCTGTGCTTGTAATTAACAAAGCACCACAGACGTTTTATACCAGTGTCCTGTAAACAGATGCATTGTCATAAGTGGTATTCATTTGCAGCTGGCTCAACACAGTGACCGGTATTTGGCTTCAAACTCCAGATTTCAAGCCTTGATGTATGAGACAAAGCATTAGGGAAGTTTGATTGACTTGCTAGTCATTACTGAGATCAAAGGGTTGGTTGGTTGGTTTGTTTGATTTTTGCATCAGACTTCTTTATTCTACCACCTGGGCTGGGTTATTTATTGAAAGAACTGCATGCAGAGATGTTAAATTCCAGGGAAAACTCAGTGATCCAACATCATTCTCTATTAGGTAACAGCTGAATGCACTGCCATTACAGGAACTTAAGCACAAGTTTATCTATTTTTCCTGGGGAAAAGATTTAGCTTTCTGGGTCATCCTTGTATGCAGGCAAATTATGTTTTTCTCCTTTTGCAGTGGAACACTAGAGCTTTCTGAAGCGTAGGTGGGAAGTCCTACCAGTTTTAATAACATTGTGCCAATCCTGATTCAGAGTGAATAGGCAGTACCTAGTACTATTCACAATACTAGAATAGTTGTCAGTGGTTAGGGTGCTGATGAGACCTTCGGGGTCCTGATGAATACGTATGTGTTTTTAATGCAAAAAAGCCCCAAACCAACCCTCATATTTTCAGAGGCTTACATCTCAGCCATTCCATCGAGTTTTCAAAAATATTTTGAATTTATAAAGCAAAAGACAATCTGTTAATTTATATTTGCTGAATATATTCTGTGTCGGAAGTCGGTGCCTCTCCAAAATACATGACTGTTTATGGAGCTCCTAATAATATGTTGTGGTAATGGTAATAATAACAGCTCATATTTAACTAGGCAGTATCTGTCAGATGGCTTCTTTTCTGAAACTGTGAGGATACTTGAGCTTTGTAGCGTACTGCAAAAAGGTCTGGGCTCCAGTGTGATTAGAAGATCTCAGAGTCTGAGAACTCCAACGCTTGCATTTGGCTATGCTAATAATAATTGTTCCCTAGTATGATGTTTCCATACCATAAAACCCCAGTAATTCTTACTCTACATATAGATATTTCCAACATTACCTGAAATCAGTAATGGATTAGTAGTGCAGAGTGTTTGTGTTAGTATTGAAGCTGGGAAACCATTTACAATTTTTTAAGTGAAACCTGATCCTTTGGAAAAGCAAAAATCCTATTTACTGATTTTGCACAATGGTTCAATAGGTCTGTAAATTCTTTAAAAAAAAAAAAAATTCTGAACTAAATTTAGGTGAACTTATATTGCAAGAGTGCAACCTAATCTGAATTAGCTAAATTTCAAACAACTGAAATTTATTTCAGGTAAAATAAAATACTGTGTCCAAAAGCTATTTCTGCATTTTTTATTACGAAAATTATGGGATTTTATGTGAATTGGCTTCTAGCCAAACACTTTGCATTTTCTCAGCTATCCAAAATAAACTATAATGAGATAGCAGAGAGATGATCTCCTCAATGTATCACTATATCTTCAAATAGAAACTAATTGAAGATGCCCATTCAGAACATCTGCATGGATTCAGGAACCTTCAGATGAGGTTTCAATATGGAGTACGTTACATATAGTAGCATTTAGCTCCTGTTAAGTGACTTTCAAACTGTGGTTTGAAATGTAGACTTTCACGATAAAACGTCCCAAATCTTTTAGCTGATGAATAAGCAGTAGTGAACTCCAGTGTTTGTTTTCTCTGTGCTGTTGCTCCAGTAATGCACTTTCTTTGGCTGAAAGATTGCATCTTCATTCCGAAAGAGGTAGAAGGCAACTTAGACCGCAGTTTCGGGTTTCTAAATTGCTTAAGTGAAGGGTCCCTTTGAAGAAGGGTCTGTCAGAATGCTTGGAAGCTGTATTTAATCTGCCTTTGTATTGTGTGCTTAAATCTTTTCCTGTTTGGTTTGTGCTTCTTGTCCTTATTACATGGAGTTTGTTTGTCCTTATTTACTTCAGGCACATGCATTTGATTTTCAGATAATCATTTTGTTGAAAAACATGAACCTGTGCCATTATAAGAGGATAAAAAGAATAACTTCTATGGCAATTTGTTAGCAGGGTGTAATCTACCTTTTAATCCCACTACAGGTTTCTTTCCTTCAAAATATTTGCTTTTCCTTTCCTCCGATTTTATGGTGTGTTCCCAAGACCTTTAATATCATCCTAATTAATTCTTGTTGCACAGTTGAAGAAGGACCCAAAAGCAAAACAAAAGAAATTTTTATCCAGAATCCAAATCTATTGCTTTTGCAATTATGAGGATTTGTGTGTCTTAATTAGACCAAAAATAAAGCAGTTTTATTCTTCGGATCACAAAATACAGGCTATCAGAGGTAAAGAGACAAAACCTGAGGAAAGCTATTAAGGACAAAATTATGCCTAACACTACGTAATCATAGGTAGACAGATGTTAGCAGCAAGGTAGCAGATGTCCTACTAGACAGCAATAAACGCACTGGAGGCAAGTACACGTTTCATAACATGGGGATTAGAAAGTGAGTTGAAGATGCAAAAGATATTCCTCCTCTTTGGCTTAGTGAAAAAATGACCTTTATCCCTTGTGTGAGGATCATGTGTGGTGCAGATTTTCTAATGCTATTCAGAAAATTAATGGGATTGAAGCATTTTCTTCAGATGTGAATTTTGTTATTTTTATGATTTTACTTCATGCTTTATGATTACGATTAAGTTTTAATGGTGCCCCCATTGCAGGTCAAATTCTACCTTGCTAAAGGGCCGACAAACAAGTGAATAGCGCTACAAGACCAGCAATGCTAATAAGGTTTTCATAGTAGATGATCATTACACTAAACCTCCTTTCGTTACCCTAGAGATATTTCACCTTAATGGGTGCTGTCCCTTCCCCTGGGAGAAGGGAGTGAGGAGAGTTACTGATTTCAGTAGGTTTTGGATTTGGCCTGGTGAAATTAAGAAAATTGAAATATTAAGGAGAGGGAAAAACAGGAGAAATATTTTGAAAGAATGTGAAGTGATTATTTGATATCTACAATATAATCAGTAGCCAATAAAAGGAAACCTTTTTTTGGTAACATACTGCTAACGAACAATTTTGAACAAAGAACTAAAAATATTCTTTAAGTTTCAAGTGATTAATTGTTGAGGTTTTTTAGGCCTATATAGTAGATCTGAATAAAAAACTGATCAGCTTGCATTCTGAGCAAATTCATAACAGCATTCTGGTACTGCAGAGCAGCACAGCTGAAATCCAGTTCTGTTACAGCCCGGAGTAGGCAAACAGACTGTCCAAAATCTGCCGGAGTAACGTGTATGTCTCACAGGCACTGTTACATCAAACAAACATCAGTTGTCACTTGTTAGGACCATTAACTAGACAAGTCCAAAATAAAACACAGACCAGAAAAGATACATCTTACATTCTATAAATTGTGTGGTCTGAGAATCTATTAAAGCTGACAGAGAAGAGAGCTCTGAATTGGTGAGCAGGCTGATTACACCTCGTTCTTTATTCCCTATTGACTTTGGATATGCCATACCTTTCCATTTCCTAGAGAAATAAATTAAAAGTCAGAAGTAATTTGCCTGATGGAGGGTGCAGGTGGAATTTTGTTCAGATGAGCGTTTGCACATTGTGAAATCCAATTTAACCCCTTGATGGGGTATAGCTTATTTTCTTTTGTTGACAGCTTTGTGGCAGCTAAAACGGGAACCTGATTAAATAGAGACAGTGAGAGATTGAGGTCTTGTTCTAACAGCAGGAGGATCAAGGCCTCTAATCTTATCTCCCCAAACACTGAGATGAGCTGAGGATGCTGGCAGCGAGATAAGCTTGGCTATTTTGAGCTATAAAAAGACCCCAAGAAAAGAGAAGAGGTGTGAGGTGGGGGGAGAGATTTTTCACATACAAAAATAATACTGTGTTGTTTAAATATGTTTGGGTCAAGTGCTTGGAATGTGTAGGGTATTATAAAAGCAGTGATTTCATTTTACTGTATGGGTGTACATCAAAGTACAAATAATAAGAGCCTTGCTCCCTCTTTGCAAAGAAAATACACATCTGCAAATTTCTAAATACAATTCATAATTTATAATCTACCAGGAGCACAGTAATAACAGTAGAGGCCAAGCAGGAGGAGACCACTTCTGGCAGAAGTGGAATTGCTTCTTCTTGCAGTCAAACTTTAAAAATATTTTGAATGGAGCTGTAACATCAAATCACTGAGGAAAGCTTTTTGTCAAGTTTAATGTAGAGCTGTCTGTATAGGACTGTTTCTGTATTTTTTGCTCATTTGTTTGGAAGTAACCAAAGAAATGATAGAAGCTCTGTTCCCCTTCTTGTTCTACATACGGTGTGGGGTTTTTACATTTCTTTGTAACACTTTGTCCCATATCAAATTTCAGGACATTAGATAAAAATGGGAAAGAACAAAGAAAAGAAAGGAATGAGACAGCACTGAGCTTATAATTAGTTCTTGGTTTACTGGAAGAATAAAATGGAAAGGAAAGGCTAGACACAAACTTATAAAATACATAAGTGAGATATTACACCTAAGTTACTTTTTTTAAAAAGTAAGTCAAAAGCTTCCACTTTTGCAATTGTCTTTAATTGGCAAAAGTTTAAAATGACAGTTAAGTCGATTTAATTCAGCCGTGGTCCTGTTTGCTTGCCTGTGGAGCTATGCAGATTCATGCTAGCTGAAGATCTGCTGAGTACATAACATCTAGAGTTTGATCGTATACTTTCCTGAGCATATTTTTGAAACTCCATTGCCCCGAGTGGTTAAGGATTCGTCACCAGTGTTAGCTGGCTAAATGGGCTCCTGTTGTCACGAAAGAAAGTACAGCCAACATGTTATGTGCTACCTGGTAGGACCGTTCTTCTCTGATCAAAATACCACTGATTCAGTTCCACTCTCAAGCTGAACGGATTTTGAACTTCAATTTTTCTTGTCTTTTTTTTTTTTTTTTTTCCTGGTGTGTGTAGTATACTTTTTGTACCATAATACATAGTCAAAGCTCTCTGTCACAATATGCATTTTTATCCCTGGCGTGTATTGCATAGGAGCTTGGTGTATTCAAAGAGATCTGTAATAAATACTTTTTAAAGGGGTTTGAACCCTTGGTTATTGCCAAGCTGTGCTCTCATATCCTTGTGATGATTATGAGCATTGATTTACATTTTTAATATGCTTTGACTCTGGTCATCCAAACTCAGGGAGTACATCATTGCACAGTTAAACTGGACCAGTTGCAATGGTGCACTGATATCCAAAACTTACAATTTTCTTATGGGGATTGTTGCAACAACAGAATAGAAGATCCTACGCAAGAACCACTATGTGCATGCAAGATCAGAATTTTTCCTGGGTTCCTATCTTTCTTCTTAAGTGTCTTGAAAAAAACCTTGTCAAAAAATACTTGCAAACTATCTGTTTTCCTACAAGGCTTTTTGAAAAAAGGAGAAAAATTGTTTAGCATTAACAACAGCGTCATATTTCATAAGAGACTTAAGCTTTTTTTGTTTCTTCTGATAACTTTGGAGTAGTGCAGTAGTAAATTACTAGTAGTGGCTTGACTAGATAGGTACTAGTAGCTAAGTGCTTACCGTACATTAAAATTCAGCTTGTCACTTAACTCTGTATTACTGCACTCATATTTCAGGTTTGATACTTAAAGTTAGATTACTTTTAATTGGGCAATATTGAGATTGAGAGACATCTATTGATTTCTTTAAAAAAAAAAAAAAAAAGTGAAAACATTTTCCAGAAAAAAGGGAAGATTTGGAAGCAGAAACTGGTATCATTCCTGGAATGGCATACAGCAGGGAGGAGTTCATTAAAAAATGTTGTAAAGATCTATTAGCTACTGCAGAATCACTCTTTGGACGTTGACATTTTCCCCATTCCACTCCAAATTCCTTGCTTCAGAGGAATTTCAATCAAAAGAGCAACATATTTAAAAAACTGAGGCAGATGTAATATAACGAGGCTGAAATGCATATACCCTGCTTTGCTTATGGGTTATCATGGGTGATTCAGAGGCTCGATTTATGCTGTGCACTAGAACTCAGATCCAGTGGGTATGCTGAAGCCCAGGCTGAGCTGAAGGGTAGAATGGAAGGCAGGAGTGACTCTACCTAACCCGTGCTTCACAGAGTCGATATATCAAGATACCACACTATAGAAAAGTTTGCACATGCCTGCTGGTTAGCAATTTAGCTGTAAGAGCAGATGCAGAAAAAGAAGAGTATCAGGAACTTCCATTTTCACTAAATCAATTTTCTTGAGGCTAGAGGTTATTCTGGTTCTCACCCTGATGATACATTGTGCTTAAGGGAATTGAAGGGCTTTGGCTGACTTTTTATTGGGATAAATAGACAGAAAACACCTTTTCTCACCCTTTTAAGTATTTTTCACGTACACTGGCATTAATTCGACCCTTAGTTTGAAAGGCCAGGTATTAGGAAAGGTAGAAGGTAATACATGACTTGATAAGTGCCGTTTAGTTTTAATTACTAATGGAATTGCTACACAGTAATCATATGACAGTTACATATTATTAGGAGTTTGCTCATTATTATTGGAGTTTTGCCACGATCTTTAATGGAAAAAAGACTAAATCTATTATTTTTGTAAGAAAATATATGCATCAGGCCCTTGTTATTAATTCTGTGCTAGGTCTGAAAAGAGATTGCACCATTTGAGCGATAATTATGGGGTATGTGGATTAGTAAATCATCTTTGACTGAAGTTACAATGTTGTAGTATCTTTGAAAAAGGACCCATTTTAATATGCACTGAGAGTGTACTTGAAACAAAGACTGGGCTTTATTTTGTTTCTGTTGAAACAAAAGTCAGAAGCAAAATGCTTGATCATTTTTGTTCAGGAAGGTTTTAATCTATGCTTTAAAGGATGTTACTGGTAATTTGTCTTAAATTATGGACATCAATGCCATAATTCTTTTGGGGTTTTTCTTTGTTTTAGATTGTATGAATGACAGTCATTCTTAACAGGCTTCAGATAGGATGCTCAAGTACCAAGCAAAGTAGCTAGATTGGCTATAATGCCCTGTGGGCAATCATCCTTGTGCCTGAACTGCAGCAAGTGACTAGCATTTTCTTTACACAACCACCACTGACTACAGTAAGGTTGTTTTTTGGTTATTAAATTGTCCTTGATACACAAGCTGCTTTTTTACGGAGCACAGGAGTTCCACTATTACCACAATCAGTAGTGTATTATTACCTAGGAGGGTCAACACTTTTCCGACAGACTTTGCTCTTCATTCACATGGAAATGGCATTGTGGAAACGGCAGCTGTAATCGAAGATGATAACATCTATGCAATATCCATTCAAATCATAATTACTTATACAATGCAAACCTGCTTACAAGTGCTGTAAGAAACTGCGCTGCTCTATTTCATGCTTTATTCTGAACAGTCTGTCTTGCTCTGTGAAGTTAGTAATTTCCCCTAAAAGGGAAGAGAGTGTTTAAAGCAGGTGTGATTATGCCAGCTGATTAGCATTCATTTCTCATTGTCACATCCCGAGAGATAGATTTTTTACACTCCCTTTTTTCCCCAACTTTTGATTGCTTGATATAGCAATGCTAGCAACACCCTTTCAGCATCATCTGTCTCTCATTTTTGAATGAATGTATGTCCATAATATATATCTAAACATATCCCATCAGGTTTTTTGTGTTGTTATTTAGCTGTGTATATGCCCACAGCCAAATACTTGCATGCATGTATACACGTGTACAAGTATGGAGATGAGCAAGAGGAGTGATTGCCCTTAGAAGTATTGTAAGGAGACTCTGAAGTGGCACCTAACCCATTTGAAATACCCAGTGACTGTTGACAGTTCTGGGTAAAGGGCAATGTGGAACATTCAAGAAAGTTAATCAAAAGAAAAAGGAGAAACGAACTAGTTAGAAGTGTGATCTCTAACTGTGTGATAGATGCATGAGATCTGTGGAAGAGGATCTTTACTGGCCGTACTGCATCTCATTGCACTTTATGTCATCTTCTGTGAGTGTGAAGGGCACACTGATGGTTGCTAGCATTTCTATATTCATTCATCAATAAGTGTTTAAATAATTCTCCCTTAATTATGAAACTGCAGATCACTATATTCCTAACGGTACTTTGCAGAGTGCCATTTTTATTCTGATTAAATTTTAATCTATGCAGTACATACAGAAGGACCTTTTCCCCTTACAAGTAAACAAATATGTTACTTTAGAGAGATCCTAAACCCTCAGTGCATGAGTCAGATTTGGAAGCAGATTTATAGCATAATAACAGATTGCCATTGTTTGTTTCCATTATAGCATCTTTTACCCATGGTGTCCTACAAAATAAAGTGTTCACTTGATAACAATAAAACTTCCAACAAATTAATTGCTAGAAGCCTTTGAAAGATAAAGAACATACAAATGATTGCAGATGACTCTTTATCCCTCTCTTTAATTTGTTTTGGGCATTGATTATAGTGTTCGTAATCAGTGGAAGCACTGTTGAGAGTTGAATGGACTGTGGGCAGGCGTTGTGGAAGAGCGATTTAACTGAATTCTATTGTGCAGGAGCCCAAATAGCCTGGTGTGGAGCTTTTACGAGAATAATTGAAAGCTTGCAACAGATCACTTCATAATGCGGTTTTGAAATTAATTCACCTCAATGCTGGGTTGATGTTGAGCCCCACTCCCTCTTTTCTGGATGTAGTTCATACTACATTTAAATTTGGATCTCTCCAAGTAAAATTGCTGTGCTGCAGTAAACGTCACTATAAACTATGCAATTTTCCATGTCTAACCATTGCTGAAGTGTATATAATAGCTTGACAATTGAATAGGGATTCGCAAGTTTATGACTAGCTGACAAGATGGAAGAAAATGAACAGGGCTCTAGAGCTTGAATGTGTTTGCACACCACAGACGTTTATTTTGAAATTGATTTGGTTTGCTCTGAGTGTTCATTGATTATGAATGGAGGATGCCCTTTACATACTCCTTATCAAAATGATGAAACCACTGGAGTCAAGGATGACAAATGCAATAGGAGGTATACGAGTGAAGCTTTAGGAGTGTGATGATAAAGGCTAGCCTGTGTATGATATGAACCTTCCTTTTGCATGATTCACAGCACAACTCAGCCCATGAGCTGGCCTGTTGCTTCTCCTATTGACTTCATGATAGAGCATGAACTTGTTCACCGACTGTAGCTTCAAAGCTTATTTGCAAACAATTATCTTGTGAAGTTATAGAAAAAAATTCTCTCTTTTTTTAACAGCCTGGACCATGTAGCTCTTCGTAAATGTGATAATTGTGATCAGAGGGAGCACACTGAAATACTAGACCTGTACTAGGATTTAATTACCTGCAGTTTCAAATCAAAGGACAGTTAAAAATATTCCATGTGTGTTTTAGCTATGCAGGAAAAAATAATTCTAGTTTCACTCATTTAGTTTTAGTGATAGGGGTTAAAGCTGTAATATATACAAGATCTATGTGTAGCTTGCTGTGTGCCACAGCATGCAAAGTGTAACCATTGGGGTGGCTTCAGGCAGCTCCCCTGGCTTTCTAACTGAGCCACTGCACCAGCTGGCTTACCTTTATGTATGTGCACCAGTGTCTGCTCTATCCTTTTCCTGTCATATGTCCCTGAAATGCCTATCTCAATACACAGGCTCCCCAGGTAAAAAACAGTCACAGACTTGATTTAAAATATATGTGAACAGCTACAGTTCAAATGGGAGTTATTTCTGGAGACAAGACTCTTGAGGCTACAGAGTTAACATGGAACTTTCCAAATGGATTTAAACTGTCTAGTAAGGCAATTACAACTGGCGAATTGCTACTAAGTCGAATCTTCCTGGAGCCTTGAAAGTACAGGTTCTGGCTCCTACTTTACTTTTTTTTTTTTAACTTATCAACTTGGAAATGCATAAAATCTGTAGTGAAAAAGTTTGGACGTTGAAAAAGATGAGCGAATAAGATGGGCATGTTTCCAAAACAACCCAGGTCACTTGGCAAAGTAGGTGAAAACAGTTTGGTTTTTACTTCTGACCAGAAGCATTTCAATATGCTTTCAGTATGAGAGACTTCCAACTTAGAAAAAGTGGCTCTGAAAGTCTTGAAGATCGTGCTACAAAATCAGTGCAACATGTGCTCCCACTATGATGCTGTGCGCAACAGGGAGGTACAATGACCAGGGGATTCTTGATCAGGATAAACAATGCTGTAATGATGTTAGATCTGTCAGGCAACACTGAAATACAAAACATGATATGACCTAACTTCTTAGCACCTGATTTTCTAGTAGAATCTTTTGTTCTAATCTTGATGCTTATTTCCCCCAGTGTGCAGGTGGGTTGCTCTTTCAGAAAGAGATTCACAGCATCCAAGCACTAAGTGGAGAGCTGTCTAATCTAGTCACTAGGAAATCATGAGGATGAAGTAGGATTTATATCTTTTTCCTTGCTGGTAAGATTTAAATTTAATCTTGGTGTATATATTTTGTAGAAGGTGGAAATGTGGTTTTGAAATCACTTAGGCAGACAAAGGGAACCTACATCTGCTGTTTCTCGGGTATGTGTTCAGCCAAATGAAGGGGAAAAAGGAGCACCACTCTCCCCTCCTTTCTCTGCTCCACCTGTTATTTTAAAAGAATGGCAGCCGTCACTGCATTCTCTGTGGGATTTATTGGGTTTTTTTGGTAAGGAGTGATTTACAAACCCTTCCAAAGCAAGGCCCACTGGCAATCTAGGTGAAGGAGTGCCTCACTTTTGTGTTCAGATTGGGCTTATGAGTTAGCTAGGAATCAAATTGTTTAATTCTAAAAATACACAGAGGTACACTCTGGGCATCAGTGAAAGTAAATAGTTAAGGTTTCTGTGGAGTAAGGGATTTCTGTATTACCAGTAAGATGTTTTCAGTGTTTAGGTGCCTAAATTTTATTTCATTCTCACTTTAGCAGCTAAATCCTTTCAAATTTTGGCCCTTTATTATTTCTGTCGTTGTACATTACTGGAATCCCTTGTTCTTCTCTGAGGTCTAAATTCTTTTTGTTTAATTAAATCAAGATATTAAGGGACTTGGTCAGAGTCTATAAGTATCTAGAAGGGGTAGCTGGCTCCTTAGTCTAGGAGACAAAGATACAACAAGATACAGTGGCCGTATGTTGAAGCTCAGTAAGTTTAGTTGAGAAACAAGGTGGGTTTGTTTTTTGTTTTTGTTTTTTCTTTTTCAGTGACAGTAACTAACAGTTGGAGCAATTTGCCAATGGTTTATTGCATTCTCTGTCAGTTGGGCTTTGGGTTTGGGTTTTTTTGTGGTTTTGGGGGGGGGTGTTTTTTGGGTTTTTTTTATGGGGTTTTTTACTTTTTGGTTTTTTTTTAGCTAAGATTGAACTGTTCTAAGGATTTGGAAAATCCAAATTTAACAGGGATTAATTGAAGGAATGCTATGGTCTGTCAATCGGATGTTACCACATCATGTCTGGGCTTTGTCATTCCTGAATTTATAAGTGTCATTCATTTTAATGGCTGAAGAACTGAGTTTTAAGGTCCCAGCCTTTTAAAGTATGTAGGTATATGAATTGAGAGGGACCTCAAAGCCTGGGATTAAGTTGCTTAGCTGTATGTATTTGTAAGAATTAATACTATTGAGATGAAACTTGGTGTGTGTTAAGACAGCGTCAGTATCAAGTTGGTGTAAATTAACTTGTAGCTGTTTATTAAAATGTTCTCCCTGAAGCATTATGGTGGTTGCTGTTGGAGGCGGAAGTCTGGACCAGATGGACTTTGGTCTGAGTATGACAGTACAGCATTCAATTCAGCTTTGCAGCATTCTGTCCGACACATCTGTCAGGGAACAGTGTCAAAAGAGGGCTTGCATTATATGATTCAGTTTTTGTTTTTGTATCTACCCATTTTGCTTTGGTAGTAACCCTTTTCCTTGTTAGGAAAAAGATCTTACTTGTGTAAGAAACTGTCAGGTTAAAATAGTATTTATAAAAAAGCAATACAGTAGTCTGTTCCACACTCTTGGGAACGACTGGAATAATGGAAATCTTAATTTTGGTTTAGGGCATAACTGGGCAAATACTGTTTCTGTAAGCTATGTCACAGGTGTAGCTGAATACATAATGGTGTATTTTGGAAGTAAATTCAACTCTTAAATGCGAACTGACCAGCCTTCTTTTCTGGAGAAGCGATATTGAACATTCTGTACCGGTGCTGTCTTCTAATATGGAAACTTGGTTTTTTCTTAATTTCATTTCTTGTAAACCCATTTTATGAGACTCAACAATTAACATTCAAACCAAACAATTTCCAGTGAATGCAGATCTCTTTTTGAGTGTTATCTCCCCCACTAGCCAAAAATGTTGGCAATAATAATTCTGGATCTCTTCTGCAATCACTTACCTGTAATTAGGCTTAACAGTATGTGAGAAGTATAGGGTCAGTTTCGTTTTTTAGGTATAAATCAAGCAGTTTTGTCTCTGCAACATTTTAGAATTTGTAAAACAGCTTACAAGTTGGCTCCTACCTAGCTGAATTGTGTTACTGGGCATCCCCCTTTATCCTGCCCCGCTATGTCTTCTTCCAGGAGGGCGGCCACCACAGGAAACACAGCACCACAAGCTTCGTATTAACACTGCCACCACAGATTCCCAAGTGACCATTCAGCTGAATGGAGGTTGATAACTAAGCTGGCAACAAGCTCAGTGGTTGGAATAAAAACAGCATCAGCTTTTCAGATCATACCCTTCTCTAATGTAATTAAATTCTGAGTCATAGACCTGGAGTGAGGCATGCTTCCAACTGCTGCTGCATTTCCTGAAGGTCAGCTGGAGAGCAGTATATTTCATCAAGTGCAATCTATAGAGTTGCAAGTTTCCTGATTAGGTTTGCATTTGAAGAGCTTCCCAAGGCCTAACTTAGTTGGGAAATTGCCCATTTAAGCAATAAAACATAATAACATATGACACTGCTGCTTAATGTTATCACATATGGGAGAGTGCATGTGAAATAAAGACAGACTGATTCAGATTCTCCTTTTGCCAGGTTTTCTTAAGTAGTAGCATCAGTTCTCTGGATTGTCCTGTTGCTCTTCTGAGATAATGAGTTTGATGGATAGCATTCGAAATATGTTTGATTCATCTTCCCATACTTATAGTTGTGGATTTACTATTAGATCTCGTCAGCTTTTTTTTTTTTTTTTTTTGACTTCCTGAACATCATATTCCTGCTTTTGTTATGTTTTATCACTTCTTGTCTGATGCAGACAAGATAATTCCCATCTCCCCCACTGGGTGAGATAACCTAACTGTTCATCAGAAAAATGAAGAAGGCAAAAGTCTGCTAGTCATTCAAAGGAAACGCTGTCTGACATCCTCATTTGCTGTCCCGTGATTATAAGTTGTATGATATGCAAGTTTGGAAAAAGGCTGGCAGGAAAAGAAATGAGAATTACATAAATTTGTAGTTAACTTATCTGATCTTCCTGACTAACCAGTTCAAATTGCTTCCCTTTACTGAGTATTTCATTTCCCTTCTAAAAGATACTTGTGTGATGAAATGCAGGAATGTCAACTTTGTCATCCTTATTTATGCTTGAGTACCAGAGAAAAGACCATACTTAAGCTTACCCAATATCTCAATAATAATCATAGAAATAGATAGTCTGCCATCTCTAATAGGAGGGCAGGGAAGAGTAATACTGTCTGCAGATGGAGAATTGATATGTTCTGAGTTCTGAAATGTGCCCCCCTCTTTTCTTTGCGGTCCTGTGAAAAAAGCCCCCCCCTTGATAGAAGCTCCTTCTTCTAAGTAACGCTTATAATTGATTACTGACAGCATCCTTCATTTTCTTCTTCTTTTTTTTTTTTTTGGTGAAACTCACTGACTCAGTCTTTAATTTCTCTTCCTGAAATGGAGTAAAATTTTCTTTCTCCCTTTTAGAGAGAAAACTCCCTAAAATTCTTCATCCAACTGGATGGAGAATTTTGTCATTAGCATTATGAAGACAGAATCCGTGAAGCATAGTGGATTGTCAGTGGGAAAACTCTTGTATCAGTCATGATCCATCATATCTTCATACAATATTTTATTCTTTTCCATAAATACCAGGTCCTTCAAAATAGGTTTATCCCTGCAAGCTATTTGCCATCTTTGACATGTGCTCAAAATAATGAGAGTACAACCTGCATCAAAATATGTCTCTGTTCATTCAGTGTCCCTAGGAAAAAAGATTTTGGGGTCTTCTGGAGGTATTTAACCATGTGCAGAAAGATTTAAGACTGACAGTTCTCCGTGCCAAGAGAAACAGTTGTTTAACAATAGGAGTTACTTTTATGTGTATATATATAGGCAGAGGGGGAGAAGCTTCACAGCTGCAACAGCAGTTTCGTTCTGGATAGTGAGTAGTTAAAAAAAAAAAAAGCTAGATATATAGTGAAGAAAGGTGTCAGTTCATTGTTTGGACATAAATATTTCATGCAGTTAGCCATTTTCTTTTCCTGTAATAAAGGATGGAAACACTTCTGCTAATATTATTACAGACACAGCTCAGAACTGCCATTTTGGACCCCTTAATTACAGGTTCCCTAAAACCTAATAGTTAAGAGTTAGATCTTAGTGAAATTTGGAAGTTATCGACATTTGGTTTTGCCCTGAAATAGAAAGAGAAATTTGTATTTTCTGAGGTAGAAGTATTCTGAAAGACACAGTAATAAATGTTATTTTGACATTTTTATTTAAAATCAAACATTTTGGGATCACTGAAGTAGAAATCATTTCTTTTTACTGAAATAGCATGGATTTTTAAAAATCGGTTCAATGTTATACTGATGTCCTGAAGTGGAAAAAAAGGAGTTCATCTAAACAGCTGATTCCAATGAGTCTTTAATCTCTTCTGGAGTTTCCGGCGAGTGGAAAGGTTCTTGGATCTAAAAACCCTTTACACAGTGTATTCCCAGAAGAAGAAAAATATTTCTTAGAATTCTGCAGTGCTGTTGAAGTTGAGAGGACAATCACATCAGAGAAGGGTAGGCAGAGATAGAAGGAAAACACTGAGAAGAGTTGGGTACAGAGAGACATATACCTTCTACTTAGAGAGAAAACACCAAAAAAATGGGCAAAATGGTTTGAGTCTTCAGTGCTAGAATCAACAGTGGCATATCTTGAAAATTAGTAGATATTTTGGAAGCCTGACCTTAAATCTACTTAAAACTAAGCTGACAGATTTTTTATTTTGAAGACAGTAAATGCTCTGAAACACCTTCGAGAGTGTCAAGTGGCTACTCATCAATACCCATGGGTACATGGGTTTGGTCTGCCTGGGAAGTTCAAATGGAGGTAAACCTCAGATTAAGATAAGTGTTAATAAAGATTTCCTTTTTTTATAGTTTAAGTACATTATCACTTTGAAGCGGGAGAATTTTTTGGAAGTAGTGTTCTAACTTGGGAGAACAGCATGCATTGGTCAGAAAAAGAAAACTAAATTTTCTGAAGTCCTGTTTGTGTGCTCCTCCCACATCTCCACTCCATCCCTTTGAAAAGAATGAAAAGAACTAGGAAATTGTGTTGGGAATTCACAGTCGAATTGGAGGACACATTTCAAAGGACACACTTTTTTAGATATTTATCTAATGTACCCCAAGAATAATCACATACAAAATCCACATAGGACTAAAACTAAGCAGATTATTTTCCAGTGGAGGAGTAATTTTCCTTTGCCTCAACTACAGAAATGTTTACTGTCTTACTATATTTTAAAAACCAACATGATTATCTTAAAAGGCAATATGAGGAATTTTAGAAGTTTCATTCAACTTCAGACTCCTTTATTTTAGTCAAGGGAAGAATCACTAGAGTGGGGGAACGAGTATTTTTCAGTAATAGGCAGTGAATCTGCTGCTTATTTTATTTTGGGAAATATGATGGATGGAAGATACTTCCTTACTGATATTAAGTACTTTCAAGACTCAGAATGTGAAGGACAATCTCTATCACTTTAAGGAAATGAGTAGTTAACATAATGTTTTTCAAAATACTTAGCTTTACACCTACAAAATATTTAAATAATAAAGAGATATAGATTTAGACACTTGCTTAAAGTACGAGGCACTTAGATGTATCTGTTTTGGAGTTAATATACAAAGCCAATTAGAAAAAATAAGATGTTAAATTTACATTCTGTAACACTTGCCAGGAAGACCTGATGTGGCAAGAAAGCTGGGAAGGCTATGAACTCTCCTGGCCTCCACAGTCATTCAGTGATCACCATGAGGAGTAGCTCTCCTCCCTTGAAGGTTTCCAATAAAAGTTCAAATGGTTTAAAAAAAAGTAAGGCTAAAGATGTCAAAGGCAGATGAGTGGAGATATTTTCAACAGTATTATTGAACGTATTTTAGGTGTCTAGGCCCTATTGAACTTTAGTGATATTTAGGAATCATTTGACACTTACGAAAACCTTATTTGGTTTCTAAATAAATGTGCTGATTTTTTTCATAAGTGTTGAGTAGTTGATAGCTTTTTGGATAAGTCCTTAACAATGTGTATCATAACTCAGCTGTCGTAAAAGTAGTAACTTCAGTGTATGGATCATGGGGATTTCTGTAAAGTTAGATGGTCTGGGGGAACATTAATGAACAACCTTAACAAAAATATCTTGGACATGACTGTCTCTGAGTAACAGATTAGACTGATACTTGCGTCACTTGCAAGATGTGATTTATAGGTTAAAGAGAAAAAAATTGTAACAATGTCTGAGGAAGTTGCAGTCAGTCATTAACAGCTATTTAGAAACCTGATAGTGAAGACTTACTGTAATTTTTCAGAACTGCCTAACTCCCATATAAATAATCTGGTTACCTCTGACAATTGCCTGTTGTATCCTCAGATAGATATTTTAAATGAAATTAGACCTAGATCCTCATACAATTACCCGTTTTGCAAAGTTCACCTCAGCTTCCATGGATGTTGGGCCTTTATAGATGTGGTGGGCCATGAAAATACAATTTTTGATGCATAGCTCCAGTGTGAACCTTTAAAAATCTCTGCCAGAAGTTCCAATGTGCTTACAATCATTCTATAGTACCTTTGTTCACGATAACATGGTGTTTTTTTTCCCAATTAACACCTCTAAGGAAAAGTTCACCAAATAACTTGTTCAGCATAGACTAACCAGCATGGTAGAAGTCTGCAGAGTACTTTAATTGATGTCCATTAAAAGTGCAAAGCTGTTCTGCTATGATCAGACACCCTGAGATACACCTACAAAGGATCTTGATTCCATTAATTTGGTGGATGCTGCTTCATAGGTAATGAAAAATTAAGCAAGCTTTGACCAAACCTTGGGAACATAACTCAGCAGTTAGCAATGGAAACCCAATTAAAATACTTTCCATGTACTTGTTTTTAAATATTCATGCTATTGAACCATTCCCACTTAATGCATAAATGACAACATAATATCCAACTGTAACAGTTGGTGGAAGCCATTTTAAGTAGCAGTTTAACAAACAGAGATGGATTTTAATTTGCAATGCCAGTTGAGCTGTAATAAAAACTAGTATTCCAGCTGTGAAAAAAAAATAAAACACAGCTTGGTTTAGAGTTATTTACAGATGTGTAGGGATTTTCTTTTTTTTTCCTATGCCATACAATGGAACCATTTCATCATTATTCCTTCCCGGAAACATTTGTATCAGATTGCCCTTCCTACCCCTAATTTCTGGAATCAAACTTCTAAGAAAATACACATTAAAATATTATAGCAATTCTTAAGTGTTCATTGATTACAGAATTCAATTTCCTGTTGCAAATGTTACTGTTCAGTGTTAATATAGCTGTTTACTTGTTTTTATGGACTGTGATGAGCTTCTGTTGACTTTGAGATAAATCCTATACTGCTGTCTTTGAATGATTTCCATGTGTGGGCATTGTTGCTGTCGCCTGGAGTGTTATTAGGATTCTTGCAACTTTGATTTCTGTTTGTTTATCCTTCTCAAAATATCAGCTGCTGGAATCATGGTATTTTGTGAAAGTTTTAGCGCTTTTTCTTTAATAATGAAATTCCCAGTTGCATGAGGGAAAAGTCTGCAAATAAGGGCCAAGCAGACCCTTGAAATATCTTCAGAAAACCCAAACCAAAAAATCCAAGCTTTTCTTTTCTTAACAGTAGGTTAGGGCAAGGAGAAGATAGGATCACGTATTCTAAAGCAAGCCTGGAGGAACGGTTCTCAGTACATTCCTAACTAGCACAGTGACCTTTCTGCCCTAGTTTATGGCTTTATTTAATACATATGACATTATGGTCCCTGAAGATTTATCTGTAGCTAAACATAAGCTCCCATGAACAAAATGTTCATTGCCCTGGGAAGGGTTAGGTAAAATACTTTTTATTATTTGGATTAAGGAATTTGGCCACTGAAAGTTTTCTTGCTTTTTCAGTGTTTTGGGTTTTTTTTCCTTTCTTTGTATCAACATAGTCTTATTAGAGACCAAACAATGGTAAAATGGACTATATGTAAGCTAAGCACTCGGGGACCTGAAAGTCTGCAAGCAATAAGCATAGCAGCCAAGTTCCCAGAGAGGACAATTTGTAGAACTCATAAGCCTGAAGTCCTTTAACTGAAGCAGTAAAGTTCAGAAAAGAAATGGGGACAACTTCAAAGACACTAAGAAGTTGTGATTAGAAGTTTGCAATATGCAGGAAAACAATGGGGAGGAAAAAACAGGTATGGTGCACTCACACAGCCAGGCTGGAAATAAGGCTTTATTAGAGGATAGGAGAACGATGCACGTTAAGAAGAGGAAATAGCTCTTCTGACC
Organism: Gymnogyps californianus; assembly: GCF_018139145.2. Classification (NCBI taxonomy): domain Eukaryota; kingdom Metazoa; phylum Chordata; class Aves; order Accipitriformes; family Cathartidae; genus Gymnogyps; species Gymnogyps californianus. The sequence continues at coordinate 8,103,076 of NC_059482.1, forward strand.
TTGTGTAGGAAATCATGTTGATTGTGTCTACCTGAGATTCAAGCTTTCTTATTTTAACTACAATTTTTAGAATGGTCTCAGGTTTCACTCTGAATAGCTCAAGTAACAGGCAGGACTGTGGAAAATATTTCAGTGACAAATGGAGAAGCTGCAAGTAAATATCTGAATTATAGCCTCCTTAATTGGTAATGACATCAGGAGAGTTTAACATGAGCTACTGTCATCTGAACTGCGTGTGCATTAAACAGATGAAGAGCACAACAGTAACTTAGCATACGCATGAACTGTTTAGGAGGAATGAGGAATATGGGGAAAGGTTGAATCGCAGTACAGTGCATGTAAAAACCAGAAATATTCTTGAACACTTCAGCCTACTGCAGTAAAATTAATAGTGTATCTTGTGGTGGAGAAAAAGGTTAAAAAAAATCCCCTGAGAAAACAGTTTTGAAGAATGCAACTTTTATAAAGTGTGAAGAATTTCAGTTCCACCCCACAAGCAACTGTAAGAAGTTGTTTGTTTTCTCAAGGGTTTTTTCTTGTATTTCAATGTAATTGCCTTTCAAAAAAATGGGTGACAAAGCATTTTGCATTAGTGCACATCAGGAAAGAAGACTCCTCAAATGCACCAAAACGTGTCGGACAGTGTGTCCTGGTGTAGCGTGCAAGCCTAAAGCCCATGTGACTTTATCTGACAAGCAGGAAGCAGGGTCAACTGGTCCTTTCAGTTGCCCGGCCCTGAACTGGTGGGAGAGATGTAGACTGGCACTGAATCTGAGGACTGATCAGAAGGTGGGTCACCATTCCTTATGCGTAAGCTGAAAGGTCTGCTCTCCTGATACTCTCTATTTGAAGTGCACCTAAAGAACGCTTCAGCAGAAAGGCTGAAGAGTAATGGCTACTGTCTGCAACCAGGATGAGAACTTCTTTGCCTCAATTTCCTTTTCTTTTGAACCAATAGATGTCAGTGATGAGTGACCTTTTTGGGAAGAGACTAAGAGCAACACTTCAACAGTAGGAAGAACAAATATGAGAGTATAACATGAAATCTTGACTTGCATGCCAAGAGAGACATAAGAAAGATGAAGAAAACAAGAGGCCTAATTCCCTTCCATCTTTCTGCAAGACTACAACACTAAATAGCCATCTTCTGGGAGAGTACTTGCTCATGTACATGCACTGAAAATACTAACTTACCATCCATCGCTATCACCTCTCTCGTTTCTGGCTTACACCTTTTGAGATTCCAGGAGAAACTTTTTAGAATTTAAGCTGTTCACTTTGCTGCCTTCAGGGCTGGGTTTCTGTCATTCTTAGTTAAAAGCTGGTGGCATGGCATTTTTGCAGAGGGCAACAGTATTACTGCTATGCAGATCACTTAATTATTCCAAGTGTTATGAGTGCAAGTCTCTGAAGATGACAATGTAATGTAGGGAAAGCCGAAATGAGAGGTAATGAAAGGTAATGAAAAAGTCAGAGGTAGACAAGATGATCCTGTGATGCGAGGTCAAACAAAACAAAACACTTAATAAAGGACTGTGGAGCTGGAATTAGCCAGTATTGCTGAATGGGCCACCAGTGTCACAAAAGCAATATACTCACTGGGAGTGGAGGAACGTAGAATGTCAATGCAGTATACAGCTAACTCCTCATACTCCCTGGAGGCTGCTTAAAAGCTAACAGTGCACCTACTGAAAAAGATTTATCCTGTATTCAGCTGATATGTGTAAAAGAAAAGATGAAGCTTCTTGAGGGAAGTGGTAAAGCAAGCAAACACAAAATGACTGTCACCCCCCCAAGAAGAGCTCTCTCAAAATTATAGGCTTTCCTGAATGAAGGGTGCAACCAGAGGCATGGACATCTCCATGACGTCTTTTGCCCCAAATGAAAATGTTATTAGAATTTAGGAAAAAAACTTCTACGGAAAATAAGTAAAATTTACCTGATCATTCAGAGCCAGGACCAGACTATTCATTATCAAAATTTCACTTAATGCCTGGAACTAGACTATTGAGTTTACAGGGAAGAGACTATAGGAAATCGTACCACACTGCCTTCATTCTGCACCTCCGTGCCAAGGAACTTGTTGGTGTAGGTTATTGTATTTATCATTTGAATTGAGAAGAAACTGCAGTATCTTTCTGGCTTGGACCATGACCCTCCTGTGCTAGGTATTTTACAAACAAAAAATAACAAGACACTCCCTGTCCTAAATCACTTTTAATCTTAAAACAGATAACAGATGGATACAGGCAGATGGCAGAGAAAAAAATTGTGACTAGGTCTGATCAAGAATGTTTTCTCATCAAAACCATGGTGATTGATAAGCCCTCCTTTAAAAAATTTGGATTTGACAGTCTTGACAAAACTTTTGATGAAAAGTAAAGGACAGAATTTCCAGTCAAGGTAAGGAGACCAGCAGAGAATAATAATGAGGTTGTTACTTAAGTGGGCTGTTGTAGATCAAAGTTCAAGTGTTTTGTCTGAATTAGGTATGATCTACATCAGGCTTTCATACTTTCTGTGTGAATACTACCCCTTAACTTCATCTGGAAGAAGGCCCTGCTTATTTTAAATATACACACACACATATATGTATATATACACAGACACACGCACACATACGCTAATGAACCAGTCTCAGATTTGTCTCAGTGTAGAACAAGACTCAAGTTTTCTTGAGAAAATCACTTCCATTTTATATGTAACTAAAGCTAGTATATGGAGAAGGAACATGCAGACAGGGAAAGTATAGAAATAAATTACCTGAAAGGCAAATATTTATGTTTCAATCACTGATTTGGCTTCAGCACTAGTCTCAAACTGGTGTAAATTCTTGTAGCTCGTCCAGCTACAACAGAGATGTTCCAATTTAAATCCTCAGATATATAGTCTTGGAGTCCACACTTAAATTTCTTTTAAAACATTGGACAAGAAGGTAGACTTGTAGTGAACCTTTACAGAGGAATGAACTCTGGACTGTGTAAGGGACTTTCATATAGATCGCTGTTATCAGAAGGGCAGAACGCTTCCTTCTGAGTTCTCTTCCTTCAGTTGTTCATCTCAAAAGAACATTACGTTTCCTCTTCTGTAAAGGGGTCTTCAACAGTTTTCAACAGCGCCTCCTGAGTGTCCTTCATTCACAGCATTACAGTGGAAATACAGCAAGGAGTTTAAACGGAGATGGTGAGAGGATGGCTTAGAGATGGGAAAAATGTTGTGTGCCATGGAATAAATTATCTTTCTATTTAAAATTGTGTAAGAAAGCTGTTTCTGTAACCTTCAGAGGGTGAAATCTCTGATGAACCAATATCAGACACCCAGTAAAAATGTTTAGCTTAATATGAAATAACCTCTCAATAATAATAATAATAATAATAAACCCTTTATTTTTAGGATGTGTGCCATACACTGCTAAGCATGGGAGAAACAAACAGGAATCTCCCTATCTCATCCCCTACAATTACCCAAAAGTAAAGTTATTTTAAGGCAAACTTTAGGAAGGAAACTGCATTTACATATAAATGTACATCTTATTCAGCACTAAACTGGCAATATTAAAGCTAATTGAGGGTAAGTACTAATTGGAAGTTTGATTTGCATAGTTTAACAGTGGAATAGTGTAAATATATTGGGATGCAAAATATAAAGTGAATCTTAATTCAGTACTAGTATCCCTTTCATTGGTGTATGGATACAATCAATGACTATATTGGTGTCCCTTCTGTTTTGACGTATTGCAGTATTTTGTGTAAAATTAATTTTAATACATTGAAGCTCCCATAAAATAGTTTGCTTCCTACTCATTGTAATGGTTTTTTGAATGAAATAAAACATTTCATGGCTTAAATTAGCTATATTCCTTACATATTTACCATGTTCAACATTTTATTGACTTAAAAATGTTGCTTGAATTTACTTTGTGAGCTAATGGGTCATTTCACCATGAACAGTCATGCACAAGCTTGTGGAAGTTTAATCCAAGCTTTGAATGACATTATTTTGAACAAGAGTGTTCTCTTACAAACCAGATCTACTTCTGTAAGGTAGAATAGAAATAGAAACAAGATTGAATCTTTTTATTTGTTTTGTTTTATTTTGTTTTTGTCTTAACCACAATGGAACAATCAGTAGTAGACAGTGAAGCTTTCTCCCCTAGCAGAGTACAAATTATTCATTAAGATGTGATAGTTGGGTTTTTTTGAGAAATCCATTTTTTATGTTTTTCAGGCTAAACATAGGTCAGAAAATGGGATTTGCCTCATCGTACCTCTGTTTTTATTCAGTGTTTAAAGGGTTGTGGTTTAAGAAACTTTTTAGTTCTTAAAGATTTATGATTCTGTTTTAAAGATTATAAAAAATATTCTTGTTGCAATTAAAAAAAAAAACCTTTCAGTCTTTATCTGAATTTAATTATCCCAGTAAGAAAAGCTTTAATTTTAACATTTCCTTTTAAGGATGGAAGTCTGTTTCTGTAATTTAGAAGTATGTCTTGTGAAGTAAATTAAAAACACCATCAGTGTACAGAAAGAGGCATGTAATGGGGAATTTAGACATTTTTCCTATAAATTTATGCTCTGAATTTTGAATTGCTACTAATTTTCTCCCTATAAGATTGGAAATGGGAATAATATAATATCATCTTTTCTCCAGCGCAGCCATTTAAATGTTGTCAGCAGGCTAAGTCATGTCTAAATACTTAACAGAAAGTAGAAGGAAAACATTGTGCTGACTAGAGGTAAAGATATTTAGTGATAGCATGAGAAAACGCTTTAAAAGCAAAGTTTAACTCCTGAAAAATAGAGGCTTTGGATTTTTGGAAGGAGCTAATCATGGGAACTTAACTAAAAAGTGACCTGAGTTTATAAAGGAAGTCTTGATTGACCTGCTCCCTCTCCACATCATGGAGTCTGTCTTGCTTTCCCTCTTTGTCAATTGAGTTTCCTTCTGGCCCTAAAGCATGCCTCTCTCTTTATGTATCCTGCCTACATTTTTTTTGAGACTTGAGATCCCTGTAAGTTATCCCAGGTAACATTTATCTTACAGATAACGGTCAAAATCAGACAATATTAATAAAATTAATTCTTATTAAATAATATTTATTTGGCCTCTGGAGAGACTTCTTCACAAGCTCTTCTTGGACTGGACCGGTTTCCTTAGTGTTCAGCCAATTTTTTTTCCCTAATGTCATCATCACTGAGTGAGAGCGATGAAGTTTAATGACCCTCCATTGTCTTTGGTCTGGGACTTACATATAACCAGTCCTACATACGGTGGCACATTTTGTGACACAGCAATTTATGTACATAAGAAAATTCCCCGAACTGTCACAGAAGCAATCCCTTTTCTATCACAGTTAAAAAGAAAAATAATAAAAATGCATTTCTGTTAAAGCTGAAGTCTTAGCTAGTATATTTGGAATAAAAACAAAATTACTATGATAGTTTTCCTTTGACTTTATGGCAGTATAAGAAGGATTAATACACTGTATGAGCATACTGGATGATAATAAAATAGAAGAATTAAAATCACTTCAACACATTGTAGACAAACCTTTGAAAATAAGTAAAAATTCAGTCTTACGTATCAGAATAATTGGAATGTATGAGTAACTTTTCCTACAAAAAGCTACTTTTTAAAATGCTCATTATCAGGGTGTAACAGGAGCAAGCATTGCATTGGTAGAGATAACATGTACAGAGGGACAAGAAATTGAAATGGTGGAGAAAGTCTACAGAAGGTTAAGGAGGAGGCGGGGAGAAGATGATCCATCTATCATTTCTGCCACAATAAATCTTCCTTTTTTGAGAGAATAGTGTGACCCCAGAACAATGAGAACAAAATTGCTCTGCTATGCTGTTTCCAGTGTCTTAGTACCACTATGGAAGTCTTACTGATCATGAACAGATCATGTTTTGTAAGTGTTTATTGTCACAGGAAACATGATTCCTGTGTTTTAGTAGAAGGTGCTGAACATTTCTATTTCTGACAAATAGCAAATCTCTAAAAAAAGGATTGTATTTAATACAAAATTAAATAATAAAATAAAAAAATAAAATAAAACGAAAGATACAGGATCATCTCTTTAGCCAGTAGGTTTCTATTATTCATCAAATCAGAAGGTAAGTCTTCTGTGTCATTTTTTCAAATGGCAACAACAGAAACTAACAACGAAGAAACACCCAGGCACTTCAGTTGATGTAACCATGAAGATGGCAGTGCGCTTTGAAAAATAGTGTGCCATCTCAGTGTGGAAGTGACAGACTCTGAATGTGGAATGTATGAAAGAAAATGTGTTACGGTGATAGTACAGATGTGGATAAATGGCATGTATGGGTTTGTGTTTCTCCGAAGAACAGTATAAAAATTAAAGCACAATTTAAAAAAAAAAAAAAATTACATAGAAAATCTAAGAAATGAGTGGCATCTTGTTTTGATAGGGAAAATATGTATACATGGCACATAGTATATTAAAAGTTGTAATACCATCACTGCTGATCATAATTAATATTAGAAGACACAAATAGGTCTAAGAACTTGCATTAATCTCCTTTTCTAAATGCTAGAAGTTGCTCTGTGCTTAATTAAGGGGTAGGATAATCTTGTCTTTATGGCTAGGCTGGAACTGAGTAGATATTTGAGTCCTGATTCTGCTACATGCTTCCTTTATGTTAATCAGAATGCTTTTATCTCTATTTTTTTGTTTGAAAATTGGATGTAACAATTCCTTTCCTCACAAGAGAAAATATTATATCTTACGCTAATTTTATAGTGAAAACTTATTGAGTAAAGCAATTTTATTTCCACTTTGTCTGGAACTTAACTTTTTAACTTTTGAAAAAAAGGAGACTTAGCTTTATCTTGTCTTGATGTCCAAGATATTTGATTGCTCTTTCATTTGTAAAAAAGGGATAAGCAGATACAGTGAGTGAAAGCCAAAAATGGACCAATTCAGAGTGCAAAATAAAGGGGACATTTTTAGAAGGCCAGAAAGGTAAACATTACAGACAGATTAGAATTTCTATCAACTGTAATCTTTTAATGAAGGCTAAACAATTTTCTGAAAGATATTTTATAGCTCGGCAGAAGTGACAGACTTGATGCAAAAATTATTGGTCTGCATCACGAAGAAGGTCAGTCTAGACTGTCCCAATAGTTCATTCTGGCCTTACATTCCATAAATCTGTGAATTAATGTTTGTGAGTCATGCTGATACCATAATGATGGAGGCCATAGAAGCATGTAAGTTATGCTAACTTACTACAGGTCTTGGAAACAGAAGGGAAGAGAGACTGCTTCCAGAAAGCTATCTATGAACAGATCATTGCAATATTTTTCACAAGTTAATTCTGTGAAGGGCATCTTATGTTCTGTAATGACAAGTTCTTGTGCATGACTGTGAATCCATCTGCTTTGTTCTGTGGGTTAGCTGATGAGAGAAAATTGGATTTGTTGGTACAGGGAGTTATGTCTTGGATGAGTGGTACAAAAACAGGTCACAAAACTGAGAACTAGGCTTGCTTTTTTTTTTTTTTTTTTTTTTTTTTAAATCCCCCCAAATTATTTATTTGCAAAGAATGAACTATGTAGGTTGCCTCCTCACAGATTTGGTCATGTTTACTAAGTCATTTCAAAGGAAAGGAAAAATTGTTGTCAGCGCTACGTGTCCTGGATGGAGTTGTGGGAGAATGGCCTTTTTCGTAGCGTCCAGGAGCTCAGCTGTTACAGAATTCACCTGGAGTATGGCAAGTCTGAGATCCTCCTGCCTGGAAGGATTTCAGTTCAAGTTTCTAACCTTCCAGGGAAATGACCTAGTCAGCAGGTACCAGCATATTCTGGTAGTGTGGAGACAGAGTCAGCTCCAGGTGAGCTTTCTGATTTTCTGGTTCTCACTGTCTTGTTTTTGGTATTAATGAATATTTTGGAAGAAGAACTGAAAGTCTTTGCTTAAGTATAGCTTTTCTGTTGGGGGCATTAGGAGGTAGGAGAAATGAATACCATTTTCTTCTAGCAGTAGAGATAGCTATGGGTTTCCTGTGCTCCTGTGTGCTTTAGCCATGCACAATTATATATATGATTGGATAAGTAGCTTCCCTGGAAACACTGTGAATCTTAGCCTCTTTTTTCTTTTTTTTTTTAAGCTTTTCTTAAGCTATTACTCCAACACTTTGTTTTAGGAGCAGAATGTTGCATGTAGGGTGAAAATGATTTGTTGAATTATTTTGCTATCTCAGTGAGAAAAAAGCAAATGATTTAAAATCCTTTTAATCCAAAAGGATATATTATTTCTTTTTCAGGTCAGTAAATGAAGCAAAAAATGAAAATATTTTTATAGTCCTGTGGGTTTCTGAGCATGGTGAAGATGGAAACAGTCAAATAGTTGCTGTTAAAATTCAAGAATGTGAATAGTCCTCGTGTCTATAGAGACACTGACTTTACTGGGATTATTTGCATGCTTAAGTGTCTCACTAAATAAGAACAGAATAGGCTGGAGTTGATTTTGGTATTGTATTATGCTGAGATAACCACTGATTTGGGTGAAAATAGTGTATCAGTGTAATGAATCATATCCATAATATTTTTAAATCGATTTTTTTTTTTTTTAAAAAGAAAATCCATGGCAGAATTGGGGAGTTATTCAGGAAAATAACTCTTCATCTTACCCCTATCAGAAGCAACAGTTTAACATACAAATAGGGGGAAAAAAATCAATGCCTTTTTCTGAGTTTCTCCCTGTTTCAAGCCCTCGCACAGTGAAGGTCACATGCACCTTCATTCATCCCTTATCTTCTGACGTTTTTCAAGGCATACCTTGTGTTCAGTGTTCATGCCTGGAGCATTATATGTCCTTAGCACATCCTTCAGGACAATATACAACTCTCTTATCTTCCTAGATTCAGAGACATAGACTGCAGTTTGAGAGGAGGCTGAAAGCTCAGTAAAACAAACGGTCATATAAGGTCACGTATGTTTCACATTGGTCATCTTTTCTGTCAGCCTGGGCTGCACGTTTTATTTTCTTGTTTCCCATCTGTGTATTACATACTTGGAATTATTTTAAATCTTACTATTTCTAGAAGTGAAAAGCACAAAACATAACACAATCATGTAAGCTACAATGCACTTTGCAAAAAGTTTGGATGACTAATATTCATCTGAAGAGTAGTGCAAGTAACTGACTGTTGTTTGCAGTCTAAAAAGGAAAAAAAAATCAGGTCAAACAACATTTGCTCCATTCTGAGCGCTTAGTCACATTAACATTAATAATTGAAGTACAGTTTTAAACAAAACCTGATTTAAAACAAAACATTGAAATAAGTAAAATATTAAAATATGTAAAATATTTTCAGAGAAAGATATATTTTCTTGAACGTATTTCACGTAAGTTCAAGAAAAGTTTTAATCTATTTGAATCTGTATTTGCTTGGGTGGACTGGCTTTGGTGTGGGTGGAAGGAAGATTGCATGTATGTGTTGCAGCAGGTCAACAAGAACTGAAGATGTCAAATAAATTGATACCAAAAGTCACTTCAATTACTTTAAACAATATTTCTCAAACTATGAAAATTGGAGACCCTACTGTTTTTAGGAATTAAATTTTCCCTGGAACTCTTATGTGTTCTTTTGTTTATATTTTCTAACATACCCTCACTTACACGCACACAGAGATTGTTTATGTCCTTCTATACTTCAGAATACGATACTTTAAGCAGCCTATAACAGATGTAGAATCTGGGCAAGATACTGCATTATTCATTCCAGTCAGTTTGAGTTATTGATTATGGCATTTTGAGGTATTCCTGCACTTACTTTTTTCCTTCTCCCTTGTGGACTGATAATCTAGAAAATGAAAATGAACAGGGAAAAATAAGAGCATAGTCTTGGTTCCATTTTCATTTCTTTGTTAAATTCAATAGCACATTAATGAGGCCTTTGTTTTTCTTCAGAGCATCACCATTTCCATATCTTGCACATGGTCATCCCTCAGAGAAGCCTGGCTGCATGCATTGTGTCAACCCTTGGCTTGATACAAAAGTGCAGAATTTTCATTTATAGAAGCACAGCATTTTCTTCCTTTATAAATGCCAAACTGAATGAAAAATACTCCTTAGAGAATTAGAAAATAATGAATGATTGGCATTTGGTGTACAATTTCTTATTCTAGTGAGATTTTGGCATGCCATTCACTGGGAAATTCAGAGTATTGAATGACATCCACATTTACCACATGGGCTGTCAAGGCATACTATGTGTCAACACCTTTGCAGAATATCACTTGAAGCCTAATTCCTCTTATTTATGGGTATCTGATTTGGTGTTTCCGAATAAGGTATTGTATATATTTTTTTCGCACTCTAAAGCTGTTCATGTTACTAAAGCTATGGCTTGGTCTCTTCACCTGCAAAGGGTATCTGTGTGTGGGGATGGGGGTTAGGGGAAATACATGGGAGCACACATGCACTGAGTAAGCGATAGAGTATGCTTAATTCTATGAGGATCTCTTGCACTTTCTCACATGTTGGTACCTTAACGCAATATGGATCCTGTGGCATCCAGTAAGTAACAGGAACTGGTTCAAAGTCCAACTGGTGGCCAGTTAAAAGTTGTTTCTCAGGAGTTGATACTAATAAAGGGCTACTGTTGTTTCAGTAATGACCTGTTTGTTGGGATGAAATCCTCAGCAAGTTGGTGGATGACACCAAATGAGGTGGAATAGTTGATCTGCTTCATAAAACAGGGCTGCCACTCAAAATGATGTGAACAGAATGAAGAAATGGGCTGACAAAAACTTACATGAGGTTCAATAAAGACAAAAGCACTGTTCTGCGCCTGGGATGTAACAACCCTAAGACGTGGTACAGGAAAGGGGTTGTGTAGCTAGAGGACAGCTCTGCATGGATGCTTTGGTAACATAGTCCCAAGTGTGTGTGAGAGACGGGTACTGAGTTTCCAGTAATTCTTGCTTTGTGAATAATCAGTGGCCACTGAGAGGTGATATTAAGTACAGGTTGGTGTTTGAAATACATAAATGGTGATTAAGGTTTCATCATACCAATAATTTCCAGCATATTGCAGTTCTGGAAAGAACCACAAAATCAAGTGCAACTATGTTATTCCAGATATGCAGTGTATTCTGTGTTCATTACAACAGGATAGGTCACAAATGAACCAGTTTCAACCCTCTACTGTTATGCTTTTTGTAAGTTTTCTTTGCTATCTAAGCAATATCTTATTTGTTGCAATGTAATCCCTTTGCTTGTTGCCCTGTTCACCACAGCCTGGAGAGCAGATTGAATTCTCCATTTGATTCCCCCCCCCTTGTCGGCTGTGTTTCTCAGTCTCTGATCATTTTTTTTTCTCACTTCTGGATTCTCTCAAATTGGTTTTTGTCTCTCCAAGTGTGTTGCCCAAAAGTGGACTTAAATTAACTGAGGACTTCTGAGTGCTGAGCTGAGCTGAGAGATTTCTTTCTGTATCTTGCAGGTCATCATTTTGCTTATAATGCCAGTATGGTGTTTCCCTTTGTGCAACACCTAAGAGGTGATTCATGTTCAGCTTGCAATCCACTATAACTCCCAAATCCCTTCATATGAAACTGCTATCCAACCACTTCATTATGTAGTGATTTATCTAGATTTCTGAATAACAGTAGTAGAGTGGTGAACACAGCTGCCTGGAACAGGTTTCATTCTTGGCCACTGACCGTCCAAATAAATATCTTTAGAAGGTTGTACCAGCTGCTTGTTAGAGCAAAATAGCCAAGAGCCAGGAAAATTCTGAGATCAAATCCTAATTAAACTGCTGACTTGCTGCGTGACCTTGGGTGGCTACATTCTTTGTGTAGCCATGAGCCCCAAATCAAAACCTCTCAACTGAACTTCTCTCTGAAGACAGATTAAAAAAAATGTACAAAACAGAACCTATGTACATCACTGACAGTAACGTTCTGTTTGTATTGAACTTCTAACCTGACCCCTGACACTTAATGCAAAATACATCTGTGCCTTCCTATATTCTTCTTGTTCTTATTTGTTTATATGGGATTGTAGCTGCGTTATGATTAACATAGATACATCTGCACAGGATTATTGAAAGCAGGTTTTTGCAGACCTGATTACCTATTTTATCATACAGAAACGTGGAAATTTTTTTTGTACAGCTTATATAAGATTATGCATTTTTGTCATAAAGTGTATTGGCTATAGTGCTCTGTGTACGAGCTTCAACACAGAAGTTTACTGCTAGGCACTACGCTAATAAACACTAAGTTGTTAACTTAAGTCATGCTGGACTTAGGCTGTATGCAGAAGGCTAATGAGTTCAGGGACAGCAGGGAAGAAAATGAGGATGAATAACCAATGTCCTAACTGCCTGTGAAACTTGAGCTGTAGTAGAAAAACAAGGGGGAGGATATGCAGTTACAAATGTGACAAATCAAAGCACACATCTTTGTGTATAGTTTGCCAGGGACCTTGTCTGGAATGTGTTTTAAATGCTAACCATTCATCCAAACAAAACTGTAATATGCCAGTTTGCACAAGCACCAGTTGATCTATTTGGCAGCTGAACAGATAGGAAATCTCTGTGAAGTTTGCAGGATTCCCAGTCACAAGGGAGTACCAAATGGAGGCACATCTGCCTTACTGTAACTTCGTCCAGCTGAAGCCCTGCAGTGTGACCTAGCTGATGAACGTATCTGGCTTGGTAGCGCTGAACTTCCCAAGCTTGAAGGAGATGTTTGCTGTCATATGATTGGAGAGCTCACAGAGGTGCCCCAAATGGTAACCAGCCAATGTAGTTTTAAAGGTCAGACCATTCTCAAGAGCCAAATCCTACCATGCTGGCTTCATAGCATTGTTGCATGAGTGGTACCCTCTCATTGAGTGTAATGCAGATAACTATGGAAATAGGTGTGCACCACTGAAAGAGCACAAATTCGGCTTATTATTTACCGTGCTAGGCATTAAGAGGTAAATGAATAAATAAGATGTGCCATCTTAACAAGATTTCTCAAATGATATAGAAACACAGAGAAGGGAAGTGAGAAGAACAGAGGAGGGTCAGAGGAGGAAGATGGGTAGGAAGGCATGCACTGTTCTGTTCTTAGGTCTGCAGTTGCCTGAGGTGGTTGGTTGGCTGGTTAGTTTTTGGCAGGGGTAGCATTTTTGTTTTCATGTGTTGAATGGTACCTAGTGGTTATTGTCATGATGCTGATAAAAGCTATGGGGAATTCAAATAATGCTTGGTATATCTTTACTGCATACTGCAAGGAAGACAGGAAATACTCAAGTTAGCTGTGAACAATCTGCGTTTTTAGTGATGACCAAGGGTCCGCTGGGTTAATTTATTCTGCAGTTTCGATTTATTTAGAGCTACTTGGGGAAATTTGTGTACTGGCGGATTCTGTGCTATATAGGTATTTCCCAGACTAGGTGGTTCAACAGCAGAGTCATACAGGGGTTTTTTGAATGTTAAATATAAAAAGGAATCTCTGCTGATCTTCTCGGTAATTCTGCCATGGATAAAATGTTGTACAAGTTTTTCTTCTAAGGTAGAAAGCAATAATTGAATTATGAACTGCACCTGCGTATCCTGCTGATCATGAGCTAGGAAAGCATAAGCAAAGTTTGTGCAAGAGCAGGACTTCTGCTCAGATGCTGATAGGAACACTGTTGTTCTGGAACTTCACAATTAAAATATGGTTCAGTTACAAACATGAACTGAAGTTGCATACTACCTAGAGTGTTGCATATGAGAGTTAAGTATTTGGAGATAAGGTTTTCAAAAATAGATGAAATAAAAATGTAAGTGCTTATATTATTTAATACTAGACATGGCAGTCTTAGATCTGATTTCTCAGCTTGTGAATCCTTGGTAACTGCAGATGAGTTTCTCATCACCTCTACAGGACCTTCACTACCATTTTTGTCCTCTGGTACCTGAAACTCCGCTACTTCCATCAGTCGCAATCATGATCTAATCATGATCTCTCTTCCTATTTCCCTACAGTTGTAAGAAGTTCTCTTGTGTGCTGGAGAAAGGTGCCCCAGTCGGAGGATGCTCAGTCAATCTTCTATACAGGAGGTACTACTGAGAGGTGGAAGTGGCTCTTTGAACAGCAAGGTTTGTATAATGCTAAGTGTTGCTTTGTATGCTGGTTGTATAACATAGTTCATCGATAGCACCAGAAAATCATTAATTGCCCCTTATTCAAACAGCAGCTGCTTTTGGTATTGTTTCTGTGATTGTTCTCTAAAGTGAAAGCTCCTAAGGTGTGGGCTAAAGAAAGCAAATTCATACCTAGTTTACTGATCAACTCAGAAATGTGGAACATAGCTTAGCTTTAATGTGGAGGAGTAGCTCTTGCTCACAGAGCTTATTTTTTTACTTGCACTCGCTGTCTCTTTCAACATTATATCTCTCTTCCAATGTTCGATATACATACATACCTACGTGTGTGTGGAGGTGCTGGGGAGGGGTTATGTATCTATATCTCCAAGTATTGACGTTCTTGGTTTTGAACAAAATCTATCTTTGGCTGATTCAGTGACCGTTTTCACTAGCAAGCAAAAGGCACAGTGGCCCTAGCTACTTTCAGACAAATTTACAACAAGCCAAAAATGACTGAGCACAAGCACCTAACAAAGGAGTTACTGAACGGGGACAGGTCAGTAAGCAGTTTGCTAAACTGACTAATTCCAAAATAAGCTAATTTATCCGTTGTGTAAGGAAGCCTTACAGAAGTCTACAGAAGCATGTGCTATAGCTGATTTCAGCATAATTTTTATGACAGCAGTTAAAGCTTGATGTTAAAACATATTTTTAATGCTTATAACACAAACTTGTACAACTGTGCTAACGAAAAGTAGTGTTTTTCTTTTGTATTGTATGAAATTTGTGAAAAATGAAAATTTTCCCTGAAAACCTTTTTCACCATCTCACAGTGCTGATACTCTAGTAGTAACTATATTTCTTATCCAGTTCAAGAATCTAATGCTGAATTTTCCATGCTATTAAGCTGAAAACACTTATTTATCAAAATGTTGCTGTCACTGAATTTAATACTCAATTTATGGCAGTAAAATCTGAGACAGTTGCTAACACTTCTACCATTCTTGGAGAATATTATCCTGTCTCTTAAAAAAACTATGGCAAATCTCACAAATAGCTAGTGGCATTATTTATAACTAGCGTTCTTTTCAGTATGCACCATCGTACAGTTTTCACTAATGGTGTCAGTTCCTTTACCAAGTGTCATGGTTTAACCCCAGCCGGCAACTAAGCACCACGCAGCTGCTCGCTCACTCCCCCACCCAGTGGGATGGGGGAGAAAATAAAAATAAAAAAAAAACCCTCATGGGCTGAGATAAAGACAGTTTAATAGGACAGAAAGGAAGGAAAAATAATGATGATAATGATATGACAATAATAATACTAAAAGAATTAGAATATACAAAACAAGTGATGCACAATGCAATTGCTCACCACTCACCAAACAATGCCCAGTTAGTTCCTGAGCAGTGATCCGCACCTCCCGGCCAACTCCGCCCAGTTTATATACTGGGCATGACATCATATGGTATGGAATATCCCTTTGGCCAGTTTGGGTGCGCTGTCCTGGCTGTGTCCCCTCCCAACTTCTTGTGCCCCTCCAGCCTTCTTGCTGGCTGGGCATGAGAAGCTGAAAAATCTTTGACTTGGTATAAACACTGCTTAGCAACAACTAAAAACATCAGTGTGTTATCAACATTATTTTCCTACTAAATCCAAAACACAGCACTATACCAGCTGGTAGGAAGAAAATTAACTCTATCCCAGCCAAAACCAGGACACCAAGGCAGGATTAAGGCCTCAGGAAGCCTTTTGGCAAAACTACAACTTCTAAGGATAAATATAGTACAAATCAAGATAAGAGCCCGTGGTAATATATCTCTAAGAGCAGGTATCATGCAAAATACTTTAATGACAGCTGAAGAGTATAGAGATACTATGCAAATAATGCTGAGATTCTAGATGGATAACAGCTAGGCATGCACGGATATGAAATTTTCCATGCTGAACCCTCAAAGACAGCCTATCTGCAAATAATAGAGAATTTCTGGGCAAAATATGAACAAGACAGAATGTTCTCCTTCAGTACTTCGAACAGTATAAACAAGAATGGAAAAATACTGAGGAATAAGCCCGTTTCATGAGGAAAGCTGACTCCCCAAAAGAAGTTTCTAATGCACACCCTTGTAGAGTCCACTCTTTTCACGTAGCTTGCTTGCTGCTCTGTCCAGCTATTTACATCACTAGTTACATTAGATCAATCAGAATAAAAGCATAGACTGCAGAGTCAGCTTACTGATTCAAACGTCTAAACTGATTGAAGGATATGAAATGTCAAGGAAGTTAGAGTTTAGCATTTTATGCTTTCTGAATCCCAAGTTTCATGAATACCTTTCAGGCAATTCTAGAATCTCGTAGTTATTCCAAACCCAGGAATAACTGCAGGTCCTGGCTTTTGGCTCTATCTTCTGTTGCACTTAGTAATTTTTTAGAACAAAAGTCCTAGATTTTCATCCCTGTCTGAAAAAGAACCAACCTCCTCAAATCTGTTTTCTGTACTAGATGTATGAGACTTAGTAGGTAAAAATATATTAACTGACTGTAGACAAATTCTTTTGTGGTATAAAGGAAGCAGAATGCTTTCCAACTTATGTACACAGTAGGAAATAATATGTTTTTCAAGGCAATTGCTTTCCCCTTGTTTCAAAAAACTGGCAATGAGGTTGATGTAAACAATATGTAAAGACAACTGAATCTTAAAGGGAGGCAGGTTTTTTGGAACACCGATTTAAGCCAGTATGCATAGCAATCGCTCATCATCTCTCAGGATTTGACCCCTTATACGAACTGTAAAACTATAAAATGCACAGGACACACAAACAAAAAAGAGAAAACAGCAGGCCTTGTAAAATGTGGAAAAAGAACTGCACTTTGCTAATAGGGATGAAAAGAAGAATGTGCTTTCACTCCAGCTTATCTGTCTGAAATAGCAGTACACCCAATGTTTTCACTGATTCGTCTGAATAATATTAAATAATGAACTCCAATGAATGCTTATTGCTCATTGTTTTCCCAAATAGCCACATATCGTTCTGTTTCATCCGGCCCAAATGATCACAGATGTATTTTAGTTGAGATTTTCAAAACTGTTTATGTTAGCAGCAGCTGATAACTCTGAATAAAACGTGTCAAATGGCTGTTGGGACCAACCACTTCACTCAAACACAAAGGCAAACATTTGAGTCTATTTACAGCTTGAAACTTCCCCACAGAGCACAGCTGTCTTAAGTGCAATTATTTATATGCAGATTTAGTGGCACTGAGGAGTACCCCTCTTTCCCTACTCTCAATAGGCTTTAAAGCTGATGACCTGATTTTCTAATCTTTACCTAGGTATTTTATGCGCATCTGACCAAAGTCTGGCCCATTAAAGTAAACAGGGCATTGCCCTTTAATAGAATCAAGGTTACTTGAAAATCCTCTTGAAAACCATTGAGCATAGCAGTTACTAACCATCTCTAGCTTTTGACTGAATAAGAATTGGAAGAATATCAAATGGGTCTACTGAGAGAATAAGTAGAGACTAAAGCCACACTTAGATGCTATTGTATCTCTAGTCTGGGATACATAAATAGGACTTGTGTCCCTTTCATTCAGAATTCCTTCTTCAAGGCATCTTTTGAAGTAGGGTTCATGCTGCCTTGAGAGTTTAGTCCAGTGAGATTAAATTGGGAATGGAGCTAAGAAGGAAACTTCTCTTTAAACAAGGTCAAAAGTGTAGATAGACATTTTACTTCATTCTCCTGAAGTACATGGCTCAGCTCCTAAGACTTGTGGGGTTTTTTTGGTTTTCGTATTACTAAAGGAACCTCAGTGGAAGTCAGATTTTTTTTTTTATTTTTTAGAATTAAACTTATAATAAGTTTTGTATCAATACAAGTATTAAAGCCCCATTTGTTCCTTAGAAAATGGTAAAAGATGTACTTTCTTGGATCTGTTGAGCGCACACGGTTGATTTGCACCTGTTCAGAGTATGTGAACTCCTATTCTGTCTCTGAGTCTGAGCCTAAATAGCAAGAGCAGCAGATCAGGAGAGAAGATGTATATACAATAACTTTTGCTTACATTCAGCCATGGTGACACTATGGAACTACATAGGACAGACACTAATCATGACTGGTGAATTCAGAATTATTCTCATCTGAAGAACAGCCAATAAAAAGCAAACATACACCTCAAAGACTGGCTTTGGATCATAAAATTAGTATAAAATATTTCAAAGGTGTCTTGCGTGCTGCTATAGCTGAGGTTAAAAAGGATTTAGCAATATAAACTCCATTTTCCGTGGGGTTTTTGAGTGAGACAACTTGAGTTGTTCTGGGTGGAAAAGTAGTCTGCTAGATCCTAGTCCAGAGTGCTTGTACATATTTCCCATTTTAAAAACAGGAAGAATTAGTAGGTATCATGCATATGCAATCGTGTAAATAGGAAGGATCAGACTTCCACTGCTTACTAAAAGCACAGGTATATGTTAGAAGGTATCATTTGCCCTCCTGGTTTCATGTGTGTAATGGCAAAGCCAACTGGACATGGACATGGGTTACTTCTGTGAGGGACTGTGTACATTTAATAGCCTTCACCCTGACTCCCCCTTTTATTACAGTCCAAAAAAACATGTATAGCCTTTTCATCTACTAATAGAGCTGCACATACATTCAGGTTCCCGTCCTTAAGTAAGACTATTTTGTATAACCTATCTTTTTGACTCCTTATAGTCTTTTTCTGTCCTGCTCTTCTGATGGGTGCTGAGTATTTGCTACAAGATGTTGAGTGCTTTCAAATCAAAGTGAACGGAAAGTAATAATTTTGGGCAAAGACTCTGGTACATTTCGGACAGAGTCCAGGGCATGTTACTTGTCTTTTCCCGAAGGGTGGTTTTTTTTATGTGTGTGCCTGTTTAATATAAACGTTATACATCTTATACATCTTAAATATGTATTTGCACAAGAGCCTGGAACCATTCCAGGAAGAACCATTACACTTTGGTGGTCTATAATATGGATTTTAAAGCATTTATAAATAGGTATTTAGCTATCAGACTAGAACAGTTCCTTCAGAGACAGTCTACGCATAATACACGTTTGTAGAACTCCTATTTAAATACATTATTTACAAGGAGGAGACAGGAAATTGTTTCTTCATCCAAATTTCAGTCTCTCAGGCAGATATTACACACTCTGTGAAATGTACAAACATATAATTTACCTTAAAAGGACTGCTAAAATATTACTCAATTCTGCCTGAGCCATTTTACTCCTGCAATTAAACCACAGTCAGGTTCTCATCTGGATGAGCTGCTGTGTTGAAGTGTAAGTGTGGTGTGAACACTCTCAGTGTATTTTCTTTGAAAGAGAATAAGCACATATGAAAGATACAATAAAAAAAAAACATTAACTGAATGCTCACAAATGGCCAGTTTTGAGTTACCCATGACACCGGTTTTCTTAGATC
This sequence comes from Gymnogyps californianus, assembly GCF_018139145.2. Classification (NCBI taxonomy): domain Eukaryota; kingdom Metazoa; phylum Chordata; class Aves; order Accipitriformes; family Cathartidae; genus Gymnogyps; species Gymnogyps californianus. The sequence goes on from NC_059482.1 coordinate 8,122,635, forward strand.
TAAATTTCTAGCCAAATATGAAAACAAATTCTTCCACGACATTAATATACCTCAACACTTTACAATTAACTCTTTAAAATGTTTTGCACATTTTGCTGTGACTGCTGGTATACCCACATTATCTCTTTATGGGCTGAGCCCAGCCCTTCTGTAACAAGCAGGAAATTTGATAATCTTTTTCATACAGTTAAGACCCTCTCTTTAAAACCACTGAAGACTATTTTTTTAGGAGATAGGGAGTGTTAGTCTTTACTGTAATAATATATATTGTCTGAGTGACTGTTTTTCTGAATATATCATGTATACAGAGATACTCTATATCAGAAATTTTTGACAAATGGTTTTTCATCAGAAAATATCGGCTTGTCAAAAACAGAGCTTTACTGGAACACACAAGATTTGAAAGAAGCTTTTTTGGACTGGAAAGGCATTTTCCAGATTTGAATTGCTGTGTGAAAATCAGAGCAGGGATTTGAACCTGTCTCTTTCACATTCCAGAGCAGTGCTGTGATAAGCAGACTACAAGTGGACAGTTTTCATGAGGTTTCCTGGTTTTGTTCCTTTTTAATGGTTTCCTGCTCTTGGTTTCCAAAGATTACTGTTTAAGTGCAGAATGGGAAGATTTTGAAATCTCTGTGGGACACTGAAATATATTTTCCCTTCAAATCTGTTTCTAGTAATATTTCTTCACTTGAATCACCCTCTGAGATGCCTCAGATGTAAAACGTTACAATTCAGTTGAACTGAGGATGTGGCTCAAATCTTCTGTGGGATTTTTAAAATGCCCACCATGGTTGGTGAGAGGTAAATGCCCTGGGATGGGGATAAAAAAAAAAAGAAAGCTTTTTGACTTGTGGAATTACCCCTATCTCCTAGTAAAAACCTAGCAAATTACTTTCAGCCAATTTGTACTAATTAGCACTTAATTATCTTCCTGTGTGCGGTATCTCTTACTTCAGCTTGCATGTATGTAGTTTTCAGTTCACTACTGTTCTGCATTCACAGTAATATTTAGAAGTGTCCAATCTGAGCATCACGTTATCTTGCAAACTACTGAATTTTCCTTCTCCTTTGCCTGGTGTCACTACTGCAACTGAGTTGCTGAGCTGGACAATTTGTTCACTAAAAATAACCAGCTTTTTAGTTATTGCATGAGGTACCCACGACAGTTTCCTTTAGGTAGCTCACTTTGATCCTGACAGGAATTCTGGGATGGTGGCTGCAACCCTAGGGCTGAAGTGCTTGTCTTCAAAGGCAAGAGCTGGTGGTTTCACTGTAAAACACTGCATCCCAGTAAAATCACTGCTAAATGTACATACACTGCATAAAAGTTTTATATAACGTTTAGTTCTTGCATAGTCTTTTTCCCACTTCCACTGTGTTCACTGTCCTTAAACTACTTTCCAGTCCTGACATAATTCAAACCCCCCACCTTGCCCTTTAATGAACCACAGCCTACTGTACTCAGCTTAATGGGCCTCTTAACCTGCTTTCAGCTTTCTCCAACCTCCCCCCTCATCCTCCTCTTACCTGGTCTATTTACCTGTTATTCCCATACACATCTTTGTCTCTTTTTTTCACTTCAGCTATTGCTGTATGTCTGTCTGTTCTTAAACCACTCCTTCTCCTCTGCATTTGGACACCATACAGCAATTCCTAGAAAGATAACTCTATCTCACTGTAGTTGCTATCTAGGAAAAGAAATGCATCTAATTCTAAATGCAGGTGGACAGTTTGTTTTGACAGCTGTAATTATCTGTAGTATTAATATATAATAATTATTTGGTGTTACTGAAAATAGGAATAAAAACAGTTCATAGTAGTTCAGACCTGACTGTCATGTAAAAGTACTGCTGTTAAATAGCGTTTCTTTACATATTCCAGGAAAAAGGGGGAGCTTGGGATTTTATTTTTATACCAACAGTTCCCCTTTTTCAGTGACTGTTAGATTATCTGCAGATTCTGTTTTATTCCTGGATTATTTGGGATTAAAAGACCCTGAAAAATGCTAAGAACCTTTATTCTCTCACATAAGTGAATTGAATGTGTTTCAGCAGAGGGTTATAATATGTGGACAATAATTGTATATAACCCATTTGCTGCTAAAGAAAATACCCCATCAAGAGATAGAAGTGTCACTAACGCATTGGGATGTTTGAAAGCATATGAAGCAAGATTTTATCTTCAGATAAGATACATCCAGCTGAAACAGATTTCAGTATGTTCGTTAGCTTTAATCTTTGCCCAAATCTCCTTTCTTTGCAATTTAAATTTGGTATCTTATACTCAGAAAGATTCACATTTCATGAGCATCTGAAGTAGCATCACCAATATGAAAAAGTGTTTCGTACATTAGTAAAGGATTGTTTTACAACTCATTTCTACAGTACAGGTATTACATGTAGTGTGAGTGGACCATCAAGAAACTTTTTAATGTATTCCTATTAATATGACTTTTTTTCACCTAACAATCTATCAAAAAGAGAAAATCCTATCAGCATCACTAAATCCTTCTTTAAGGTTTCATTGATCTTAGCCTTAGAACAAGATTATAAAAACAGCCCTACACAGAGATAATGTCTAGAGGATTTTGGCTAATCTCAGCACTCATTTTAGATTAGATCTAGTCATATTCAGACACATAGCTATTCTTGTAGATAACTTATGCCTACCAGTGTTTACCCTTAATTAAGATGCAATAATTGCTTTTGTTTCCTTTGGTCCTAACAAGAGAAATGCCAAATATATTCATAGACCTTTGATGATAAATGTCTTGTACTCAATGTATAGCATTCCAGGCTCAGGATCGATTTTTCCCTGATGAGGAATTCTTTCTAACGGTGAAAACTTGTGCAGTGAATAACGTAATCTTCATGCATCCTAATGTTTCAGACTGTACTTAGGTATTCAGCTCGCTTCTTTATTCTTTCGTTTCCATTCTGCAGAAACTTGTATATATAAAGATTATTCAAATAGCTTTTTGTCAGTGAGTGAATTATTTTTGGAAGGACAGCACACAAGAAAAATGTGGAAATTACCGTAAAAGCTGAAGAAAAGATTTCATTTTCACTGTATCAGTTTTCAGATGTCAGGCTGTAAATAGAGTCTTACAAAGACTAAGTTAGCGATATGAAGAAACCAGAATTTAGACTCTAGTGTTAAAATAATAATATGGATAATATTCTGTACCTCAAATCTGTCATTTGGTTGCATAACTCTTCATGGATTTTCAAGTTCAGCGAATCATCAGTTTTCAGGGTGCCTTTTTTTATCACACATGTATGCACATTTATCAGAACATCTAAATCTTCTCTTCCTTCTAAACAAAGTCGTATGCAGTGATATTTTGGGGTATCTTTTATTATAAATATGTAGCATTATCCAATGCATTGCTTTTCATAAGGGAAAACATAAGCCTCCAAGGGTGTGACATTCGTTTACAGCTGGCTCTTTTTCTCTCCAAGAACATTTCGCTTTACATTATTGGTTAATAGCAAGGGAAAATGGAGAGCAAAATTACTGCTGCATAAACAAACCTGTTACACAAATGCCTTCGATATTCCGAATGATGATGCTAGAGATTGTATGATTTATTTTTTTGCAGGGTCGTTTTTGAATAACACAACAGTTGAGCTTACACATTTTACCAGCCATAGTAATGGCAGAATTATTTAGGTCTCAGTTCTTAAACACATTAAAGTTGATGATTAAAATCCCCTTGGCTTAAGCATTTGCACAGTAAGTCCTAGACTGTCAAAGAGATTTGTGTTGTGTAGCTAAAAAGCTACTTTTTTTCCAGCAACAAAAGAAGTGGTGTCTTCCAGTAACAATTTCTGGTAGGAGACTGACAAAATATCTTCCTGAAAATGCTCTCAAGTGTATGTTCCTAGTATGTCCTAACTTACAGTAGGGCTCGAGGCATTATACACATCCTTCTTACACAGATAACATGATATAAATAACATGATATAAATGAATGCTGCAGTAGCAACTGAGGCAGTTGCTCTCTTTCCATGTAGATGTTACAATTTAGTATTATTCTGATGAACCAGCTAAAGTCATGTCTTTATATATTTCTGCTTAAATTACACAAACTTCAGTATAGTGGTTGTTCTTATTATTTTGTATAATTATGTCTCAAAAGTCATTATTGCCCTATTTTAAAGCACCTGTTCTAACTAATGGTGTGTGGTGTTAGAAGACAAAGGCAGGATGGGTTTCACTCTGTTCTTGTTAAACAATTAATACACTGAAAATAGCACCGAGCCCAGTAAATATTTATATTATGCTATACTTAAATCTCAGATCACTGAAGTTTTCTTGCCTTTGCTTGATGCCTTAGCTACTCTCTTCCCTTTTATTCTTATTCAGTGAAGCGTATCAATGTGTTTAACTTTTTGCATCTGCTTCAGACTCAATGCTCAAGGATATCATTATAATTAAGCCTACACTATACTCCTGTTTTGCATAAGCATGGCTGTACATCAGTGGTTTTTCTTTTTTTGTTTTTCTTTTTTTAATCTGATACTATGTTTGGTATTGTCTCCAAGAAAGTAATCTGTTCATTTCTTACAAAAGATTGCTCATCTTCAGACTAAGTTGAGATAGTAGGTGTTACTCCATTCCTGTAATAATTAACAGTAGAACTCCTAGTGACTTCAGACAGGTTCCTACCTCCATATCCATTTTTTTCTATTTCACATCCCTATCCATTTATTTGAGATATTTGAGTAACTTAATCACATTATCCTTTGGTGGGAATGGCTATACTTCATTCATTTTAACACGGTTCATCTGAGGAATATAAAGATATTAAATAATCTGCTGTGTTTAGCAGATCATAAATTTTATAGTCAACGTATTGCTTACTTAGCCATGAAATATCCGATGTGCGTTCTCCTAATCAGACTTGTTATACTTACTGAATTGTAGGGCAAGTTTGCAATGTACTTAGGACATAGTGGTTATTGGTTTTAAAAAGTCTGAGCCAAGGGACCTTTCTGGTTTCTGTACCTGGCTCTGCCATGTATGTGCTGTATAAGTTTGCACAAGTCATGTAACCAGTGCTAAAACTTAGTAACTGAAGTCAGGAACCTGACTAAATGGTCTTGGTATTGTGGAGGGTCTAAGAACCCAGCAGCCACAGCTAGCCAAGCCTTCAAGTCTTTTGTCTTCATCTCCCCATCAATTAATTCCATTTAACAGTCAATGGTTAAGCAGACTGTGTTGGCACAAACTTCAGTTTCCCCTTTGCCATCTCTGGAATGGGGACAATATCTGCACCTAACACTTGGCTGTAAAATGAAAAAAAAAGAAAAGTCATTACATGATTAATATCTGGGTTCTGTTTTGTTTTCTGTTGGAGTTTTCTAAAAAGATTCTTTTAAATATATTTTTAAAAACTGCAACATATCTACAAGGCACTGATGATGTTTTCCTACTCTGAAAGATGTCGTATATTACATATGCAGTAAGACCAAAGCTTTTGAGAAGTATGTGACTTTGTGTACATACTGTACAGCTGCTTTCTACCTTCACTGACTGATGCTTTTGTGGGACATAGTGGATTCATTATACACTGCGTAAGGTATAGCTCCTATGGCTGTTTCTGCTTCTTGGAATTACTGGCATAACTATTCATATAGAAGCCAGCCAGAAGCACTGGACTTGCTTCACAGGCATACATCAGCTGTGTAAGACATACACAATTTCTTCCTGAAAGTGAAGGAGATCAGAGACTGAAATACTTTAGAAATTCAGTTGTTTTTACTTTGTTTCTGGCATCTCTGGACATAGCAGAGCCAGTCAAAGCCATTAATCTTTTAGGTCTATAATAAATTTGGAAATAATATTAAGGTTTTCAAAATGTAACCGGTCCATATTTCCAAGCAAATATATGAATGCACAGGAGCCCTCTTCAGAGTGCAGATGTAACATGTAAAATATAAAATAAAATTGGACACAGGAGTGTATAGAAAATAATGTTGCAATTGTGAAGGAAACTAAAAATCTAGGCTTTTCTGCATTTCTGAATTGCAAAGTCAAGTTTAGATGCAGAAACCTTTCAATTAAATAATTAAGAAGTACTAAATGCTGAGCTGGTTAACATATTTCATTTTTTCATCCTAAGATTTCTATACATACCCACTTGTGCATGCGTTTGGATGCACAAATGCCTAAATACACAGGCTACACAATATTGGCACACAGCTCCGCCTCCCCAGTGGCTTTTCATTTGACACTCTATTCTCTATATAGTTGTGAGCTGGTATATTTGTGCCAGACACCACACAAAGGGGATGAAAATCAGGACACAAGTGTTAGCCTTGTTGTTTCCAGCAATACAGCCCAGCTACTGAAATAACGCTCTGGAGTGGCTCTTCAGGAAAAGGTATCCAGGGCCTATCAGTGCTTATTGTATTTGGAGAAGTTCAGAGGCTTGAGTAGCATAATGCTTAGTGATGTCTGCTACACTCTAAACATTTTATGTTTTTAGCAAAAACTTAATTTATTGTTGACAGTGACAGTCTCTCTGTTTATTTCACTGTATAATCTTTGTCTGATTTCAAGTATGTCTGTAAATAGTCATACTATTTTGGTAAACAAGTTATTAGCTCTTTCAAAGGAAAAGACATGAGAGCTCTTTGAAAGGTTAAGTCTTCTGGAGAGCAAAGTGCTTCTTGAAGGTGGAGGCCACTTTTCCTTTCCTTTGAAGGTAATCAAAATATGGAGAGTAGCTGGTCATGAACAAAATGATCAGGGTGGCATAACTAAAGCTTATTGAATTTGTGCTGAGGATCCCAAAAATGGGAGTTCCATTTGTTCCACACAGTTTTATCCTCTAATTCCTAATCACAATGCTGTCTTAGTGTGCCCAACAAAAAGACTAATTTGACTAAATCCATTCATAAATGACAAAATCAATAGTTCTCCTTTTGAAAGTCACTCAGCATATAGAATATAAGAATTTATGGTTAGTTTACTGCTGTCATGGATGGGTCTCTCTCTCTCTGGTAGTAACTGATAAAGCAGCTTTTGAAGTCAGTCTGTCTCAATAATGTACTTAAATCCATCTTAATGTACCCCGGGGAAGCAAGTCTGAATTAACCTAGTACCTTAGTTTTGCAACAATAATAAGGTGAAAGGGAGTATGCAGCAGAAACTGATTATAATAAGTGATACAAAAGGAGACAGCAACAATGAGGCAGAAGTAGAATAGGAACTGGGATTAAGGGATCTCTCACCCAGCCATGTGCAAAAATGTTGAAAATTAATGTTGTATTGTTTAGCTAACAGCTGTCAAGTCATTCAAGTCATTGTAATGCGTGGTATGCTTGCTTTCCTCTTCATCTCACCAAGAGCATATTAGAAATCATATTTTCTTTCTTCTGAAGAATGACAAAGTTAATCCTTCCTTGCATTGCTTTTAAGACAAACTCATAGTAAAGGCTGTCTCTTAAATTTGTCAGTTAGGATATTAACATAGCATGAAACTTTGATGTTAAACTGGCATTTGATGAATGGGGTTAAAAACCACTTAGGGCCATATTCTTCCTAGCTGTTGTATTTGTGCATAGTAGAAGATGCGAAGGATGCAAATACGCCCTCATACATTTGTAGTGCTTCTGTAATTAGAGAGAATGCCGTATTCCTGACATCAGCTAAATACTAAGATACATTCTTCTGAGAACGTACGACACCCAAAGGAGACCAAGGAGGAATCCAAGGTTCTTTGTTTCATTAAAATAGTATTTTCCCTCTAATCATAATACAATAAAATTGAAAAAACAATAAGAAAAATGTCTTTATTAAACAGACTTGAAAACCAATATTACCAGATATTCTTAAAATCTAGTATCAGGCAATGCCCATATTACTCTATTCCGACATCTGTTGTTATTTCTCCAATTCCAGTTATCCTGGTTCATTGCTCTCTTTTTGTACACAAGTCATAGTATTAATAAGTTATACTTGGGATTGAAAGGATTTAGTAAATCTATTTACTAAAAAGCAATGTTTAAAACTAATATTAAAAATTAAAATTAATCTTTTTTTGTGATACCTCAATATTTCTAAAATTTTGCCCATGGTAGAAGAGACTCAGAAATCAAAATAGGTTGGTTGGGACACTTTTATCTCTTGTAGATTCAAACTTTGTCCTCAATAAGCAGAAGTTACACGTCATGTCTTTTAGCCCTTGGTGTTCCGTGAAAGGTGACAATAATGATAGATGTTTGGAGTGTTTGCTTAACACGAGGAAGCAATTGGTTTCATTGTTATGTGTTCCTTTTGCTCTGATCCTCCCGTTTGTGAAACAGGGCAGCTGACCCAAATACCATGTGAACAATAGGCACTTTTTAAGGACATAAAGCAGAACAAAGCTTTGTGTGCATTTCTTTGATGTTTATCATCTCTTAGACAGTGCTAAGGCTTTTTTACTTTTTTAGATGTCAGTTGATTCTTATGAAAAAGCAAATTGAAAATATCCTTTCAACTGTTGTGTTGTTCTGGTGCTGATTAGCCAGGAAAACTACTGTGTTGGAACCACTATGGGGAAGGAGTTTCATCCTTTACCAACAACATCCTTTAAAAAAAATCGAAATACATCCACTATTAGATTGTGGTAATTTTAATGTAGATGGAAAAAGAAGAATAATTTCATTCAAATCAGAGTAATCTTAATTTTTAGTGTGTGACTTATGCCAGAAGCAGCACATGGAGCTTGCAACAAGTGAGGATGCACTCACGCATAAATCTTGACAATTGTTAGCAAATACACTTCTGACTCACTGCAAATAAATGCACTGTTGTCCCAGAGAAACTTGTATTCTCTGGGAACACTGTGCAGCAATGCATGCATAATGGAATACTACCCTGCATTGACACTTGATTATAAAAGCATGCTTCCTCCATTTTGAGTGACTCCACTGAAAAAAATGCTGCAAATGCATTAACTGTTTGAAGTCTTCACCATTCCAGACTTCCAGCAACTAGGGAAAATTCACAACTGTGTACCAACCATTTTTTTAAATAACAATCAAAAATTTCAGAAAGAATTTTCTTAGTAATTTGTTGTTACTCTGGATAAAAGTATGATGCAAGATGGTACTTACTTAGGAAAGTAAATTGAATGTTTTGTTTCTGAAGTGAATCAAATAGCATCCCTTTACAACTTTGAGCGGCCGTTGAATCATGTGGTAGCTCAGCCCCAGCATTTACTTCTTGGTGACCTAAGGATGTTTCCATGGTGATTTGCATTTGCTGTTTACCCCAATGCTCAGCTTGGTATGACTAGCAATACTTGAGTGCTCTGAAATTAACCTCTTCAAAACTGAGATACTTATACCTTGTAATCTCTTAATATTCTCACCACTACCACTTTTCTCTGCACTGTCATTTAAAATCCTCTGTGCTCTGCGCAATATTCTTCTAAAAATTTCTTTTTATGATTCACCCTACAGATGAGCACTACTTTGTTACACATCACTTAACGTACGCTCTCTCTGTGCTCATTATGTCACCCCTTGTGGATAGTGTTGCAAAATATTCAAGATACTTGAAACAAGACACTTGGGAACATAAAAATTTGGTGACAAAAGTAAAATGAAGTGAAAGAAAATGTTTTCATACCCAAGTATGATTAGCTTTTTATTCTTTTTTTTTTTTCCATCAAGGAAAATTATTTTTAAAGCCCCCTGTTTATCATCATTTATCAGTTCACTTAAAAAACTACTAAGCTGAGTTATACCACATAAAGAGTTACTGCTGTGGGTGTATTTTCTCTGAGCAGCAGGAACCATTTCATCACTTCGTGTTGTGAGCTCTGTCTACTGAACCTCTGCAGTACTGCTCCTGGAGGCTCACTGTGAGCAGTAGTCTTGCTTTTCTTGGAGTCTTGTTACTATACAACGTACCTCCGGTGAATCACTTCTCAATTCTAGTGGAAAGAACACAGGACTGTTAAATTATTCCTTTTGCTTTCATACTTTTCTAAATTAAGAAAGTTCCTAGACCTTTATACTCCACAAAACAAAGCACCCAGTACCTGATGAGGTTGAACAAGCAATCATCGCTAAGCCATAAATATTCACCTGCACCGATACCGATCACAGTCTTTGTATCAGCTGCCAGCTGGTCAGAGGCTAATCCACTGCAGCCTAGCTTTGAACCATTAAAATATTGTTTCTTCAGCCAAACTGTCTTAACACTAGAATAGCTTATGTTAGGCTGTTTCCATTAGTTTATAAACTGAAACCAACCTTGACCCAGGCTTTCCACTCATTCCACAGACCTTCTTTTCCATGCTTTTGGCCTGCTAAAAAGTATTTTTGTAATCATTACAAGGGAAAGATCAACTACAAGCAAATTGAGACAGTACATAAGGTGCAGATTCTGTAAACAAATACTATTTTTCTCTAAAAAGTGGTTTTCTCATCAATCTGTATTTTGTTCTTTCTTTTGGCTGAACCGGGGTCACTCACTTCTGTTGTATTGCTAGCTGTGATTTTTTTAAGATTGTCATCATTACATAGCAATAATCTGTGCAACATTGTTTTCTACAGGACGCTTTCACCTTTATCAGACACAATTTTCTTTCCTTAACAATTTCTCCCAAATAATATGCTTGCAGCTGTATTTTGGTGCAACTGTAGCCGGTTGGTGTGAAGTTGGTAGTTGAAGAGCCAAATACTGACGTCTGCACACTCCATTCATTTTTACAGGAGCAGAAGTGTGAGTCTTCATTTTGTGGATACAAATTCTGACCCTTTTTTTTGTGGTTACAAATTGTGACCCTTTTGGGGTTGGGTTTTTTTTTTTTTTCCTCTCCCAAAAGCTTCCTCCGCTGAACAATTCAGCTGGCAGTTTACGTTGACAGATTTGTTAACAGATGGAGGAACAGGAGAAAGCCAGGCTGATGATGGGCGTGGAAGGTGAGCACAAAAAGCCTAAAAAGCTGGTACAGCGAGTGAATGAGAAATGAATGCCAGTGATAATAAGATAAGTATCGTTGCCAAAAAGGCATTTTTTTAGGAACTGCTCATTAGAAAGACTGAAAATGATCAGTATCAGCTACTGGAGGCATTTTAAAGGAATCATCATATACCAAAAGTCCACATCGATTGTTTTAACATTCAAGATAAAGGTGCAGAAGGGAGCTATTTAGACAATGACCTGGATACAGAAAGAAAATCTGAGAAGGAAGGTAAATAGCACAGAGACTGCAAATGCAAGCACTGAAGATATGCCGGATTTTCCAGTGATGATAAAAGGGAAAAAGCTTTTAACAGTGTAGCTGCAAGAGCTCAGTTTTCATTACCCAAGATTTTAAAAAATGAATAAACTTTTTCTCATGCCTTAGATTTAAAATCCACAGGATGCAAGATGGATAGATGCTGGAGGGTGGATATATATTGATTTCTCAACTAGCTTTTTTATTTGAAAGCCTGTTAAATAAGTGAATTTCAAAATGTGGATATTCTTTCTAAAACTTTCAGCAAATGCTGGTTTTATGCCACCATCTCTATGAGATGTAAAGTATTACAGGTGTGCATATTGGCCACTCAGAATCAGGACCTATTGAACAGGATTGTTTACAAATACAGAAACAACAAAACCACTTACTATTGAAGAGCATGGAAAAACTATGAGAGAGATATGCATAGGCAGGCTAACTGGGCCAGCTTAGATAAGATAGCTGGAAGGAAGTTTATGTTCTCAGAATAGAAAATAATACATATTTGTATATAATCTGTGGGGTTTTGCAGTCTGAAATGGAAGTATGTGCCAAGTCTGATCTCCTTTGTCTTCTAGAGCTTCAGTTAACAGGGCATCAGCCTCCATCTACAACACATTAGACATAAGTGTTCTATTTCTAAGGCCAAATTCGTTCAACTTACAGATTTCCACTTATGTCTAAAATTCAATTTTACATACATATGGTTTTGTGAAAAATAGCACCAGTATAAAAGCTAGCTCAACCAAAAAGTAAATAATATCTTTTTTCCTTACTGTTTTCACCATGAATCAACGTTTAAATAGTGGAGAAAGTAATTTTAAAAGCTTCCTGGGATTATTTTTGAAAGGTGCACTGTTTTAATGTATCATTCTAAATGTGCTGACAATAAGCACATTTTTAAACATTATGGCACAATGCATCAGGTTACCTAATATTAATTTACTTTTTATAGTTTATTTAATATAGTATTGATTGCATTAGCATTTGGATTAATGACCTTTTAAATGCTCAAAGACTAAAGCAGTTGTCTGGTAAGATGAGAAGACAGTCATGAGACTGAAATAGTTGGCCAATCAGCTTTTTAAAAATAAATTAAAGATTGTGTAAACCAAAGCAATGTTGAGAATTAGGGCTTTCTAATGAGATCATCAGTTCTAAATCAATACCGGCAGGGTACACACTTTTGTTTGATGTTCACTACGTACTTGATAGAATTTCAGTAATCAATCACTGGCATTCCGACTTGCAGATGCAAAGAAGTCCACCTCAGTGAAATGTTTAAGACTGCAAAGTAGAACTACGCGCAAGTACAAGGAATGTAAATTGGACTGTTTCCAAAATGGAATAGCTGAACTTTCATAATCATATGTTAAACTCACTGAAAATCATACAACGGATTGAATTTGAAGGTGATCCTTTGTAAAATAAGGGGATGCATAATTTGCCTAATCTAAACCTACTCATGAGAAGAATCTCAGCTGCCATTTTCTCTGCTGAGCTCAATATAATTTAAGGAGATAAAAAATGCAGTCATGATGATGGCAGGGAATTCAGGAGAGAACACACGGTTAAACCTTTCCCACTCTAAGTATGGAATCTGACTCCAGTACTGCCATCGTCAGTTGCTTTTGCCATATCTGCATATCCATTTCTTTTCATGGTTATTTCCCTTTGTTTCTTTTTTCTTTCCCTTCCTCTCCCTGTCACTATGAAGACTTCCATGTACTGACTTAAAAAAACCTGTGAGCAATTAAGAATATAAAATCAACGCTGGGATAATCACTGCCCTTTATTATTTCACTCTTTATTTTCCAGTGTGTTGAATAACTGTTTGCACCTGTGCTCCTTAGAAATACATTACTTTTTTTTTTAACATACACGAGTTAAAGTACATAGTGAATCCCTTGAATAACTTTATCCATGAGGAAGTCCAGTTATGACTACTAGATTCTCTGATTGTACAAGACTGATGGATTTGCAGTCCATCCATAAAAGAGAAACAGTGAGGAATCAAGCTGTCATGGCTCTGTGCCTCATATAAATCCAGTTAGTACAATCTGTGGGGTTTTCATTTAGTTTTCTTGAAACAAGTCTTGTTACTCTTCTGTTCTCTGTTGGATATCCTGAATAGCTTTTTTAGTGGAGTTAGTGTTGTTATCCACAGACAAACTGAAACCGTAATTTGTCCAAAGCACAAGAATTTGTAGAAAGTTATTTCCTATTCTCTTAAGCATTGTGAGTGGAAGGGAATTATGTGCTGTGCCTCCAGCTGGCAGCACACTGCACAAAGAACGAAGTAGCTTTAAGTCACCTTTGTGCTGTCTGGTCTGTGTGTGCAATCCTATATAGCTTAAGCAACTATAGGGATTTTTACCAAATGCACCAAATGTAGAAAGGGGACAGATAAATGCTGTCTTCAGCAGATTAACCATTCCCTTATGAAGTTTCTGCTGTGTTTGTGAAATTATGGGAAACAGTCTTTTGCTAAAACACCATTAATTTTTAAGTATGGTTTCCAATTTGAAATATTTTTATTTTGGCTATTCATTTTTAATGACTGCATAATGCAACTCAGCAAAACTATACAAAGCAAACGAAGAAAAAAAATGAAGCTATTAACATCAAATATTTGCATAAAAGCCATGAAATACTGAAGCAAAGACTTTGTAGGTAACTGGCAGTTCACGCAATGAAGACAAAATGTACAGAAACTGCCATTAAAACATCAATTTATCAGAACAAACTTACGGTGCTACATTTACTGCATATCCCCTTCTGGCAGAAAAGTTATTTGTACTTTTAGTTTGGGGATATAATAATGGAGGTTATTATAAATTTATTGTGTCTTGGAGCCGTGTTCATCAGTGTCCCTGTTGTGAATTCTGTGGATGGTCATACCTGATATCTTACAGCACACTTTTGCTAGTAGCTATGGGTGATAGCATTCAGTATGAGTTGGCTGTCCTACCAATCCCATCAGCTTTAAGTTACTGAAAGCAAATCTCTTGCATGCTTTATCTTAGCCAGGAAATCTCTGCCTTCAAAACACAGATTTCTGCTTTTGCCTATCCATAAAACACACAAATGACCAATTTAACTTCATGACTTCTAAGTTGTCAGTTAGTAAACACCATGGAAACTTAAAATAAAGTATTTTACTTGTGCTGTATGTACATCAGTGCAAATGCATGATCGTACAGAATATCTTTTCAGATGGTCAAAATATATAGTCAAAAATCAGCCACACTTGCGTCTGTGGGAGCTGGATTATTTGAAGAGTGGAAGTGTTAAACGGATAGATTCCAAAAACTGGTGAAAGAGCAGAACATCTGTAGCCAAAGTATGAAAAGAAGTTAACAATCAATATAAACATGTTCTACTGCCTTGCTTTAGGATACAGTTCAACATTGGGGGGGGATTAAATATTTTAAATTATTTTTTAAAAATCTTTACGATATTGACAGTTTCTTTTTCACCTTCACCCAGGGCAACAGGACCTAGTAAGGAGAAGAGAACATAACACAGAATTACATTAGAAAGGACTCACAATTGTTAACCCAACTAGTCAGAGAAGTCAGGAAACTTATTTATGTATGTACATTATATACATATACATATAATAGTAAAGTAGCATTTGAAGATGCATTCATAGAAGAACGCATTTAACCATATAAATGTGCAAATACACCAATTGTTATTTTCCTTTACTGAAGTACTCCAGTCGGCAGTTGTTCTGGGTGCCCTGAAGACCCTTAAAACCTAAGTGAAGGCAATGGTACAACGTAAAGTCAACTCCTAAGCTGCAAAATGAGGGATATATTCATAAATTAGTTTTGTGTGTCTCAGACCTCTGAGTGAACTCTACAAGTGTCATATTATTTAATGATACTACTGGAAATCAGCTTGATACTTTACATTAACTATACCTTGAGAATATATTCATTCCAGGACCACAGTTGATTAAGTTCATATTCCTTTGATCTTTGCATTTAACTAATGTAGAAAGTTAACATAAGAATTCCGTTTTCCAGTTGTTTTATAAAAAGAGTTGGAGGCAGAAGGTGTATGTACACCGATAGACATAATAATAAGCATGTATATGTGTGTGTCTGTGTGTGGATATGTGTGCATAAATATATGTGTATGTAGATAGTGGATGTTTATTGTCATCAGCTATTTAAGGGTCCATGGATAACGGTCAGACTTAAGTACTAACCTTTGATCTGTTTTTTCCCTCATTGACACCGAGTGCACAGCCCTCATCGCCTTCAGGGGGACCTGTGATAGGCTAATCCTAAAGGCTTGTGAAATACAGACTTCCTAATAGTTCAAATGGGACTCTGTGCACTAATTAACATTTTATTTTATGGCAGCCCTTTCTTCTGTCCTATAGCTGTACGCTCCCTTAATGGAGTGAACAGATGTAGTCACACATCTCATGCTTGGCAGAAGACGGATGTCACTCTTTAGAATAAATGTACTTAGTCAACATCAACATCTGTCTGTATGGCTGCCTTCCATATACGGGGTATGATAATGTCGTCTGGAGAGATTTCTGAATTAGTCATTGCAGGACTTTGCTTACTTTTATGTTGTCCGGCAACAACTTTTTCCTACCTTTTCTTTGATCTTCATATTCTTTATTTAAGTTTGAAATGTCTAAAATATTTCAGCTTCTAGCTGCTAAAACATTTTTTCAGAAAGTATAATGCAGGAACGTTCTGTGAGGGAATAGTACCAGAAGCTAAAATTTGTCCTATTGCAATAAATGACTTTTCTGATTTATAAAACTCAGTTACTTGAAAAAAGACTCAATATTTTGCCTTCAACATCTCAACCTTTGATGGTGTTGTCTTCCTTAATTATAGTACACCAGTCACTACATTCAGTTTTAAGTGACCTGAGAAGGTGCTATACACTTCTCATGATAACTAATTGGCAAGCTTTGTCACTATAGATGTGTATTCAGGAAAATAATGTGGGTTTTTTCTGTGACTCAAGGACATCACTCCATTTCTTTTCAAATGATTCAGATATATTTACTGAAGCTTTTGCATGATTATTTCAAAATATTATCATATGCATTAATGATGGGTCTCTGTCATTACCGGGCTTTCTTTTTTTCCTAACATTTAAAAAAGGGATAGGCATTGGAGGAAATCCTGCTCATGGCCCTATGCCCTGGGGCACACAATTTTTTCTTTTGTACATATAACTTCTTTCAGCAGTTTTCTGCACACTCAAACATCTAATCTGTGCTGCATTCTGTCAAAGTTCTTTTTTATTTTATGTTACGTACACACACATATGCATGCCAGCACATCTCTCTCCTCTCAGACAACCACACCCCCACATACTTCTAATTCTTATCTTAACCTTTCCAGTGAACCAAGGGGGCTTTTTCACTGAAAACTTTGCAGAATGCATGTGTAATAAATACGGAGAAAATAACAAAGATCATCTGGTTTCTCCACAGAACAAGTCTACTAGGTGTTATTGCAAATTAAAATTCTCACATAATGTTTCCCGTGTGTGCCTCACAGAGCAGTCCCCATAGGGTCAAGAGTTGCATTCAGTTTCCGTGCCCATTAAATCTTTGTTATCTGATAAACCTGTCAACATATGTGTCAAAGAGTGACAGCTCTGGCAGTATCCTTGTGATGATGACATCTGAACACTGGGAAGTAGAGTGAGACCATCAACTTATTTCAGGTAGGCCACTTTCAGAATAACTTTCAGAATAGTAGAATTGTAACTAAAAGTCATGCAAAAGAAAGTAATGATATTTCACATGAGATCAGGGCCTATACCTGCCTATGTTAGATCATTAAATTGCCTTTTCCACCTGCTTTTTGGAAAGAAACTAATTAATGCTCTTTTCTTATATGGCTTCAGTCTGATATTAAGAAGCTCAACATTCCCACTGATGACTAAAATTAAATAATCAGTCTCTCATAAAAAAGGATATGATTAATTAATAGACTTCGAAGAAAATAATTCATTTTCACTTTTAGAAAGCATTTTACTGGTAGATATTATGAAGGCAGAGGACATGATGATACGTGCAATAAAATGCTGTTAAATTCCACTTCCTCATTTATCTTTTTCCCTCTCTTTTGTTCTCTTTGTAGTAAATTCCTCAAAGATCATTTAATTTAATTAAAGTTGAGAGAAGTACCTAATTCAAATAGGTAGGCTAGAGGTGCCTTCTCCTCCACTGTGAAATACCAGTGTGAAACCAGTGTCAGTTGCCACGTTTCACTTTCAGAAACAGTAGGAATGGCTTCTACCTGGAAGTTGCAAACCCTGCATTTATATTTCTGTGTAACCAGGGTTTATGTGTTATACTTTACACAAATGCATGTTTATGTACACACGTACGTGTAGATTGTATAGATCATTTGTACCATATGTGGTCCTTTCCTTGTATTAAAAATAGACCCATGGTGTTTGACCTGTACTGTTACGCTTGTGGCAAACCTAGCAAAAAAAATTGGCGTGTCTGTCGTAGGAAAAAAGTATCTTGTTTCCTCCCACACTAGAAATGGTCCCCTTGGCTTTAAAATTGATGCAGTAGGTAGTGCTGCAGTGTATTTTGTACCAATTCTCTCACTCAGTAACATTTAGGCCTGTCGGTTGAGTACCATGTACAAATGCTAAATATGATGGATTTGTTTTCAAAACATTTTTAAAAATAAGGAAAAGGTGGAGCATGCTCTTCACGGAAGCTTCCCTGTGAATATTAACACACTATGATGTAAATGTAATAAGCTTTTATGCCAAGAGGCTAAATAGAAACTCTTGTCCTCAGTATAGGTTATTTGCACTAAACAGTCAAATTTTAAAATTCACTAAAACTATGAAGATAGATAGAAAAATGTGAATTATGTGTGTATTTAATACATTTTACTATTCAACTTGTAGCTTAGGAATCACAACAGGACTTTTTTTCAGTTGATCTGTTTCCACGTGACATCAGTAGGTCCAATACTCCACACTGTTTTTATCAGAGATATTTCTTATAGCATCTCTAACATTGGAAATAATTAAGTTGTTTTTGATCTAGACTGTTACCTAAATCATGTGACCACTTCAATCACAATTTTAAGGATAGAAAATCACTGGATAAGTTGCAGAAAGATATTAGCAGAGGCAAAGGATTGCAACACATTTGAATTGCTGCTTATAATATGTTTGCAACTTCTGGAACTGCTCTGATGTTCAGTGTATATGCAATTACTTCTGACACTGAAGAAAGAAACTGCCCTTCATGAATTTTAATCTAATAGCCTTTTGGAGTCTCCTCAGCAGCTTTTTCCTGTCTTTTGTTGTTAAAGCAATGCAGACATATTTGAGAAGTAGTTTTCACAATACATTTTAAAAGAATGTGCTGCTTGAAAAGTTTACTGGAAAATTTAATTTGCGTTTTGAAAGCTAAACAAAGAACAGTTAAAAAATTACTGTTGTAAATTGTACATGACATGAAAACGTCTCACTTTTGGTGGTAAGGCTCATTGATCCACCATTGATTAATTTAAGTGAAACTATTGTAATAATGCTAGTAAAAATTAACAATAAACCAGATTTTTAACATGTTTTGTGCCTGCGGCTGAAGTCCTGGCTAGTAGAAAAGGGCTTAGTGCTGTGGGTAAGATACTGTGGCTTATGTGACTACTCATGTAGTCAAGCAAACAATACATCGCACACTCCACCACTAATTTCACCAGCTGAAAGCAGCAATGTCTAAAATTTGAGTTTTTATCTCACTGTTCAGATCAAAAAGGGCTACAAAGAAATCCTCTAATCACCTGTAAAGTTAAATAGCTGCTATGAGAAAAGCACTATGATCAGTGTGTTGTGCAAATAATACATGTTGAGATAAGCAAGACAATGGAAAATATTTTTATTTCAGGAAACAGGGAAGAAAACTTTCAGATACATACTTTGAAGTGTTCAGCAGGCCAGAGGACATTTTTTATTTATTGATAAATATATATTTTGCTGCATCACACTGAAGCTCACAATGTAAAATAAAAGCCTTTGATATATTTGTTAATGTAAAGGTGGTTGTGGGTAGTTTAGTGAGCTTACCATTCTGTTCCTTATCAACTCATCAGAAAATATTTTCCTGGGAGTTAGCACTGTACGTTTCACTTTCTGCGCAGTACATCATAGTGCTGTTCCTTGTCTCTGCAGGCAAGAGTACAGAGGAGGTGGCTGCTCTCGCAACTTCTCCCCTACCTCATCCTGCTAAAGAGGTATGTGTCTCATTGCTGGAAATTCATAGCGATGTCTCTTAGGCCTTGCTCACTGTAATCCCTCCATCTCTCCTTGGTTAGCATTCGCAGAGAAGGCCGTAAAGTTGTTTACAACCTATGTGTAACAGGCACATGTTTAAATCAGCACATGATTTAAGTGACACATTTTGAAAGAGTCTGTTACATCTTTGTAGCCTACATCTGTATTTCATCATCTGTTTCTTCAGTGAGAACACAGATACTGTGAGGCTGACATATCATATGTGAGTGTATTTAAAATGCTGTAAAACACCTGGCCACCACCATCTTGACATTCTTGACAGAAACCTCAGTTTTTTCATGCAAATCTTGGAGCCCTTAGTGTAAAACTCGTACTAGAAAGAAAGATCATGTTCAGTAAAGATGTTATGGTCAGTCTCCTAAAAGCATAAGCTTCATGAAGAACACTCCTATTCCTTTTTTCCTAGATTTTTTTTTCTCTCTTTGGTAGTAGTGATCAGCTGAGTAGGTTAGTATAATTTCAAATTCTAAATAGACTGTTAAGATCACCTAATGTCTGGTGCATCACTTGAAGATACGGCCTAAATGTCATCACACATTTGGGCCCTAGTCTGATTATGTAACAAAGATGACAGTTAAATACCATAAAGTTTATTAAACCAGTCTATAACAAGTTTAGCAGACATAATCCTCTTTTTTTTTGCAAGTTTTAACAAGCATGTTTTTCCTGCACAAATTCAGGAACAAGCATTTAACTCCCACTGGTTTCAAAGCCATGGGAATTAAGCGGGTGCTTAAAGTTAATGAGGTACTTAATTGCTTTGTAGAACCAAGATGGACTGTTGCATTGCAGGTACAATGAGAAATTGTCACTGATTCCCTTTCTGAGTGAGGAGATCTTTAAGGATCAAGATCTCAGTTGCAGTCCATCTTTTTACCATTTATGCATAATTTGATGATTGAAAATTGTAATGTTCTGTTGCAATCTGGGTGGATTCAGTTACAGCATCATTAAAACTATTCAAGCTTGATCAAAAGATTTTATAATTTTTCTAAATAGTATGACTGAAACCATGGAGGGCTGAGTAATGCCTAAACGTTTTATACCACCACTGTTTTAGCAAAACACAGTCCATGCCAAATCATACAGACCAAAAAGGTCTACAGCAGTGAGGTGAATGGATCGTAAGAACAGACTTTCATCTTGACAGATGGGTCATATTGTCTCAGGGGAGTGGAACAGGGAGAAGGAAGAACACTGATGGCTAGAAACTTGATTGTATATTTTTATTGGAAGGAGGCATTTTTATCACAGAAGATAACTTTACATCTGGAAATGTTACACCAGATTTTAGCTCTCAATTGTGTTAGTGAAAATCCAGTCTGTTTCTTGGTACCCTGTGGCATACTGAGTCATACCTGGCTGGCCATTGTCATTCCCGGTGAGAGAGGATTTAAGCAACCTTAACAACTATTTTGTTAGAGCCAATACGATCAGATGCAAAGCAGAGGGAGTGTTTATTTCTGTCAGAAAACAACATGGCTGTAGTTGTGGTTGGTCACTGTGAAAACAGCATAGCACTGAGAAGTAGTACGAAAATTCACCTTGAATCATTAATATTGCATTTATGCACTAAATCTTACCCTAATGGAAATCATTTACTATACACATATGCTCTTTAATTAGCATGGCCAACATCTGTTACATTTTCCCCATCTTTAAAGCACAGAGTAATATTTTACTCTTGCATGCTAATGTTTGTTATGGCAACAAAGAATCCACTTCAAGAGCAAAGGCAATATTTACATTTGTGTCTCAGAGTAACTTTAAACCGTTTATGGTTTTTCTATTTAGAATAATTCCAGAGGTGTGTCTATTTATCTTCTGCATTAAAATTCAAGAAAAAGGTTTAGCTTTTGGCTTGCCTTTGGGGCTAAGCTGTGCAGCAGACATGCTTCTCTGAGATAATTTGTTTTCTAATTGCTATTCGTTTGCTGAAATACAATTAAAGTTATTGCTCTAATATTAACATCAACATCTTGATTGCTTTATCAGAATATGAATATGTATTTTTCTTACTCTGCTTAGAGACATCTTTCACTAACTTTCTCTGAACATGTAGCTCTTAATTAAAGAGAATTTTTAATTCATCTGTAACAGCACTTTTCCAGCAACTATTGCCAGTTTGTTGGAGGGTCACACCTTACATTCGTGTCCAGGCTGACATCACATACTGTCATTACACCAGAGCACACGTTAACCTGGAATGCCTGCGCCTTTGAATCAGCTCATACAAATCATTTGATCTTTGTGTAATTGCCAGAATTAAGTTAGAAAGCAGGCAAATCTAAGTCAAACACAGATTTCATTAAGAACGAATACGGCAAGCAGCTGTGTGAAGCACTGACCAGCCAGTTTATCTAAAGTGCACCAAATGAAAAGGGGCACTCAGGCTGCAAGATGAGAAAGATATTACTCAGTTTACTTAACAATAATGAGGGAGTGTTACTTAGCAGTACAGCTGTGTGCTCCCCTTATTTTGTTTGTGGTTTAGAGAACCATTTATTTACTATAGTCGAAACAATTGCCAAAAGAAAATGAGTGCAGTTTTATTTTTAAAAAGGTCTTTATAAGCTTCTTTACTTTGGCTTTCTTTTTAACGCTGCTTTACAAAGATGTTTAATGAACAGGGTTCTTTCAATCAGTAAAAGCAGGAGAATGTTCCAAAATAGTTACATAAATGAACAGGCCACTTGGGATGGCAAAAAACAGAGATATAGTGAAGAAGCAGTCCCATTTGGTGATGAAATTGTTCTTTTTACTCTAAGAGATCCTTTTAAAATCTTTTTTTCTCATTTAGTAATTTTCCTTTATGATAGTGTATCTATTTCCCATACCTCATTAGTTTCTGAGCACATATGAATATCCCACTGAGTTACACAGAAAATTATTTTTTTGGAATATGATCAAAATGCAAAATTGAATCCTAGTTTTAAAAAAATAATAATGAAATTGACATTTATGCTCTAGTGAGTTGTTCTCTAAAATGAATTCAGTGTATAATAATCAGCAAAAATTAATTTGTAATTTATATCATGTAGGGGGTAATTGTTCCATGTTATAGAACTTTATATTTTAAAACTGAAATAGCAGCCTTTATTGACCTTTTAACAGACCTCAGGTAGCAGGGATCAAGTGTGTGTTTGTTTTCTCTGGGGGAAAACATTTTTACATATTATTACAGGTTTTTGAAAAATACTAAGATCTTTGCTTTCCAGGACTTTTGTTAGCCTAAGTAAAATTCATGGATGTTCTGCATTGCCTGTTTTATGTCATGATGGAGGGGCATCTGGCTTTTTAGCTCTGTTCATTCAGATTTGCTTCTGTCTTTGAGCATATGGCTATGAACTATCTAGTAGCTATTATGTGGACAGTCATTCATGTCAGAACTGAAGATAATGCTATGGTCGTGGGGTTGTGGTTGCACAACACATAATAAATACAAATGTGAGAACCTGCCATGGATTGGGGAGCGGATCTGTAAATGTATGAGGAAGGGAAAAAATAAAGGGAAAAAGAGATTGCTGGAGTTCATTATACTAAATGTGTGTCTGCAAAGGAGGACGAATAGTTGACTGGGACCAGCTATTTGTTCTTCCCCATTGTTTTTTTGAATTTAGTTTCACACTTTTTTATACCTTCATGAGACATTCATTCAGACCAGACCAGATTTGCTCTGCAGATTAGAGTGTCCAGAAATTCTTAATCTGTCTGTTAAATATACTAACACACTTTTATATGGTGTTTTATTCCATTGTCGTGGTTTAACCCCAGCCGGCAGCTAAGCACCACGCAGCCGCTTGCTCACTGCCCCCCCACCCCTGGCATGGGGGAGAGAATCAGGAAAAAAACTCGTGAGTTGAGATAAAGACAGTTTAATAGGACAGAAAGGAATGAAAAACAATGATAATGATAATAATAATAATATGACAATAGCAATACTAAAAGAATTAAACTATACAAAGTAAGTGGTGCACAATGCAATTGCTCACCACTCGTTGACCGATGCCCAGTTAGTTCCCGAGCCGCGATCACCCCTCCCAGTTAACTCCCCCCAGTTTATATACTGGGCATGATGTCATATGGTATGGAATAGCTCTTTGGCCAGTTTGGGTCAGCTGTCCTGGCTGTGTCCCCTCCCAGCTTCTTGTGCCCCTCCAGCCTTCTTGCTGGCTGGGCACGAGAAGCTGAAAAATCCTTGACTTAGCATAAACACTACTTAGCAACAACTAAAAACATCGGTGTGTTATCAACATTCTTTTCCTACTAAATCCAAAACACAGCACTATACCACCTACTAGGAAGAAAATTAACTCTGTCCTAGCCAAAACCAGGACATCCATTAATAGATAATCATCAGAATTAATACAAGTTCAATAACTGTATCAATGATTTTGCTTTTTGGTGAAGAGTGGCTTCAAGTGACAGAGAAGAATCAACCTACAGATAAAAAACATGAGGTTTAAAAGATGTGCTTCCAGACCACACATCAATAGTTGCGGTCTGGATTTGGATTTCTAAGCTCTAAATTTTGAGACTTAAGATTAATAATATTAGCCTATCATAGGCTTCAGCTGTGCTTTTATAAAAACAAGTCCATTTAGCAGTAGTTGTTGGCTTCAAAAAAAACTATGCTGATAGTCTTTGGAGAGATTTTTTTCAATTAGAAAAATATCAAAACTGCTAGAAATACTCTGCTCTGATGAAACTCTTTAGGATCACGACATCTCCTTACTAGCGCAGCAATCGTAGAAGTTTTTTATATGAGTCCTGCTATAATAAAATGTGTAATACTTATTTAGAAGTTTACACAGAAGTAACTACAAGCCTTGTAGAGCATACAAGCTCTTTCATGTTTCAAGAAAACTAGTGTTTCCTATTGCTATGCTATCTCATGTTTGGAATTGCCTGAAGTGCCTTTTTTTAGTGCATAGATGTTGCATAAAAATCAACTTGCCTCATTGATTTCAATGAGCAGTTCCAAGGTCAAATGTTATTCAGCTGTAAAATTATCTATTAAATTTTTTTACTAAGGGAAACCATCTGAGTATTGAAGGACAAGATAATAGTCCATTTACAGAATACAAAAGAATGCACTTTGTTTGTTCAGCACATCATAACAATAGGGATGTGCTTTGCTTCTCAACTTCTATTTATAGCATTACGAAACTTAGGATGATTACCAGTTGTGAACAACACATAGTTAGAAACAGAGGACTGTAGAAATTTGTTCTAGGTATATCACAAGCGTATGCTGAATAATTAGACCTGGGAAAAGGGAGGAAAGCTTCAGATTTCTTGAAAATTGCCTAGAAGAAGAAATAAAATTGACAAATCGAAAAAAAGCCATCAAAAATAACGTGTGACCAGAAGATAATTTTGGAAGTTGTTTTTTAGAGCATTGGATATGTATGTGGGGGAGAGAGAGTAAACTAAACTCCTTTGATTCTGCCTAGAGATAACTGACGTTTTCCAACAGATCCTCTTTTTCAGGGGGATGTCTGAGCTGTTGCATTTTTATTTTTTAAATTATTCTTCAAAATAGCTTTTGTATTTTGCTTGGGAGGAAAAAGAACATAAAATATTTTTTTTCAAAATGTTTTAGCAAAAAACCATTTTTGTTTGAATTTTTTAGTTTTATATTAGAATATTTTTGCTAGGAAAATTCAGTCAGTCCTACAAATAAAGCTGTGATCCTCCATGTATATGAGTTCAGGCAGTAAAACCTTAGGCAGAGCAATGCTACCTCTTGAAGCCAAGCGCTAATAGTCTGTAAGCATGTTATGTTAACATGTAAGAAAAGAGTAAGTTAAGTCCTTCTACTTTATAGCTGGGAGCCATAAGAAGACTGTTCAGTTCAGAGAGTGAGACTGAGAGAGCAAAACCCTCCCAGGCAGATCAGCAGGGGGTAGAGAAAGCTCCTCAAAGTCTAAAGTATTTGCCTGTATTGTACTATCACTTTTTCCAAAGTCATGAATGATACCTTGCTTTCGACAGGAAAAACTCCTCTCCAGGTTCCTGTACTCTTGCCTTCCCTCATTAAGGGACACCTGAGCTTCCCTCAATCTCTCTCATTAAATTCCAGTCTCCATCAGAAGATTATGGTAATTTAGATTACAACCTTGAGAAATCTTGTTAAATTTGAGGAGTCCTGATTCTGCAGTTAGTGTAGTCAGGCTCTAGCAGAGTCCAGCTGATACAAGGTTAAGCGTAAATCACTTCTGCCTCCCCCGTGTACAAAGCTGTGGTCAACATCGGGTAATTGAACTAAATATCTCAGAATTGGCTGCTCACAATGTCATTTCCTAGTGAAAACTTACCAGCTTACCTCAAATATGAACACTCCCATTTCCATTACTTATTTCATTTAGCTAGTTTAGCTAGATTTGCCAGAGAAATTCAATAGCAGTTACTGATATTCTGTGCACACACAGTAATCTCCATCTTTGAGATAATGCATTGAGATAACCATTTTCATGTGAGCAATTACTTGCTCACCTGGTGATTGTAAAAATGTTTCCAAACAAATTGTAACATATTCCCTTCTATTGCACAAGTATGTCCCGTGGGACTGTGCAGATAACACAGATGTGTCAGGATAACTGGCATTCTTGTATAATGTAGTAAAATAAATTGTGTTTTTATAGGATGGCCTTAATGTACAGTAACACAAAATTCTTTAGAGAGACATCAACAGTAAACTGAAGTTAAAAGGAAAATTTTACAGACAAGTTGCAAAGAGGTTGTTGAGTTTTCAGGGAATGATGAGGTGTGTGACTGAACTACCAATATGAGTTAGGACAAATGAAAGAGTAACTGATAATTATGACGCGTCTTAGCTAAACTGAATGATTTTCGTGCCCTTATTTCTGTGATTAAGATTTTATCCATTAGCATACAATTTGTCAGCCTAGACAGGCCTAATAGAATAATAGTTATAGCTCTGTATGTTCAGTAAGATGTAGAGAATGGATCGTATCATTTATCTAGTTCTTTCTTGACAACAGCTTAACATTTATTACAGTGGTGTGCACTGCAATATTTCTGTCTGACATTAAAATTATGACTTCCGTAATTTTATCATAATTGTTCTTAACTCTTTCTCTGAGAAGTAATCAGCAGTACCCAGTCAGAGCAGAAGTGAGGTAGAGAGAGAGAACTTTTATTAGCTTATCTGATTGCTAGCAATAATAAACTATTACTTTTTTCCTATTACTTTATTACGCTTATATTTTTTGAGCAGCACGGCTACAGCAACTAACTGCAATTAGTAGTACAGCAGTCTCTAGGACAGATAGACAGATAAATAGGCAGTCTGTGCACTCCTGTCCTCAGTATTTCCCTATTAGGTAGTTTTAATCAGTTGCGTACTGTTGTCAGTGTGCTGGCTGAATGTCATTATTACACTGTCTGAAAATGGGAATTTTGAAATAACATGATCTAATATCTGTGTTCCCTGTTGCTGTTGCAGAGCATTGTCGCTCTGTCTCTATATAATTTGAGGCTTTTATGCATAGAAAATCTTTGGTAATTAAAAAGCAAAGTTATTTACAGAATTCTGGTGTAATGAAGAGCTTAAGTAGGCTTTTAATGTAGCTGTTTTATCTACTATATTACGTGCAATGTGTCACCTTAACCAGAGGAAGACATTCTCAAACAGTCTGTGTACTGAAAAGCTGATCAGTAATTTTGCTCAGACTGCTAACCCAAAAGAATATCGAATTATAATTTCACAAAGGGAGTATTTCATAGGCTTCAGTGGAAACTTGGAAATTCTGTTTATGTTCAGTTACATTTTTTTTTTACCTGCTTCTAACAGTGCCTCTTTGGTGACATTAGAGCTCTGGAGTTTCCTGTTTGTCCACAAGAAAATTATACTCATTATCAATGCCATTATCAGGGGCTGTTCTTATTATTCATACAATTTTCCCAACTCAGGGAGGAGTTGCATACCGCAATAAAGAACAGGTAAGTAGGTAATACCCAGTTTGAAACAGACTTCTGGGAGAGAGAATGTAATTTACATAGTTGCTTACAAGTGCCAAAATAGGAAAACCAGTCTCAAAACTCAATGGAGTCTTTTTAAGGCTAAGGTAAGCACAGAGAGGAACACATTATCCACATAAGCTTGTGGGCAGTGGACTAAGTACAGCGGTGAAAAGGGCAACTTCAGGGCCTCAGATGGAGACAAGTGCTGTGGCTGCTGCTTCTGACCATGTACCTCTCGCTCCAGTCTCAGAAGACAGCTGTCAATGAAGGTCTTTAATTTGGTGAATTTCTGTGTGGGGCCAGTCCAGAACTTGGAGCCATAGATGATGATTTCCTCCTCTCTGGCTTGGTTTTTGCTACTGGTGAGTTTTGCATAGCCAGGTATCCTGTGTGGATTCCAGCCAGGGAACAGAATTAGCTCAACTAAAATGCTCCTGTAATTCCTTTGCAGTCTACCAGTTTCATAGTCTTACTGGGCAACAGTAACTGCATTTCAGCAACAAGTGTAGAATTCATGCTTGGATTAGTCTTGTTTCTTCAGAGACCTTCTAGTTTTTGGTTGGTTATTTTTTTCCTTTTTGAAACCTTTGCAAGTAGTTTAGGCCTTTACATGAAGAGCTGTCCTTCATAACTTTCAGTTAATATCTTTACTATTATTATTTGAAGAAAGGAATGTTTTTACAGTTAAATCAATATGTGAGTAAGATCAGAACATAATGAGGACTCTAATGGCTGCAAAGATTTGGAAGTGGTTTTAATGAACACTCAGCAGGCAAGAAAATATGCTTTTATGTTCACTCCAAACAAAAATATACAAGCTGAGGAGAAAAAAGACAGGCTGTAGCCAATCTTATTAAACAAGAAGTGGCTGTGAAATTATTTATTTCATCTAAACTAAATAAGGCCAATTATTGGCTCTCCATATGAAACACAAGAGAAGTTTTCAGTGTGCTTATGAAACAAGGACCTAGTTTGATAAAGAATTACATAGAGCCAGCTTACAATTAAGTCATGCTTTAAAAAAAAAAAAAAGCTATTATTTTCCTTATAGGTAGATTAATTGCAAGCCATACCCATAACCTTAGGGGCTGAGATCCTGTTCTATTTATATTTTAGTATATGTATTTCTATAATGCTATATAATATATATTATTTATAATATAATTTAATACTATATTAATTATATTGTATTATATTTATTGATATTTACCCAAGTGTAGAACATTAGTAAGTGTCTTTACACTTAAAAAAATTTCTCCAGCTTGCATAGTGAACCAGGTCTCCCCATTTCAGGAGACGCAGCTGAAAACGTCCACCATATTCCCAGGAATACATTGTTTAGCTCTGTGAAGAGTCCAGAAAGAGTGGAAAAACATCTCTGTGACACTTGTTTTGAAATCGATTTCTGGAATTTCAGTTTTTTCTTTCTAGTCCACTTTCCATGGACCCTCCAAGAGGCTGAGTGTCTCGCAGGCTGGTACTGCAGGAATAGAGGTATGCATAATGTGCCGTCTTACATTTAACTTTCTGTGAAGTCCCAGGGGATTTAAATGATTTAGTTGGCCTCATGCCCAGAAGGAAATGAGATGGAGTACATGATGGAGCAGAGACTGTGGTGGCGGGCAGGCGGCTGTGGAAAGGGGGCACAGGGATGGCCGAGTAAGAGAAAGGACTGTGCAGTACCTCAGGCAGAAGTTCAAGCCCTGTAATTTGAAAAGCAATTTCAAGTTCCTGTTCTGCTATACACTGTGTGTGAACTTCGACAAATCACTTAGTCCCTATGTGCTTCAGCTCTCTGTCTGTAAAATGTATATAATGGCATTTACCTACCCATGGGGTTACTGTGAGGACAGCTTCATTAAAAGGTGCGAGCAACTCGCAAATTATCACAATAGATGCACATAAGAAGAGCAGCATAAAGCTGGGGTCACCTCTGGACTCGGCAAAATAAACACACAAGCATTTTAGGTGTGGTTTTGGGTTTTTTTTCCCCCTAGTAAAAATGTGAAACTTTTGAACAAAAATAAACACATGAACATGGAAAAGAAGTTCTTGAACTATAGTCAGAAAGATAATTTCCAGACCAGTTTGGAAAGCCTAAACAAACACTATAACATCTGTTTCCTGAGTTATTGATGGAGTCTCTCATCAGGCTCATGTCTGCCTTTCAACATCTTCCAAAATTTTCTCTCTTTCTGGGTGGTTTCAGAAGTCAGAAAAAAACTGGCTAGTTGTCATTCTGGAAAAAAGTATACCTTTTAAAATGAAGCTTGTATGTGGCATAACTATAAAGCAAATAATAAGGAACTTGTATTATACTGTTCAAATGCTGCTAACCAAGTGGTAAAATTGTCTTATTTATTAGCACTAACAGTAGCCTTTCCGTACCTCCATTTACTATAGCAGAAGAAAGATTTCAAACTACTGTTATTTTAAATGGCAGAGACTGAAATTAAGCATTTAACAATGGAGAAATGTTCATTGCTTTCAGTATTATTGCCTATAAGTAAGCAGGCACCAGGACTTACTGCTTGTGGTCTGGTATAAACACATTAACTAATTATGCTTCTCACTAAGAGTTATTTTATTTACAGTGTTCTTTATAATATCAGCCTATCACTTCCTAAAGCATGTCTTCTCTGAGGTTGTCTGCAGCAGCCTGACTGCTAACGTCTTACCCATAATATTAATTATCTGGAAATATTACTGCGCCATTGCTGAAGCCAGACACAGAATTCCTTGAAGAACAAAAAGGAAAAATGTAACCCTCGTCTTTTTTTCTCTTCGTAATCTGAGGAATGTGGGGTGGGGGAAGGGGATCAAGTGCTACTTTCTCCTCTAAAAACAGAGTCTGGTATTTTTGGAGTTGCTTTAACTGGCCTGTTCTGATAAAAATTAATTTGAACTGGGTGGTAAAATCAAATTGATAGCTGAAAAAAGAAGCTGGAGCTTGGAGAGATGTGGGTTCAAAGTCTCTGTTCTGTTCTAGCCTTTCTGTAGGAATCTGGACAAATCAGTCAGGGCTAAATTCACCAAAGTCCGAACTTTAGATACTCAAAATTCTTAGCCAAAGCCTAAGTCTGGAAGCACCTAACATCCGATGTGTCAAAGTTTCTAGCAGTGATGTTCTCTAGGGACCTTTAGATTTTGAAAATGTTTAGTAGGCAGGAGATGGTTGATACATTCTCTTGGTATTCACAAACAAGCCAGTCTTTGTGAAACAAAAGCCAAAGCTCAGATCTTTCCTACCAGCTTAGGTCTCAGGCAAAATATATCACAAGGAGTAATAGAAGGCTTTTTTTTTTAATAGGGCTTGTATCTAGCACTATAGGGGTTAAAGCATTCAACTGACATAGGAAAAAATCTCTCCTCTGCTTCAGTAGATTTAACTCTCTCATCTTCCATCCCTTATGCTCACCGTAGGAGAAGTTCTTCTGGTTTTTCTTTATTGAAGCTGCTCTACTTCATATTCCTAATCAAATACTAACACATGGGTAAGGAGGAGGGTGCGTTCCTGGATTCACTGCTCATACAAAGGCAAAAATTGAACCTGTTGAAACCTGCCTTTTTTTTTTTTTTTTTTTTTTTTTTTAAACAAACACAGTTAAGAATCTGGAAACACTTCCAAAAGGCTAATTTTGATACAGAACAAAGTTCTGAAAAAGCTGTGAAACACTGCTTTTTACCCCACAATAAAAGATGTGCTTTCAAAATATGTTCTTCCTTGTGTCTCTTAGTGGCTCCTTGTGTCAGATACGCAACCCAATCTGATTATATTGAATACTACTAATGTTAGCTGTCAGCTGCTTTATACCGTCTGAGTGCACTGAGCTTTGTGACAGGATAAAAAGATTTTCCTATAATGGCAAAAGAGAGAATTGCAGTCATTTGGAAGCTGCAGACTGTTCCTTCAGCAAAAGACTGGATGCTGAATTTAATTGGTTGTGCCTCACTAGAAAAAATAGTGCACTCATTAAAACATCAAAACTCTAAGTTCCAAGATATCTGTTTCTTTTTTGAATTACAGCATGTGTAGAATATGAGATTTGATAATATTTCACCCTGATTATACTTTTGTAACCACCATTTATAATTTGCAGACAATCTGTGGGGGACAGGGAAGCTCTGGGTATTATTGATTTACACTGTTGAGATCAATGTTATAAGCATATTCGCATTTGTAAAATAGATGGAATAGCTTTATTCTTCTCCCTGAACTCCTAAATCAATGTGAAGCTTGTTTTCTTCTTTGCTTCTTTTTTGCTCTTTATTACAAAAATTGAAAAACTCAAAATAAAATATTAAGATATGCATATAGCCTAGTCTGCCACTGCTCAAGCTGTACTGTGAGTAAGGAACACCATACAGGTATTTCATTTCAGCAATATATTTATAATCACATCCTCTGTAGGAAAATATCCCAGAGTGTTATATGACAAATCATAAAATATTACAAAGACAATGACTACAGTGGGGGAGGGAGGATTATTTAGGGAAGCAAAGACTTCATTTTGTTTTCCAAAGCATTCTGTTGCGCAGTAAATTAAATACCAGATGCAAGAGTTTCATACGGCAATCGCAATACCCTCCGGTGCCCTCACACACCACAGAAGGTGAAGACAAGTGCTTATATAGCATGGACACAAGCCAAGGAGCCATCACTGTAATAAGTGTATAGAGCTTTTTCACCATTAAGTCTTCCTTTTCAAAATACAACCATTTTAGTATTATGGATATCTTCAGTTTGCTCTCCCTTCTTAGATTTTTATTAGCAACAACAGGCATTGTTTGTGTCCAATACTGTGTTCAACAAAGCTTTATTTTGTCTTCCAAGGGCCCCACTCAGGCAACTGTGAGGGTACAGATGTTTACACCCAAGCTGCATTTGGATAATCATGTTTTCAGTACACTCTGCTGATGAACGTTGTTCCCATGTCAGATTTGTTGGCTTCCAAGTACCTTGCCTTCTAATAGGTTTTTGAGCTTTAATTGGAAGGTCTGTTGTGTAATTACAGATCTGGTTTCATGGTGTAGCATTCTAGCAGTTGTCTTGAGTTACTGTGTCCTCACTGTTTTTTATGCTTCTTATGGTTTAGCTCCTCACATTTGAGGAACTCGCTATTTGTAATGTTTAGAGAATGAAGAATAAAAAAACAGTGAGATGAGATGGCTTATCTGCCCAGATTTTTGTTTTTTCTCCGTCACCTTCTCCTCGTCCCTTTTTCCCTGCTTTCTAGCATGCAACGAGATACAAAATTCATCTGACCATGTGTCGTGGTTTAACCCCAGGTGGCAACTAAGCCCCACACAGCCGCTCGCTCACTCCTGCCCTGGTGGGATGGGGGAGAGAATCGGAAGAGTGAAAGTGAGAAAACTCGTGGGTCGAGATAAAGACAGTTTAATAGGTAAAGCAAAAGCCGCACATGCAAGCAAAGCAAAACAAGGAATTCATTCACCACTTCCCATGGGCAGGCAGGTGTTCAGCCATCTCCAGGAAAGCAGGGCTCCATCACACATAACGGTTACTTGGGAAGACAGATGCCATCACTCCGAACATCCCCCCTTCCTTCTTCTTCCCCCAGCTTTATATGCTGAGCATGATGCCATATGGTATGGAATATCCCTTTGGGCAGGTGGGGTCAGCTGTCCCGGCTGTGTCCCCTCCCAGCTTCTCGTGCACCCCCAGCCTACTCGCTGGTGGGGTGGGGTGAGAAGCAGCAAAGGCCTTGACTCTGTGTGAGCACTGCTCAGCAACAATGAAAACATCCCTGTGTTACCAACACTGCTTCCAGCACAAATCCAAAACATAGCCCCATACTAGCTACTGTGAAGAAAACTCTACCCCAGCCAAAACCAGCACACCATGTCATATTAATCTCATTACAAAATAATTTTGTAAGAAAGACTGGCAGTAATCACAAATACGTGCACACACCTGGCTACATATCTTTACAGCTCTTTGGTCTCTCTTAATGTGCAGCAATTTGGAGAGATTGTAGAATCGTTCTTGTCTCTCCTTTGTACTAAGGTTCCATTAAAGAGTCCAAAAATTCATGAGATTCTTTTTCCTGTTTCTTGTAAGAAGTTCATCTAGAACTTAGCAATGAATAACAGATGCTTAAATAATTCTTTCTAATACTGTGTCATTGAACTTTGTCTTGTGCGATGTGCCTTCATTCAGCTTTGTGTAATCACCCTCCCTGAAATTGTCTTCATGCCTTGTACGTCCTAAGAAATTGTGTCATCTCTGCAAATTTTCTCTCTTCACTGTTCATGTTATTTACCAGTTGCTCTGAGTTCTATTATGACAGTTTGGGAACTCTAATTGTTAAACTGAAATCTTAAATACTGCAAGGAACTTGCAAAGATCCTCCATACAGCAGTGAATTTCACCAGATTCTCTCTTAGAATACAGATGTTGGGTTCCTTATAATTATTTCCTAAAGCAGTTTCATCTGTGCATCTCTCTGAGAGGCTTACCTGACCGACTGTCATTTTATTTGGAATTCTGGGACAGCTCTCAGCTCACTCTAAAGCTGTGTCAATCTTCAAGTACTGTTATTTCTTGATCCTCTTTTATATGAAACTGATTCCCTTTGATACCTATCTGGCATTTTTTTATATAGTTTTATTTTCTTTTGGTGTCATTCCCTGGCAAAAAATATTTTATGTTCTATATCTCTTTTCCCCACTGTAGTACTCCTTTCAGCCCTTACAAACCTTTTTTCTTTTCTTATGCATATTAATAAAACAATCTCATATACAATTTGAGCCCACCCCTTTTTCTCTTATCATTGTTACAGTCTTTTAACTTCATTTACTCCTATGTACCAGTGTGTTTGTAAGCGGTTTTGCTCCTTAACCTTTGATTACTTTTTGCAGTTAGACATTTTGTTATGGTATTTGCTGTCGGATGTCATGCTATGTACTACCCTCTAGGATGTAATTTCCAGAAACAATTTTTCTTCTATATCTTCTTCCTTCCTTTCTTTATCCCATTTCCTTTTACCCAACACTTACATGACTTTTCTAAAGCTCCAGTTCAATGCCCTCACTTAGAAGTCTTCCACTTTTAAGATAAAAAATTAAAATAATGGGGCTATTTTTGAACTAGCAACTTCATCACGTCTGGCTTTCTGCCAAATTTCATTGATTCTCTTTTAGTTTTTCTTTTTTATTACATTGTGTGCAAATTCTGTTTCTAATACTATGCCATACTTTAGTGATTCCTTCGTCTTCAGAATTTATATCAAATGGACTGAAAACTGTGATCACTAACCGTACTTTCACATCTATGTTGTTTGGTTTTGATTAACATTTGGTCAAATGTCTCTTTCAAATCATTGGTTCTTCCTGCCAAATTTTTCCTTCGTTACCTTTAATTCTGTATGATAGTTGTATCTCCACAATGCACATAATGCTAGACGTTACCTGGTGTACATTTCAAATGTAAACCTTTTCCCTTGCATCTTGCAGTATGCTTATTTAACATCTTAAGATTTGTGCAACACTGTTACCTTCAGAACATAGCACCAGTGTCTTTATTCCAGGTATGAAGGCAACACTACATGAGGTGCATTTTTGGCTGAATCACAGTAAGTAATAAGATTTTTTAAGGTCAGTAAAAGAAAAAATGCTGAAAAAATTTGGCCCAGTATCTTGAAAACTTATTGATACAAGTCTAAGTGTCATTCAGCTAATACACATGCATTCAGCGCATGGTTAAATGTCCAGTCATGTAGGGTTGAAATCATGAATGTTAACTCTGGTTTTGTTTTGGTAACTTAAAACTTTGAAGTGGTGATGTCCAGATTAAACTGAATTTCTTATGTATCATGTAAGAAATGTTTTGTCAGCTCTGACTGCTGACTCTTGCCTTAAGGTCTTTGATCAAGATGGATTAAAAAATCTAGGAAGGATTCTCTTGAGAATAATTTTTAACAAATGGTAAATTTGTATGCGTGTTAACAGAGAGTCTTTGATGGCAGTTCAGCAATCTGGAAGTAAAGATCTTCTGACAAGCACTTCTAAGTAAGCACCGTGTTTTGCATTTGGTAAGGGACTGGCTGACGTCTCTTTTTGTACACTGTTGTTGTTCTTCTAGTATGTTTTTGCCACAACTTTAAAAAACAAGCAGGCCAAGAGGATAAGCAACATTTGCAGAGTTTTAAGAGATTATACAAGGTATAGATTATGTATCTGCATGTTCCGCACAGTGACCCCTAGGGAACCGGAGACTTACTTAACCTCTTGCCTTATATGAAGCTTTCCAAACACAGCTAAGAAAAATAGCAGATTACTGCATGAAAGAGACTTATATTTCATTATTATAAAGTCTGTTCAGAAGATCACAAATTCTGAAACAAAACCTCTTCATTTAAAAAAATTATCTGTGGGAAACTAATAGGGAATAAAGAACACTTTGTGAGAAAGGAAAATAAAGGCAAATTTAAATTTTTCTGTTGTCCTAATTAAAAGCAGGTTGTGAAACAATCTAGAAAAGAATTATCATTAAAAATAAAATATACTTGAAAAGTAAAATCATGCTAAATAGGCTGCTGATAAATTAAAAAGAAAATACTGTACATCTACCTGCATTTTGTGTTTAGGTGAAATGATGTCCCATTAAGACCATGAGCAAAGCATGCATTCATTTCAGATTCTCAAAGGTAAAAAATATTTCAGCAGCATAATATTCCTGCTGACTTAGAACATAAAAATTTACCTTTTATACACTAACTATTCTCAATTTCATTGACAAATTGATGTAACTTTTCAATACCGTCATAGTTACAGGAATTATGATTCAAAAAGTCAACATTGGGAAGGTATGACAGTCAGTTACTGGTTAAGTCCTACAGTTAAATACAGGAAAAAACCACCTACCTTGTTTCTTAGACTTAGATGCTTTGGAGTAATTGCTGTTGGAACATGAGCATTTTAGGGGATGATAATTACCACTGCATACAGAAGATGCCTTCCTGCACCCTGCATCTTGTAGAAGACTGCAAGAAAGCATAATCAGTGTTTTACTGATACTTGCGAAAGAAGTAAGATGAGCTGTTGTCTGGGGGAATCACCTTCTTCAGATGATCACTCACATAAAGATGAATTACAGCAGGATACCACCATTCTGTGTCCTGGACTGAGGCCCTGTTCCTATCTTTGTGAAAGGTCTTACTAAGGTAGTAATGGAATGATTCCTGTAAATTTTAATAGGGTCAAACCCAAAGGGCTTTTTGGTTTTTGCTTTTTTTTTGTTTGTTTGGCTTTTTCCTTAGGATCCCTTGGATGGTAGGATGGAGGCCCAAGACAGTCAGGGACTAAAACTGCCAATGAAGAGTGACCAAGTAGTCACTCTTGTGACACTTGTCCCCAAAGGGGTTGATTTTTATAGCTATGCCTTTTTTTGCTCTTAATTCCAAGCTTGTTCACAGCATGCCTGGCCTGCAAACTTTACTTTCGTGGTAGCATATGGGAATTTTATCCTGTCATAAGCGCACACAATTACCAACAGGTATCAGTTTCAGATGATAATTTGGGTCTAGCAGTTGAGAGGCAGCTTCTTAAACTGCCAGCGTGTTCCTCCTCAGGACAGGCTTTGCTTGGACAAATCCTCAGAGCCTCATGAGGCTCATGCACAGTCAAAGCTGTGGTCTTGTTCTGCTCCCTCCAGTTTGCTGCTTTATGTGCGTTGTGTTTCAAGCGAGATGTGCATTAGAGCGATTTCCATGCAGATGTCATGTTTAGCAGAATGAGAGCAAGCCATCCATGCATGCTGTCTTCACTCTAATTGTACTCGGAAGCAACAGGTGCTTTGGCTTTCTCGTGAGACTGAGTGCTGATGGCAGAGTGCCAGCACGTGGAGAAGAGGCAGACGGCTATCCAGTTCATTATCTCATGGCAGTGGACTCTACCCCCTCCCTATCCGTTTTGCTCATTATCAAATATACCAGGAAAGGAGGATCTGGTTAATCAAAGGAGAAATAACTGCTCAGGCTACAGCCAATCCAGAGTGATCACTTCTCTTTGTTATTAACAGCATGGGGAGTCCCTGCTTGTCCTGCTCATGTTCTCATTTCATTTGAAATGAGTTTCAAACAGCCACTGCAACTATCAGGGTATAAAAAGAGGGGGAGAGAGGAAAAAAAGAACGGAGATCTTAACAGTGACAGAGGAGGCTGAGGAACGGAAAGATAGTAGGTTCTAGGGAGCCAAGCGTTCATGATGGAGGTGTGGAAGTTGAAGAAGAGGTCCGTTGGCCTTGCAGAGAAGGTAGCACAACGCTGGAGCATTCTTTTGGCTTGCCATGGAAAACAGAAAAAACCAGCAGCCCCAGTGATGTCAAATATCAGCGATTCAATTGTTGCTATAGTAATGTGCTGGAGGAAGCAACCCGATATGCATATTTGAGCTTTGCTGTAGGATACAATCTATCAATGTTGACTCATGAAAACAAACAAACGGGCTGAAAATCCAGTCTTGCCTAAATCTGTGAATCCACATGGACTGTTGTTTCTTGTATGATTGTGTATAGCTTACCCTTTATCTACATTATCAGAGGAGAGTTAAGAAAGTAGGAGGGACACAGACACAGGCCTTCGGGAAACTCACTCCTCTTGTGTTTGTAGCACCAGTAACATACATTGTTTATCTTGTCATCCTCTGCATTGTGCATTCTCACTGCTATCAGCCCGTTATTCTCCAGCCTACCTTCTAACCCTCTGATTCATTGAGTGTTTTTTACCTTTTGATAGCAGTGATGTCCCTCTTTGTTATGGAGGCACTTTTATGGCACCCTTTATCCTAGTCAACTCCTCCATTTTTCACAGTCTTTCTCACATTTTCTAAATTTCATTTTTCCTACTGATTGACTCCCTCTTTCCCCTCGAACTAATCTTGTTTCATTTTTTCCCGTCGCTGTGAAGAAGACATTGCCAAAATGTCACCTCTAATCTTGTTTCCCATTTCTAGCATGTAATTTATTAATCCTCTCTCTCCCTTTTTTCCCTTTTATTGAGCAGCCTACATGCTAATACAGCTCAAGTTTTATTTGCAGATTGTCAAATAAATAATTTCACAAGTCTTAAGAGTAGGGAAAAATAAAAAAGAGCTTTGAAATAATGATCACCCCTGTCTTCTGCCACGGCATCTGCTTTTAGATCTAAACAAATCACTTTATTCAGGGATGATACAGCTGTCCCATATCAGTTAAATTAATTATTGGATAGGGTATTTAAAGAGCTAAGGTGTAAAGCCAGCCTTTGTCTAATTGATAAAGAACCACTACATAAAACCTTCATATTACTGTAACTCTGGTCTCTTAAAAATAATATTCCTCCCCCCACCCCTTAAATCTGTATTGTTGTTGGGTGGGATTTTCAGGGGGCTCCCCCCCCCCCCCCTTCTCACTTTGGTTTTAATGAGAGTTTTGATTGGCATCTTGCATTGGTAAGCTGATAGCCTTTTTCTGGCTTGTGAATACTTTCACTGGATCTCTAAGTCAAAAGGAAAGAGAAAACTATCAGTTCTTTTTGAGCAGAGATGAATGACCATCAAATACAAGCACAGTTTGGTCTTGGTGCCAAGCCTGCTTTAAAGTGTAATATTATTTTTATTGATAGATTTTTTACCATTGCTGTGTTCAATGGGACAAGAATCATTACTCCCAAATTTATCAACGGCACTGTCCTCACAGAGCCTAAGACACTGCGTATGCCCTTCTCATTTTTTGGCATGTTCCTTGTGACTTTTAGTCTTTTTATCAGAGGTGCTAACTTTGCTGTAGGAGATCAAGAAGTATGTGGAGTAGATGCACTGCAACCTTTTTCAAATTAGATGTCTAGTGTATCCTTCTGTGACTGCAGGGTAGTTTCTTATGCTGCACCAATCTGATAGCATAAATGCAAGCATTTAGTCAAATATTTAATTTCATTTTCGATAATGAATGTAGGTCCATGCTAAGATCTTCTAAGCATTACCCATCCCTAAACCTGGTTCCTTGCCTGAGAGCACAATTTTCACCTCCCAAGATAGGTATCCATGTTCCCAAAAAATGTATGGACTCATAATGCACGGGGAAGGCCTGTTCAGAAGATTGTTTGCAGTTTCTATGCTAGCCTAGCGTGTAATGAGGAGGCAGGCAGGTAGAACTGCAGCGCTGTGGTCAAAGATGGATGTCATCTTGTGCCCTAGGATTCTCAGTGCTAAACCTTGCCATGAAGTTTGGCACTCAGTCAGGATTAGCTGCTTTTGTAACCCAGGTTGTGTTAGTTTCCATGGAATAAATGGGTTTAGAAAGCAAATGGTGTAAATATGACTCTATCAGTGAGACAATTAAGCAGCTACATACGTTTAGTATCTGTTACTGCCCAGCTTTTGCAGAAGTATTAATATGACTGATGGGCAGCTGAGCATCTGCATGTGCAATAGCCATAGATACAGGAATATACCATGCCAGGCAGGTAAGTCCAGTATTTAAGTACCTTTGAGACTGTAAAGGTCTTTCTTGGTTGCTGATTAACTCTGTAGGCACTTAAATTCTTGAAATGTTTGTACACGATCCTCTGCACGCAAATTCAAGCTTGCTCTGCCTTCATTCAGGACAGCCCATGTAGCTTCAGTTAGCACAGCGCCAAGGTGAGCTGCTAGGCTTGAGAAAGGGTTTACTGGCTCAGGTTCAACTCTGCACTAATATGACTATGTTACATGTGGTAGCCTTCGAGTAAGGGCAGAGCAGGCTCGTCTCTGCAGAGAAGTTACTGTATAGATACAGAGTCTCTCTCCACCCATTACACTTTCCAGGTATCCCTTTCTGCTTCTGGGCACATCCAAAGACACTTCATTTTTGACAGTGCTGAATTTCTGGGTATTTTGCTGTTGTTTAATCCTGTTAACAGTTTACATTGCCTGATTTACCTCACTTGTGTGGGCCTCACTGGACAGTGAGTCTCGGAAGGAACCTTCAGCATCAATGTATTGGCCTGACACAAAAGAGGCAGGCTGGCCGATCAGTGGGAGAAGCAGCTTTTGCCATCCAGCCAAAACATTTGTTGTTTTGGAGACTGGAGGTTCTAGGATTGGGATTAGAGAGGAAGTAGGTTAGCTTTGTGTCACCTATGAGAGTGCCTGAAACATCAGGAATAGCACATTTTGGGGCAGGACTTCATCCCAAGCTGTTTAAGCTATATTACGTTAGCCATATTTACCTTATTACATTTACATAAGCTATAAAGCATTTAAAAATGAACTGGGGCAGCAAATGTGAGCTAACATTTCCCTTACTCATGTTAGTGCTCTGCTCATTAGAGTCAGTCACTTGCTTGTGCACTTTCCACTGATTCAGTGATCAGGCAAGTACTTCCTACAAAATGAAACGGCTTCAACAGGAGCCACAGAGATGCAGTTTGGTGCTCTAGTCAGTGCTCAGGACAAGAGCAAGGGAAGCAGGGGAAGCTTCATGTTTTATGTACAACCCGATATAGCAGACATGGTCTTAGAATGATGCCTCCCTTGGTCCTGCACGTGAGAGACGAAATACCCAACTTGTACATCCCAGCATGCTGAGATGTGAGCTGTGTGCCTAATTACTTGGTATTTGCAATATTTAGGCAAACATTCTCAAAAACAGTCAGTTTGTTAAGGACTTCATGAAAACCTAAAGGGTTTAGATTCTTCCTGGTGAATGCAGGTTTTAGTTTACAATTTTGTGGCTAAAATGCCAAGGTCTTTTAATAGCTCTGCTGCAGGTGTTTAACAAGGGTGCAGTTCAGGCCACATTTTGCTCCTTGGGATTTCCAAGTGACAGTGCCAGTTCACGCCCAAGTCTGGTGGCTTAGATATGTCATACCTTTTTCATTCCAGTGGGCTGGAAGCCTGAGTGCCCTACTCAGAACTGTAGTTTGCACTAGACAGCAGGTCACTTGGGAATTAAGTACTAATCATTAGTGTCTTTCTGCCTTCCTCAAGTAATTTGTTTTTTCATCCCACATGTGGGTGGAGATGCAGTGTGAAATTTTTCAGACTGAACAGATTCTAAAATAATCCCTCCTGGAGTCTGACAGATCACGTGGAGCTGGGAAATGACTGCAGATCATAGACCTATGACGTATTTAAATATGAGCAATCAGAAATTCGTGGACACTGCTATAGATGTTCTGCTTTTGGGAACAACAACAGTAAGGAAGACTGCTACTTAAAGGAAACGCAAGTGTTCTCCAGTGCCAGAAAAGTAAAAATCAACAAATGTCACAACTTGGTATATCTGTCTGCTGCATTACTGACATGTACAAATAACGAAGAGCTCAAATGCTCGCTACCAGTATCTGCTACCTCCTTGCAAATGTGACAGTTTTTCCTGCCACTGTTTGTCAAGCTACCATGAGTTGCATTCATATTCCATATGGATACGTATTTTTTCTTTGTTTTCCTTTGACATTAATGCTCTGGCAGAGCTTTCTAAGTAGTAAAGCAGGGAAATTAACTTACATTTGCTGGCTTGCTAAAGTAAATTAGCTACACTTTTAACTTTCTGTGGTTTTACTCTGAATGGGAGAAGCAATAAAAATGAAATAAGGCTAATCACTGTTGTTCTATGGTTTTCTCTGTGGTGTGTTAAGAGGAGAAGAACCCATAACGAAAACTCATGAGTTCATATCTGCTTAAAACAGGTCTCTAATTAGCTTCTATAATCGATCTCCCTGCTCTAGCAGGTGAACCAGGTAATTATCTTGTTTATACTGTAGGTGAGTCACGAAATGCTAGATAGCTTTCTCTGTATCTTTAAAAGATAATGCATTGTAACAAGTGTTCCCAATATGAATGAACCACTGTCATAACCCATACCATCTGTTTCACACGCAGCGATGTGAGATCTCATTTTATTCTTTGTTACAAAGAGCTCCAGACATCAAAGAACTGTCCCTTTGACCGCTGTCTCAATCAAAGGATTTTACCTAGACAAATCTTTACTTCCCATTACGATTTCAGTGCTGCAGAATATCAGGTGTTTCCTGGTATGAAGAGGAGGAATCCAGTCACCGGTGCTTTTTTTAAGGGCCAAATCTTGTCACTGTTCACTTCCCATGGGCCTTTTGAGTAGCACAGAAACTCCAAACTCAGCAGTTAATTAGGGGTTAGTTACTTAGGGCCTGAGGCTTTAGAGACAGACTGTGGTGCACTATACAATGTATGTCTTTTATTCAATATGATGTGTCTATCTGTTACCTTCCAGAAGGTGAAGTAGAGATATGTTGGCTAAATGCATGGTTAGGATTAAGTTGATGTATAGGGAGTATGTTTAATTGCTCATAGAAAAATCCCCAAATCTGACATATTTTTGAGTCTTCTGTATTCTCATGTTATTCAATCTGTGCTTTATTTACATAATACAGGTATTTCTCTTTCTTGCAGGTTGTCTCATAGTAAGCTTTACAAAGGAATAATCCCTTTTGACAACCTTTAAAGGGTCACAGCCATATTTGAAGCCTATGACCAGTAGCACTAATAATGGTGTATTTGCAAAGAGAGGACATACAGTGCAGTTCTTTCTAGTATAATGTGGAAGTGTTTAATCTCTTTTGTACTAGAGAAGAGGCTTCTTGTTTGTGGTGAATGGCTGAAATATGAGACTACATGTTTTCTGTAATCATTAAAACAATAGTGTACCAGCTTCTCCCCAAGCTAAAAATAATCCTGTCGTAGGCATGCCCCTTTTCGTCTTCTCCTTGATAACTGAATTCAGAATTCCCATAAA
This sequence comes from Gymnogyps californianus, assembly GCF_018139145.2. Lineage (NCBI taxonomy): Eukaryota > Metazoa > Chordata > Aves > Accipitriformes > Cathartidae > Gymnogyps > Gymnogyps californianus. The sequence continues at coordinate 8,165,933 of NC_059482.1, forward strand.
TAAGGTCTTTTTCTTTCATTTTTCATAGACTTGTCCCTAGCAAATTTAGTTTCAAGGTCTTTTATTTCTGTTTCTAAAGTAATTATCCTCTGGGCCTCTTCCTTTCTTCCTGGTATGATGCTAGACTAATTATTCTTCTCCTAATGAATGCCTGAAATGGATCCCATATGGTGGCATATGTGCCTTCAGATGGAAGCTTCGTTTGAGTAAAATAAGAAAATTCTTCTCTTGGGGCTTTCTTAAATTTTTCATTCTGTAACAATGATGAGTGAAATCTCTGTCTTGGGGATAGACGCAGCCAACTTGCTTTCTATTACACTTTGAGCTTTCTCTGAACTGGAGATTTCCATGTCTCTCTCTCTTGCTATGGCCGTCCGCAGCTCTTACTCCACATTGTCACAAAGACTACTTGAATGAGTCAAAGCATCATTACATTTGATCTGAAAGCCATTTTTCTTTCCTTAAAAAATACTATGTATACCATTATTTCTCTTACAGTTCTTTGTCATCTTTCTCTAGACCTACCCCACAGCATGCAATGTCCTTTTTTATTGCCTTTAGGGCTCAATCCACACAGTGACTTTTTTATAAATGACCAATAATCCCAGTTTATTTCTTTGCATGCGGTGACTTGAACCCACAGTTCCCAGCAGAATGCTTTATCTACCAGATTACTGAGTATTCTATGATGCATGTCAGTCTTTGTATCTATATGAGAACAAGTACATTAAATGCATAAACGTAAAATGAAGGTCTTCAGATCCCAGCATTGTAAGCACTGCACTGGCAGTGACAGCACCAGAAGGAATGGCTGCTGCCTATTTTTGGAAATGCAGTGTAAATTTACACTGCACTTGGTTCCCAATCACCTTTCAGAAGTATTGGTAAAACATCCAATGAAACCTAGTGCTGCCTCTTTACCTTTCTCTAACATGCTAGAAAAGTTATAATTACAAATTATTATTTATATTGTGGTAGACTATAGAAGTCCTGGTCATGAATACGTACAACCTTGTGTTGAGAGCTGTGCAATGGAGAGTATTTTCACCGACTTTAAAACCAGGTAAAAATAGGGTCATTGATACTATTATTTGCAAGCACGTATAAGTAAAACAAGTCACACTGATACATTAAGCTTACATCAGACAAATTAAAATATGTGAGACATTCCAACTCTGCCATCCAAACTGTTAACAAATTCAGGCTTTTTATTGCTTAAGATCCATAATTTTTCTATAGATTTAACTTTAATTCTGTTGTGTTTTCTGTATGACTTAGTGTTTTACTTATGGAAATCTCTGATATGTCATTTTGTTCTTAAACACAAAACATTTTTCTCCATATTAATCACTGAAGTAGGCATGGGGAAATTTGTGTTCTGAATGTCCAGCTACCACAACACACTGTGCTTGAGTCTCCTAAGCAATACTGTAGTGAACGAGTAAGATCACATCTTCTAATTATGGAGGTGATGCTAATGGCCTGGATCAGTCTGAAGCAGGGTTGTGATTTGATACTGCTGCATAAAACATAGGCCAAAACAGAAATATTTGTAGACAAATGAAAGAGAAAGTGAAATGCTGTTTTAAAAAACACTGATTCTGCATAAAGTTATTTTAGTAGTGTATCACTTGAATCACGCTAATCGTTCGTGAAAACATAATCATTTTATCTGATGTATGTATTTGTTCTTGCTTTCAGAGACACAATGGGGAAATACTCTATTGATTTTCATTAGAACATTTGATCCCAAGCTGATAAAGAAAAGGACATTAACTAACTGTGCTACTATTAATATCGAGCTCTACTTGCATTTAAAAAAGACCTTCAGCAATGTGTGAATCTGCAGTCAGGGACAATGTTAGAATAGGAAAAAATGCCTGATTTTAAGAAGTGCTATGAGGCCTTAGTTTCTGTTTAAATGGAAAGAGTGTTTGCCTCTGGGTGGTCTCAGCCTGAGAGTATCAAGCCAACAGCTTTGCAAAATACATACTCTACTTTTGTGAATAAGCTTATTTTTTACTTGCTGGCAGTTTCTTGTTTTGTTTCCTCTTCTGTGAATGAGGACTTGCCAGCATTCCAATAACCCAGCTCAGGCTTTAAAATAGCAAACAGATTTTAGCTCCTCTAACCATCTTTAAGCTTGCGCATTCCTGTAAGGCATAATCCTTGATTTGGATTTGTTCTATTTTGCTCCATTTTGTCCTATTCTGTACAGAATTTTCTCATATACTTGTGAAGTTTTTTAACAGACCAAACCTGGAAGAGTCCCCAGTGATTTGTTCAATAGCTTGTGTCCTCTACCCGACTTTCAATCACTCGCTACAAATAACCAAGGGAACATAAACCATTTTAGGGGATAATAATTTATCTTTTGCAGAACAGTTGGTTTCTTTTCTTTCACTGACTCAATGCAGTGACCATACAGAATGCTTAATTCATAGTTCAGACAGCAGTTTCTTGTTCAGCTTTCTCATTAAAGTCACAGTGTCATTTTCTGACAGGGCAGTATTTGCATATATAAGCTTCATGAAGGACCAGTAACCAACAGGGCTAGGGGAAGGGGTCATTTCTTATCCATATCTCAATACTGGTTGTTTTCCCTGCTGGAAGTTGGTTTTGAACACCCTTTTTAACAAGATATGTTGCTGAAGGTAATAAATAACTCTGGGAATCTGGGCAGCAGTAGCTTTTCTTAGAAAACCAAAGCTTTCAATGTTGACTACTTAAAGTTAGGCCCCTAAATTCATTGTTAAGTACGCAAAACAAATTGCTATGATGATGAAAAATTCCACTTAGCCACAAATCTAATTTTGACAACGTGAGCTGTCAGTACTCAGAGCTTTGTAGAAGCAGACCACTTTGATCTACGTAATCAGATTTGGCGTTTTGTCTCTACTTAGATCTATCTGGGAGCGATGTTTCAGGAATATTGTTCAGGCAATGCCATTCAGGCAATATCAAGTGCAGGACACTGTCATTTTCTTGATGAGGTTAGAAATTTTCTGTTCTCTTCTCAAGTCAGAGTTTTTTCACTCATTGAGCCCTAGAGCCAGGAATTTCAGTAGTTTGCTGTATCAAGAGGACAGGTGCAAACTCAGCAATACTCACATGTTTCATGGCACCAGGTCTGACCCAACATTTTGGGGACAGAATTAGAGAAGTATGATGGCATTCAAAGTACATGTAGATGTCTGGTGTGATCTACAGAATTACTGGAGCAGAATGTAGACTGGGGAGCGGGATTCCACTGCCTTTCAGCAGGAGTGAATTGCCCAGTCTGCTCTATCCATTTTGAAAATGCTGTGGGGGCAAGAATCAGAAGAGAATCTGATATTCATACCTTTGATACATCTGATATTGCAGGAGTAATTTTCAAAAACCAATCAAGTTTTCTTGATAACTAGGTACCAGTTTTACCCACTGTCAGGAACCCACATGAGTTACTTAAATAAATTTCTTCCTGTGGAATTGGCATAACCTTGCTGCTGGATAGAAACTTTCTACCATCCAGCCTGAATTTATTTCTTAGCACTTGAGCAAGGTCTATCTGCATCATTATGTACCTAAATCCCTTTAGGAATCTTGACTTCTGTACTTTCTATCATAAAAACCCAACAGACTACATACTGGAGTTGCTTTGCCTGCTACAGGTGTGGCAGGTCACTGAGGGACAATGTAATCACCTGCATCAAACAAAACTCCAACATGATATGATAAAGGAAAAAAGAAAAAGTATTCATGTGCTGGGTGCTCCAAGCCCAGGGAGAGAATGAAATGGAGAGGGTCCTACTGTTTACCAATCCCACTTCATTTAATAGCAATCTAATATAGAGACATAATTATACCATACTAATAAGTCTGCAAAGTCATGAGCTCTTTCACAGCTCTGTAGCTACAATATAGTCTTCTAAATTTTACTGTTTCTTTACCGTAACTGGTCATCTGCTCTGTGTTGTCACCTGGTAAGAAGCGTAACAAGACAATAAATACAAAGAAGCAAAGAAATTTGAAAAGCTCCAAGCAGTACTGTCAAGCACCCTTGCAGATTTTCTTTGTCTGACACTTTATATTTAAAAATTAATCCAGAGCACCCCCACAAAAAATCTATTTTCCTTGTTTAACAAAATGGAGTATTGATTTGCCAAAGCCTAAACAAAGCAGCCTGCATGATTCATTGATCAAGAATTTGGGCTCAGTCCATGTGATCATTAAGTTCTTTGTCAGATGCATTCATTTATTCATAAGCTTTGTTTATGGCAGGCCCTTTTCACTAGCTCATTTCAAAATAACAAAAACCAAATGCCTTCTCTACCTTCCCTTTCACTGAATGCAGAAGACAAAACAGGAGGTGCTATCAACTTCAGAGATTTTATGAGCCTTTTGAAGAATCCAGGAACTCTGGAGGCTTTCATATAAGTCCAGGCTTCACTGTTATTTCGGAACTGTACATCATGAGTATAAAATTCTCCAAAGAAAGCAGCCCCTCGTGCTGCCGTGTGGGAAAGCTAACCAAATGTGAGAAACTCAGTAGTTAAACTATTAGGAGCTCCATATGCCTTTGTACCGTTGTTCAGGAAATGCTGGTTGCGTGATGTAAAGCCATTCCTTTGATGGGCTGTTGTTGCAATAAAATACGTTTGTTGGAAACTTCTGATACACAGGTCAAAGGATTATAAAACGGGATCTGGTTAAAACCCATCACTTAATCACAAATCAAAACCTTTTAGCCTTTTCTCAGTACATTCTCTGTGATTTAAAGTAAGCAAAGCAACAAGAAGCAAAACAGTTCTGAATTCTGTTTTTTTGAACATGGTACTGTTTTAAATTCCAGACTTTACTGTGCTGTATAGCTTAATAGTAGGCAGGAGATACTAACAATGAAAAATGAGTCCTTATAATCCATATCTGAGTATGTGCTGCACTCCATTAATCCTGTATCAAAAAGTAACATCACAGTCATGAAGAAGTTATTATAGGGTAAAGTAGGGTATGATCTTACATTGAGTTAAACAGCCTGTGATAACAGACAGGGTTCAGCATCTTCCCTGAAACACAGGCACGTTAGGTAACCCCTCCGTGGAAGCTGGATAAGCTCTACTGCCTTTCCCTTGAGGTGCTGTGGGTTAAAGGCATACTCAGAGACAGTTACCTCAAAAGAGCTGGCATGTTCACTCACTTACCTTGTCATAATTCCACTGTAAGCCTATCTCCTTAGCGTGCAGCTGTCAGCCTTTTAACATCAAAAATGAAAATAGTGGGAAAAGAAGATGAAACAGTTTGTGATTTTTTTGGTCTTGTTTAAAGAAAGAATAAAGTAGTCTCAGCAATTTATACAACTGAAGTCTAATTTGCATGCTGGATGGGCTACAATGCAAACTACGGAATACAGTCTGACTTCGGGAGCCTCAGTATCTCTGAGGATGTGGAATTACACCTTTCTGTGTATCTACTAATTCTTGCAAAGATGGTAATGGAAATCCCTCTGTATGAATCAGGACATTACTGAATAAATAGCATAAAGTACTACTGCAGTAGGAAATACAGGCTTCATCCCGAACTGTGGGGAAGATGGAAGTTTTCCGACAAATTGTATGCAGTGGGTTTTGGATTAGACACCAAGTCTGTAGTTGGGACATAGTTGTGGTGATACGGACAGAGAATTTACTAGCTCAATTTTTACATATTTGGTTGGGAGAAATAAACTTTATCCTGACCAACCTTAGTGTGGATTACTTGGTCAAAACTCCTGAAATCATTTGAAACCTCAATGACACATTCTCTCTCAGAAAATTTTGGGGCCCCCTCTTAAAAATGGTGAACTTGTAAACATCTCATGCTGAACTCAAGCATTCTTTATCAGAGATAGGCTGATTTTTAGACTTAACTCTGGTGTAACTGCTGATTTTGTGCCAACAATGGAACAGAAAACAGAATCACACTGCCCAAGGCAAAGTTCTCGCAGTCTGTTCTATTATCAATACAAGTCACAAACCTTTTCTGCAGTGCGATCTCATTACAAATATTTTTATGCTCTGCAACATTCATTTGATTTAACTTTTCTTCTTAAATTTAAACTATTTACATTTGGACAGAGACAGTCATGTATTTATTATAAGCAACAAAAAATAAGATGTCATCAATATATATAGTGTATTCTCTGCATATACAGAATGTATACACACACATATATGTATTAACTGCTCAAGCAGGCTCAGAGAACAGAAAAAAGAAATTGAAACATTTGCTTAATACTATGCTTATGTATATATATGTATACATATACATATATATACTTAATGCTATATATGTATATATACATTTTTCTGTTAGCAACATGTTTGCACTATGCTTTCTTTCAGTTAAAGATTGAATATGTGCCTCAAGAAATAGGCTTTAAATGCATGCACAATAGCTGGCTACAATGGGTAATTTCATTTAGGCACAGAATTACATAGTAGCCATTTTTAACTTCAACTAGATTACACATTTACTAAACCTTCCATAAATTCATCATTTGGCTGAGTCACATTGAGAATTGTTTTAAATAAATCTATGTGAAAATTAAATTTAAGTTGAAAAGCAGCAGGAAAAAGATGTATAGTAAGTACTTCATTTGTTGTAATAGGACTATTTGGAAGGAATACAAATGCACTTCAAATTGTAAAGAGCATAATTATTTTTCTCCAGAAGCTGAATGAAATAGAGCAGCTTCTGCCTATATAATATTTGATAGGAATTACCGTCATAAAATTCAAGTTGTATTTTTAAAATTAAGTATTTTCTTGGCGTATAGGAAATTTCCAAATGAGTTCTCCATTTCTTTGGTTTATTAAAACGGCCAAAAAGAACATAGGAATTGTCTTAGCTGGTTGGACCTATAGTTCAGCTTCTGCGTTATACTGCCTTTGGCAGTGGACACTAACAGATGCTTCACAGAAATTTCAAAAACCCGTTTATTATAGAAACCAGGGTGGGGATGGATGGGATGTGAAGGGCATGGGCAAACCCTAAACCTGAAAGGACCTTAAAGAGGCCACCTAGTCCATCACACTGCGCCAATAATCCACCAAGAGGGGACATTTCATTCTAACCCCTGACAGTGAATCCTGGTTTCAGGGTCTCTTTGCCTTTCTCTCATATCTAACAAAACGGCAAATGTGCATATTATCCACACACTGTCTAATCCTCTTCAAATGCTATATGGGATTAGTGTGTTGTAGATGACTGCAAAAGATCTGGAGTGCTGTGTAATAATTTATTCCTAATAAGTGATTGCTGGGATTCTGAGACATTTTGTGTTGCTTGGGTTTGGTCGGGAATATCAGCAGGAAGGAGGATATCGTTCCAGACAGCCATCCATCAAGGGACACTTAGGAGCTGTTAAGAAATGACGACAGAACTGTTAGATTTAATGACTCTACCTCCTTTTCCAGACAGCCTGTGAAACTTGTTCTGACAAGAAATGGTTAAGGACTCCCCCCCAAAAAAACCCAAACAAAAAACCAAACCAAAACAAAGTGGCAAGATTTAAAGTAGGAGGTTTTTAACAAGAGAGAGGGCCAGTCTTTGCTGCACAGTGGAGCACTGAGCAACTATGCAGGAGCTGCTTCCAGAACTTAAAGCAGTATGTTTACATCAACACGGTGCTGGGCTGCCTAATGCGTGCCGCTGAGAGGCAGATGGTCTTAGCTCAGAGCTAGCTCTGTGCTACCACAGCAATAAGCTGTTTGGAGTTTGAACTAGTATCCTCCACAGTGCAACACAGTGCTGTATGAAAGTACCAGCTCAGGTTAATGTTTCTTCATCTGCCTGTTGGCTCTCCTTGTGAAGTCTGCCGCAGGGGAACCAGGATAATGAACTTAGGGTATCTGAAAAAGCTACTCCTACTTAGTCTACCTACTCCCTACCAATGCTTAAGCCAGCATTTAAAAATCTCCCCTCCAATTTTCTGTCCTTTTATTTTTGTCTTTAAAGATTTATGCCCACAGCCAAATGCCAAATAAAGAATACTTTTCTTCTAGCAATGTTATTCTGGCACTGACCCTCCTCCATGCATAGACTTCTTTGTGGAGTTTAACCTCCAGGGTAAGAATGATTGATATCCTGCGTATTGTAGCCCAGGGCCTGGTCTAAAAATGAAAAAATTGTAAATTCCCCTCAAAGGAGCCCTGCGAGCCAGGGATATGCACTGGACAAGGGAGACACAGATGTAGCTAACTGTTTAACCAAGATGCTGTATCATGAATGACAATGGACAGTTACACTGTACGTTGATAAACTGTTAGCTTTTGTGGGTTTGAAGTGCACTGCCTTTGTCATCATTAGAAAGTTTAAACAAGAATTTTTGTTTTACCATGTCTGTGTCACCCATAATTTTGTATACTTCAATCATCTTCACTTTCCTGTATCACAATTATGTTATTTACCCTTTTTGAGACAGTTCTGATCTCTACAGTGTGTGTGGATGGTGACATTTCTCTGGTTTGATACAGTATTAATTAAATACTACTCGGGTTCTTTTCTTAAGAGACACAACACTAAACTCTTTAGAGACTTTGGCTTAAAAATAAAATCCTGCCAAAGAAACTGCATGCATTAAATGCCTACTTTATAAAATAAGTAACTGCCTTTGGAAAAGAAACAAATGCAAATTCTAGTTACTGTGCTTGAAAGAGGTGACAAGAAGAAGTGCCAGCATCTTGGCTCCTGTTGCTGCTTTATTGTCACAAATTGTTAGTTACATTTGAAAATTACGGATCTCTCTCATTGTGAAAGTTGTGTCTGCCAGTTGGTGCCTGTACACTAGAGTGGGTTTACCCAATTAGCAGAATTTCCCATGCAGGACCCAGAATAGCTGTGCATGCATCCTAAACGTTACCACAGCTGAGGCTCATCCTGGGACTCTGGTGGTCTGAAAACAACTGATGTAGCAGGTGAGCTCAATGCAGAAGAAGCTGTACAAAGCATGTCTCAGTGGAAGTCAGCCTTGGCGCATCTAATCTCGCTGTATTTGTCTATAGTTCTCTCTCTCTGACAGATATAGTCTGCCCCAATCACAAACACAGTGTGCAGCAGACAGAACAGTATTTTTAACCCCAGTGCACTCATGAAATGAAACAGGTCATGGAAACAATGACATTTAAGTGCTACTTGTAATCTTCATCATGGGCCATCTCAAGCTATTTGCATCTCTCTTCTGGCACTCAGCCAAGTGAAACTCACCCTGTGCGGAGCTGTGTACTATTCAGGCCACATCTAAGGCTCATACTAAGATGATGGGAGTGCCATCAGGTAGCTGCTTTATGGGAAAAACATCTGAGGGACTTAACAGACTGATTTCATGTAAGAGTTCGAAGTAAAAGAGGAGGCATGAGTGGAGAAATAGCAGTCCTGAGAAAACACGAGCTTAACTGCAGTTCTTCATCTGCCAGGGGACTGAATTGCATGTTCCCTATTTTGGATTTCATTAAACAATGGAAACCTAGTATTGCAAAGTATCCCATCGATAACGCAGGGCTGTGGGCCTTTCCCTATCTTTTTGCCTTGTTGCTGTATATAGATTGCTGCACTTTTCTAGTGCAGGTCAGTAGACATGCCACATTTCCAGCTGAGTTGCAACCTAGAGATTACATTGAACTTCAACTAAAAGCTCTTATGATAGAACACATTATAGAATAATATGTAGTGATAGACTATAACAAAACCATAGAGTATCCGCCACCTTTATAAGTAGATGGACAGAGTGTACTCATTTAAAAAAAAAAAAGAAAAGAAAAGAAGAACTTCCCCCTGACTATAGTTAGCAATTCACATCTTTTCCCTTCCTTTAAATAGTAGGTAGGGTTTGTAGGTAAATTTTTGTTTCTCTAGTAGGCAGTGGAAATGATCACTTCTTTATACAGAGAAACAAAGTCGCTATAGCCCTCCTAATCAGTGTTTTGATGATCTACAGATCCTGGCAGGCACTGCTTTATTAATTGGTCCCAAGTTAACAAAACCAGCTTTGTTCACAGAGCCATTCCAATAAGAAGAAAGTGCTGGGAAAATGCTAAACTTATCAATAGCTGTCACTTTTATTTTAATGGCTTGAGGAGCATCCAAATATATCTAGATTACTTTCACAAAAAATGTGATGAATTTTATTTTAGTTGATCTTAGCCACTATAAGGCAGTCATGTTCTAAATATTTAATAACTCTGCTTTTTTAATATTTTGTCTTTCATTAAAATTAATTTCTAATTTATCAATGGATATAGTATGACATAAGTCCTGTCCTGTAATGATCATCTTAGTGCTAAGCAGTATAAAATGTTAACGTAGTCTACTTAGAAATAATATATTTTATACTGTGCATGTCTCTTCAAAATTCCTTTTTTTTTCTTCTTGAAAAATGTATCTAGTTCATTCTGATATTTGGGTTCCTAAAAGCTGCTAAGTATAATTTTTCCTTTAAAAATAGACACAATAGAAAAACTGTTTTAATGAGGATAAATATAAAATAGGGTATAAAACATTTTGATTGAACAATATGACATGTAATGTAATTATTATGTAATTTATTAAGGTATTCTGGGAGGAAGGGAAAGGTTTTTCTACTCAAAACATTTCCCTTTCATACTTCCCTGATCTGTGTTTTAATTTTTCTCTTGAATGTTTTTGTGGTTAAGATACCAAACCAAGCCATTCATTATTCATCCACATCTAGATATGGATGCTCTGGATGCAAGCTGGGACCCTCAGTTTAAACAGATCTTAATTGTTCTATACTTTGGATTATTGATCAGTTGCATTTGTTATGTTTTGAAGAGTCACTGTTAACTTTTACATGCCCCACATCTCATTTTATGTAGTTAAATGTGGGCTCTAAGTGAGCACTTCCATTTGTGGCATCTGTTGTGTTTCCCTCTCCAGCTACCCTGTATGTCCCTCCTGCTAGGAGAACCTGAGCTGACACAGTTGCTGCTGGCAGTGTCACTGTCTGCTTTACATCCAGAAAAATGAGTTCTGTGTCTTAAACACCCTAAAGGAGGGTGAACTGGATGCTTTATGTCATTCTGCATTTTACTCAAGCAGCAAAGGTTACTCCTTCTCTATTCCCTTCATACTAGCGAGCATGTTACTCAATAGCAGTATTTCAGAAAGGCTCTCATGGGAAACAAGGTGAATGACATCAATGCGGAATTGCAAAACCCTGGGATCCAGCATTCTAGAAGCATTGATTTTACTAGGGAAACTGTAAGCTGAGTTATATGTCATTTTCAGCATCAAGGACCCTCTTTCCTGTTGTAAACTTTCTCATTTTCAAGGATGTAAGTTAAAAAGGGCTTCTGGATGCATTTCATTTGGATATATAAGAAAACAAGGCATATTTAAGCATAGATCTCAGCAAAACAATGATTACCTGCATTTCTTGGAGACAAGCAAACCTTTATTGTGGTCAGACACTACTGACAAAAACCAGAATATCAGAGATTTTATGTTGTGCTCCTTCATGCATAGTGTGAATCTGAGGATCCATGGATCCACTTGAATTTTAATAGCACCTTTGCTTTATGTAAGAAATCAGTGAGCTGTCTGACCATGATTTGTTCAACAGTATGTGCTCTGGTTGGGTACACTTCCCACCTCCTTGGAGTCTGTGAAAGGATAGCAGTGATCAGTGTATTAACCACTTGGTAATAGAAGCTTAATAAATTACTGCTCATCATCTGAGCTGCCATAATAGAACAGTTCATGTGTGTACTCTAGCCTGCCCCCCTCCCCAAGTAAAATGCAACAGTCTGTTACTCTGAGCTTTTCCCCAAGTTGTATTAGCTCAGAAGCAGGGAAGGCTATTAGTGAGCACACGAGCCGTTACTAACAGCTACGAGATTCAGTTGGTGCACAGTAACTTCTTAGACCAGTGTAGTTCAGTTAAATGTCTGAGCCCTATGTCTGGTTTTGGAAATGTATGTCTGTCTTATTTTGGAAACCTGCTCTCCCCTCAACAAAAAAACACCCCCGAACAACCCAAAACAAATTAAAGAAACTTTCAAGTTTCTCAAACCTATTAAATGCTGTTGTTCTCAGTTTATTCAAATTAATGTGAGGCAGCTTGGCACATTTAAAGGGAATAAAATGAGGTTGGAGGTTTGAGCTCTGATACACTTGACGTATTTTGCTATGATAGGGAGGTTTTGCTTCACAGAAGTTTAATTGCCCCTCATGCAACAGTGAGGATAGACTTTCTAGGTCAAGGTCAAGATTCATAGATGGCAAATAAAAGAGCCTTTCTCTGAATTAGTTCTTGCCCTAAAGACAATAAAATATATTTCTGGAGCCCACATGGGAATGCTACTTGCAAAGACCAGATTCTATTTTCTCCATTACTACTAAAGAACAAAACTGTTCCAGCACAAAATGCTCATTTTTAATTTCATGAGAACTTTAAAATTTCATGAGAACTTTAAAATGTGGTATTGGAAGAATACAGGAGTGATAATTGGTGGTAACTGTTTATATCCAGTTCTCAGAACACAGCGGAGTGCAGGAGGTCTGTTTTGAATTACTTCCCATGTTTTAGAGAATCTGAACCTGCATTTTTCCTCCCTCCCAGGAAAGTGTCCTAACCATAAGATTCGACTGTAAAGGAGTGCATCTGCTCCCTAATTAGTATGTCATGCAAAATAAACTGCTTCCCTAAAAAAACTGAGAAAAATGCTCTTTCGCATACTTACGGATATACACATGGTACAACATACAGTGGTGACGAAGCACTCTCCAGAAAGACAGATAAGGATTTAAATTTGAATTTCCATTCCCTGGATAGAAGAAGCTGTGAACTGAAATACCCTGCCTCTTCAGTGAGTAGTTCAGCTACTGAGATAAATGAGGGTAAAAGAGGAAACATCTACTTTTTAGCCATCTGTCTAAAAGAAGGAAATTTTCCTTATTTGTTCAAAAGAAACCCTGAACGAAGGTTAACATTTCCCCCTACTTCAGGTCCACAGAAGGAGGTGTTACTTAAGACATACCTGATCCTTCAGGTTTCCAAATGGGTACTTTAAATGGCCCTCTGTCCATGCTTGCTTTTGGACTCCAGTTCTTTATTCCCACCATAAAAGCTAGACTGAAAAGCAAAAAGCAAAAGAAAAAAATCTAAGATTTCTTTGTTCAAAATTCTTCATGAAAAAAGTTTGATTTTGACCAATACTAATATGGAATATGGTTAGGTGTCTGGAAAGAAGGCGACTCGAAGTCCTTCGAACATTGTGTACTAGCTACCACCAATGAAAGTACAGACATGCTGGCTGATTCAGGAGGAAAGTTCATTTTCCATATTAGGGTCTAAATTCTAAAATCGCATAAATTTTGATGTTGCTGTGCACCTGCATAGAGCCCCAGTTCCAGGGTCACTATGCATATGGGATTACCCACATAAGACTGTAGTATATTTATTCATCGTATTCCCTCTTGCACAGCAAATCTGTATGACGCTTAAGACCAACTAAGATTTTTTTTCTTCTCTCAATACAATTCCTTAAAATATCAGCATTCACAATATTCATTATTTATTATATTTGTGTAAAATATTGTATCATTATTGTCACAGAACAAAAATATCAACTCAAGTAATTGCATAACCTTTGAATAAACACAAGGCTTGTTGTTTTCTCATATCAGTTAGTATCACTAACTGTTCATTCTCCTTAGCTAGAAGCAGAAGGTAAATGCTTATGAAGCCCTAATACAATCTTACTGAAAAAAGCACTTCCTCTCAGGTTGACACAGTGTTAATTTTCCCTAAAAAAGTCAGGTAAGTATATAAAAAGAACTTGTATTTGGCTGGATTTGCCAGAAGTGTTTTCCTGAAAAATCTAAGAGAATGTCTCCTTTCTGAGTACCCGTAGTGCTCATGAAAAGGTAGTGAGGTGTACAGAGCTGGAGCTGGAAGTCATCCGTCATGTCTGGAAGGTCACTGCATTCCTGCTGACCTCAGCACTTGTTGCTCTCAGTTCCAAACTGAAACCTAAAGTATAAGAGACAAATGCATTCTCTCACTGTCAGTCGAACTAGTTAGTTGCTGGAAAAACCACACCCATCCCCAAACAAATCACACTACTTCTGGGTTTTTTTCAAAGCACCATATAAATACCATTTAGAATTATTACTAACACTAACCTCATTCCTTTGTTACAGATGGAGAATCTTAGGCATTTTATGGAAACAGCACAGCTGCAACTTGCCGTCAGTTCAGCCAGCAGTCAAGCAAGAACGGAGCTCAGTTGTTCAAAGTTTATCCAGTAATGTATCTGCTAGATTCCTTTACCTCTGAATGAGATGCCTGTCTTGATTTTCTTACTAATATTTGGTCTGAGACCAACTAGCAACTGCAACAGTTTCCAGCAGGTAATTTTTTGACCAGATTAGAGTCAATGATTTACAAATGAGAACTTTTTTATTCCACAGTAGAGCAAAAGGCATTATTTCCTGGGAACTGCAGTCTGCCCATCTATCTATTTAGTGTGTTTACTTGGATTTTATATTTAAATAGAAGAGGCATTTCAATTTTATGGCATATCCGTGGCACGTTATGTTGAACTCTTGAAAATTATTTAATCATTTACTAGTCATGCTTTGTGTCTGCTTAAAGATGAAAAGGTTTAATAGTTTAAAGGACAAAAATTAAGTTACTATTGATAGTTTCTTGGCACCATAAGGTCTCTACCTATTGAAGAAACGTTTTGAATATTCAGTGGAATCTCAATAACTTGCCCTAATGGTTGGAAGATTCACAGAAAATTTGAGTTCTAAATATTACTGAGACAAAGCTGTTTACTTGCAAAGAAGTTTTCAAAGATACAAATTGGGAGACTGGTATCTCTTTTCTTCTTCTCTTTCCCATTGTCTTCATGGACAGATAATCTCAAATGGACTTGGTATGATATCATTTCAACTAATAGCGATTATTACTTGACATATGCCATGAAAGTAGCCAAGTCTGTACTGGGCTTTTTAATTTGCTGAGAGGTGGGTAAGCACAGACTTTCTGTGTGCATGTTCACAGGGATTATGCAAAAATAATATTAGGAGGCTTCGTTTCAGTGTTTTAGTAAACACTGTACAGCAGCTACTGGAATACTCAAATTAGACCAGATGTCATAATGCCAAACTCTCATCCCAGCAGAGTACAACATTAAAAAAATTGTTACTTTTGTTTTTAATTTACTACTCTATGGATGAGAGAAGTCCCATCTGCTTACTCTAATTTTAAATGAAAACATCAATGTTGTCCTGTGGTGACATTAGGCTAGATATTACATAGAGACAGAGACCCCAAGCAGCTAAAATTTACATCTAACAAATATGTTTTCTTACATACAACCATCTGCATGATAAAAGCAATGGAGAAGTTTGTGAAGCTAGTGTAAACAGGAATCAAAGTGTGACCCATTTTTGTGCCACTGCGGGAATAAGAATTATAGAATTTTAGGAAAGCCGGAACCATAATTTCTGCTATGGGAGAAGTCTGGTCACACAGGATAAAGGGAAAATCAACTGCTGGAAAGATTAGATCTGAAGACAGTAGCAATTCAGCACGGTGAAAAGCATACAGCTTTTGAAGGATTTCTCAGGACTTCAGAACCACCTTTAAAATCTTAAGCCTGTCTCTGATCCTATGTCAGTGGGAGTTCTGGTTTCACAACCCACTGTTGTAAAAGAGTAGCTGAACACAACAGAGAAATGAAGAGATGTACTCTTTTCAGTTTGAAAGGGAAAGGGAAAAGATGATGGAGATATTAGAATGTTCCGTCCCTCACAAGCACAGTTCTTTGATTGCCAATGGACGAAAATAAAAATGAGCATGTCAGAATGGTTTTCTGGGATTACTATTAATGAAAGCATCCATTTTTTTCTGTGGGGAGGTAGTCCAGCATGGACAGTTTTGATAACTTGCTAATCACTTGTTTAACTTTTCAGAAGAATGTGTTCATGACTCAAAATTGCAGACAATTTGATTTTTGCTTTTTTCCCCCCTTGGAGCTACCTTTCTAATACTGAACTTTATGGCTTCAAGCCTACAACTTCCTTCAAATCAAGCCTGATGAGATCTGGTGTAAGAACTGGTGTTAGTGGCAAATTCTGCCTGAGCAAGAGCTTCAGGAGTTGAATTGCTCTGTCTCCCCTTACAGAAGCTCAGTGTTTTATTTGCCAGTGATACTTGATACACTTGCCAGGATGAACAGTGGCTTTTCTATGGTCCAAGATACTTGATGTTGGTGTTTTCTTCTATTTAAATTAACTGCCAGACTCAACTGAAGGTGTTCAATAATATTCTTTCTTTTCCAACATATAATTAAATTAAAATCAACTTGTGCTTTCTAAGTGTGTTGTATCATAGAGTCATTTAGGTTGGAAAAGACCTTTAAGATCATCGAGTCCAAACACCTAACACTGCCAAGTCCACCACTAAACCATGTCCCTAAGCACCACATCTACACGTCTTTTAAATACCTCCAGGGATGGTGTCAGGTCTGTCAAGACCCTGCGTGCCAAATGCTTCTGGTTTTGCATCCATATACAAACTTCATCATGCATATATGTCAAGAGCCTCATTTTATATTCTTCATTGGTTCCAAATTTTCCATCCCAACTGGCGGGAGGTGTCTGCATTCCTAGCGTTCGGCTCTGGGTAGGCGCCTTCGGAGGTTGCGTGCGAGGCCTGAGATACAGGAGCTGCAGCAGTTACCTGAACTGGGCTCTGGCAGAAGCCGTCCTGCCTCTGTCAGCCTGCTGTACAGCTGCCCACCCAGGGAGACCGATGAAGAGCCGCGTAAGATTCATCACCTGCTGAACTGATGCTTGGCTATCATGGAAATGTTTAAAAGTAGGGGAAAAAAAAAGTATGAACTATTGGATTAAGCATGGCATGGGAGTCTAGTTAACTCAAGTGGATTGTGACACATTTCATTCAGGAGTGCAGACAAGAATTTAGGTATAAATCCCCCTTTGAATTTGCCTTTGGAACCGAGTATTAAATGAATGACTTGAAAAGAGACTGACTGCTGCCATATTTGAAGATATCACACATTTGGGCTGAAAACTAACATCTGATACACTGAACTATGTTGTAAAATCTTGTATTTAATATGTAAAATGGAAAACAAGGGCGAGATCAGCAATCAGATCCCAGCAAGAGGCAGGACCTGTTGAAAAAGGATGATCTTCTGAAAGTAGAGCTCTCTAATTATATTCTGCTGCTCAGGCATTGTGGCCATGCTAGAACAAGCCATATGGGAAGACTTGGGAATTCAGGAGACTTAGGGCAATTCCAAAGCATTCAAATGATATCTCACTAAGGAATAAATTAACAAGTCATTTCTTCAACCTCCATCGGTACTTTTACAACCTTCCCCCCATGTATGAAACAGCAACTTACCTAAAGAGGCACAGAAAAGCAAAAAACATAGCTAATGAACTTCCTAATTCTACAGTTTGGGGGGAGAAAAAGAATTATTATCTTTCTTCACATAGTTAAGTAAAAGGAATGGGCTGATGCATTTGCAAGCTAAAGATAAATATCATTTAAAATAGAAAGCGCTTGATGGGTCCTAGGTTTCAGCTCTTGGTGGGTGACTGTACTCTTTAAAGCACTTCTGAAATGTGGGTTTCATGTTCAAAAAGGTTCTTCAAGGTTCCTACTGTAGAGAAAAATAAGAAACGATAATTATTTACTTCCAATCTGAATTATTTTTAAAGCATCCTGACTTTTCAGAGTGTGAGAGCACAACTGCTAGTCACACTGTTTTTATCAGACCCCATCTGAATGGAAGCCTTTTAATTTTCAGTGAGCTTTTAGCAGATGCCCGGAGATTAGGAATCAAGAATTTGCAACATATAATCTGGCTGTGACTAGTTCTGGCTGTGGCTTTAGCAGGTCTTCTCGACTTTCTGATTCAGTGAAATTAATAGGGATTCTGCTATTTATCTTCTGGGCATATTGTAAGAATTAATTCCTTGATGCCCCTTGTAGATGGACAGAACTGTAACTGCTGATTATTAATATCCTTAGATTCAGCACATATTCAAAGACTCCTTTTCATGGAGCTATAGATTTCAAGGCCAGGAGGGCCTTGATCTTGTCTCTGATTAGCTCAATTAGTCTGCTTCCTTTTAGGTAATTTTCAGACCTTTTAATTGCAGTTATAAATTGTTGTGAAACACAACAGTTAGAGATGCTTACTGAAACATTATAAAATAATGTACATAAGCGTACATGCATACATTTTCATATATATGTATGTATATATGGGTAAACGAGTGAAATCACTAGTTTAGTCATTTGGCAATACATTAGTGAAATCGCTGGTATTTTTTGTGATTGGTAGTCTGCATTGCGAAACAAAGATTAAAGGACTTGGGAGAAGTCTTGCTCTCTCAAACCCTTTCACTTTCCGTTTCCTTTCTCCTTGGAGATTGTCATAATGCAGCTCTGTGCATTTTCAGCTAGACTTTGCCAGATGTCTACTTCTTGCATATATTTGGAAGAAGTTAAGCTTAATTTAATTGTGCCCCGATTCAAGAGAGTATCCCTATGCTGGCAAGTTGATTAAGCATGGTGGTAATTTTAATTATCTTCTTATCTCTCACTGGAGTGCAGTTAGTGGAGCTGATGAAGTTAACCCCATAGATAAATACCCTTTTTAAAATGGGGCCTCAGACAAGAAGGATAAAGCTTTCTTTTCAACATCAAAAATTAGCCTTCACCTGTCTGAAGCCATTTCTTCTCCACTTCTCTATCCATCTGCAGATCACTTCCTCGAGAGAGCCTGACATTACAGCTGAATCACCTTTATTACTGGCTTTTTTTCCCCTGATAGTTTTGCACTTGCCTGTGATTCATTGCTGTCTTTTACCTGTGACAATGCTAAGTTGGCTGCTCATGCCTTTTTTTTTTTTTTTTTGGCCAGCTGTTCCCCTCTCCACATGACTAATTCTATTGTGTGGGTTCAACAGAAGTGGCACAAGGCTAGCATTTAAAGGGTGCAACTTAGTGCACTGAAGATCTGAGGAGATACAGTGTCGGTTTTACATGTCACATTCATGGTAAAGTCATAGAGATACAGAGGGCTAACACTTCATTTAAGAATCAAACACATTAAGATACCATTTTCAAGCGTTGCATTTAAGTGCCTTGTAACTCATTTAATTTTCTTTCTGAAAATACCCTGTCAGAAGTCTGTAAGAGAAACAGCAGCATAATTTAAATGTCACTTTGCTTCCCAATAATGAATTTCATATTCAGTCATTCTACTCTAGTGACAAAGCTCGCATCTCTGCTAGCATGCTTCTGGTCATTTGGCCCTGTTTTCAGCTGGGTGTGCACAGAAGCTTGAGTGCACTTTTGTATACTTAATCGTCTGGGTTTTAATTAACACAAAAGAACAATAGCTTGGAAAGAAGAACAAAGAGGGACTGCATAAAAGAGAAGGTCATTCACAAAACAAAGGCAAAAGGTCCTTACTGTAATGGAATTGTAACATCCCAGTATGCAGCATCTGAACTTTTCTTATGTTTATGAATATGAGGCCATTTGCAGACTTTCTGTGCATCTCAGATTATTAATAAATACAACAGGATTCCTGCTTGCCTTATAAATACGCACACTCAGCATTCGGCTGCAGAGACGTTCAACTTGCCCTGGATCTCCAACCTGGCAAAACATCTGAGAACAGTTCAATTTAAGGTGGTACAAAAAATAGCCCCTGATAGAGAGAGAGAGAGAGCTGCGCATATATTTACATAGACCCTCATGCCCTGAGAGACAGAAAGGTGGCTGTGGTGGTCCAGCAGCATAATCCTGACTCATTTTCTTATAAAGCTATCAAATGGACACAAGAAGGCTCAGCTTGTTCTCATCCAAGAACAGTGTGAGAGAGAGCAAAATACTCTGCATACATTTGTAGGACTTGAAACTGCTCATTTTGCACCAAAACACTGTATAAAAATTATTCACTTTAATCCAAACTGTAATTCAGGCATACCTATGGTGACACACAGCCTCTGCTTAAACAGTAAAAGGAAACAATGTATACCAGCTAAGAGGGGTGAGTAAAGGAGAGTATTTTCTCCCATGGCAATTTAGGCAGGAAGAATATCATTACTGACAGCACAATCTCACCTCTGGGATCAAAATTACAGTCCTGCCCAGCACTGAAACTGCCACATGGATTTCCTGAATTCCTCCATTTTGCATCTCATTTGCAGAAAACTACCTCCAGTTATACAAAGACACAAACGTACTCTGAGAGGCTGCATCAGGCCTGTGAGAGATTTGTTCTAGTTATTGATTCCTCGTTACAATTTCTGCAGCCCCTGAGATATCCTTTGAGATCTAACATTAGAGTACTGGCCAGGCCAAATCTTGCTTCACTTACAAGAGCTGATGCGTCTACATCTTAAGGGAATATTGATCTGCAAATAATCTTTTTCTGTTTCAAGCAAGCTGAAACTCCGGAGGAGAGAGACAGGACAGCAAAACCCTTTGCCAGTGATTATGAAAAACATCAGAATAGAATAATATTGCTTTGAAAACTTGCAAAGTGAATCCAAAACTTGATGGCAAATGTAATACGGAAGCTCGCACATGAAGAATGCAGTTTATATATGGCACCTCTTCTTAAGTGAGCTTGAGCAATGTCTGGCACAACCAACTCTTTAAAATATCATTGCTGTTTATTTATTTACAAAGGAATTAAGAGGCTGGAAAAGAAAGGGGAGATGCTAAAAGATAAACCCTCTGAAAAGCATCTTCCCCTTTTGCTGGTAGAGAATTCAGAACAGGTGTTGTCAGCCTGTTACTGTTGCTATCAGCCAATATCAAAAGCAGTTGGCAATGCTCTCATCATGCGAAAATTCCAATCAGATTTCTCAGTATATTCTCATTACTGTAATGACACTTGTTGTGGGCCTAAATGACTACCTTATCACGGCAGACAGGTCTGCCTTTTATTTAGGGTTTATTGGCTCTTAAATTTTGGCTTCCTCTAATTGCACATCTATCTTACTAAACAAATTTAGAAGTCCACATTTATTCTTCGCCACTTCATGCTTTAATCCTCTGCATGTTAAAGGTTATGCTGTCATCTCTCACCTACATTGTGATTATGTCCACCCCAGCTTTACCCCAAGAAAGCAAACTTGCTTTTCCTTTCTGCACACGTTATCGCTTTGCCAAGGGATTCATCCAAATAACGGCTTGTTCTGCTGGCTATGCTGATGGTACCCGTATACAGGTACTTATCAGGAGCTCTAGCACAGAAATGTCACTTTGAAAACCCTGTTTCTTTGCTATTGTGCCTCATATGAAAAAGAAGTTTTTTCATATAAAACAGCTAAGGATTGTATATGCTTCTCCACCCTGAAGGTCTTAATTTCATTCATACCAAAAGCAACTGGCAATCACTTTGCAAAGATGCCGCCAAGAACTAACCGTGGCACGGTTAATTGACGCATGAGAAACACTGAATGTATCGCTTATTTTCCTGATCTGGACCTGTTTCAAATAAGCTGGAGAGCAATACAAACTTCTCTTTTGATTTCAGCGGATATTGGATCATATCCCTAAAATGCATATTATTACTACTGAGAAACAAGCATTTATATACAGCAAGGTACGCATAAAAGCAAACTACATTTTGCTTTCACAAGCACAGTGGTCAAGATGAGTAAATGAATAAATTTAGGAAACTATAAAAAGTGGGAGTATATTGCTGTCATTTCCATTCCTCATTTTGCTGTGCCCCAGTTGAATTTTACTCCAAATAGTTTAATCTTTTGCTGATCAGGCCGTGGATTACCTTTCCAAATTAATCCCCGTGTACCTCTGTGCTCACATGGTCCAATCGATGCAGAACTGCTCTTTGCAACAGTACCTAACTTAACACAAACATCCTTTTCACACTATGAACCTGAAACCTGGAAGTTTTTCCCATTTTGCATGGTCATGATAGAAATCTGATGCTCTGGTAAACATTGTATCGCAAGCTTTAGCTAATCTCAGTTTCATGAAGTTAACCATGTATGCTGATTTTGGTAAGTACAAATTCAGTTAAACTCTGTTAGTGTGAAACTGAGTTTCAGGATGCCTTGAAGGTTACCATAAAGACACTACGAAATTATGGGAGTTCCAGAACTGCAGTTGTGCATCAAGAAAAAACACACAAAAAAAAAACTTCTGAAAAAATCTGAGAGCAACAGGATCATTGATTTTTGTCCTCCATAAATAGAGCACTCTTCCAGAGTATGAAACCTCTAGTTGCAAATTCCAGTAACTCAAACATGAGATTGACTACAAGCAAACATAAAGGATGAATCATTGTCATCATCCAAGCTGAGAAAACTGCAAAAACTGAGACAACAAACAGTATGAGGGGTTTATAAATTTGTCTCACAAATATAATCTACATTATTATTATGCTTATAGGGAAAAAAAAATTTGCTCCCACTCTGATTTTAAAGTTTACCTTACTCCAGTCAATTTTCTGGTATATAATTAAACATTTATACTTTTTTTAAAAAGAAACTGGTAAGTTGCACATCTGTCCTTGTTCCTAGAGATAAAAGTAAATCTACAATCATAATGTATGATCACTTCTGAAGGAGAACAACTTACGTTTTGGACCACAGATAGAGAAAGCATTAATTGCTTAATGATAATTTACACAGTTAGAAGATTGTATCCCTTTTCTCACTCTTTATTCTCAAAACAAACTGTTCTGTCACAACATTTATTTTAAATATTTTTCCGCCTATGATATCCGTTTGTGCCATTGAGTGAAGTCCCTTTGTATGAATGATTTTCTATATGCTCAGCTACTCTCTTTCATCTCATGCTGACTTAATGACAGCCCCAACACTAATATTACAGCTGAACTCATTGGCCAATGATTTGACTATGAATTATGATATAAGTTAAAGAAGTAGATGATGCAGGCTGCATCCCATGTACCACTAGATCGGCACAATAAAATGATACAGAAATATATGAGGTGTCATGTAGCTTCTGTGCTCTGGGATCATGTAACCAGGAGTTCAAAAGGGAGTAGTACTTCATATAATTACTACTACTATTTGAGATAGGGAAGCAGAGGAGAAGAAACTGCAAATTCTTTAAAACACATATTGTAAGTTGCAGTCGAGTCACTAAATTTAGGGTTGAGACTTGGTTAGTAATAATATCAGTGCTGATCATCACTGAAGTTGCTATTTTATTTTGGATTGTTACGATTTTTCTCCCATGTCAGTTTTTAATTTATTTGTCGTGATGGCCAAGCAGCTACAGTTCTAGTTGTGGAAAGTGCCATGCCTACACTTCAACTGGGAGACCTAAGACTGCTTTCCAGAGCAAAGTTAACCAGCCCTGGCTGCATCCTGACTGTTGAAGTGAGACCCAGGGCACATCACTCTGGCTTAGCTGCCACTGGCAAGAAAACCTCAGGCAGATGATGAGCAGCTCCAGCAGATCCCTTGGTTTGGATGACTGGTAGCCAGAACCATAATGTGCATTTTGGAGCACACTGTCCTGCAATTTAGGCACAAATACTAAGTGCCAAATAGAATTTTGCATCAATCCTCTGCCAATTAAGAATAAGATTAAGTTCAAAAATGAGTGCTATCAAACAGAGTTTGGAAGAAAGACAATTTTCCATAGCAGGAGTAAAACTGGACTTCTGTCTCTTACCAACTTTATTTTTAGATGTCCAGACTGAATTTAATTGAAGCTATCTAAGCTCTCAAAGTAAAGAATTCAGAGGAGGTTTTTTATAGATTCATACACAAAAGTACAATTGCTCCCGTGGAGCAAGATTTTTTTCATTTTTTATTTTTTTCATCTTCAGGCTTACCCAGCTCTTTAAATCATTCCAGGCTGGTTCCTCTTCGGTTGTTGCTCATTTTGACGTTGCCTCCGAATTGAACGCTGGATTCTGGTGATCATCAGCATGGAGTGCTATTGTTATACACTGGGACAGAGACTGGACTTCCTGCTGAAAGAATGGCCATGGCAGTTACACATGCTGATCCAAAACATATTCACATGCACATACAACACACAATAGCCCAAGAAAAAAAAAAGATCTCTTTAAGCACATAAAGAAATTATGTCTGTAAAATTACCATGTTACAAAAGAGGCCAGCTGTTTAAATGATTGCATTATGCAAGGAACAAATAGGGGTATCTCTTCTGCATACCAGCGCTTTTCATTTGCAGCTTTAGCATTACTTTTTTTTTTAATGCTGCTTTGGCCACTTAAACAGCTGCTTTTTACCTTTTTTTTTTTAAGTTGACTACGTTTTATACACGCCGCAGCTTTTATGTGATTGTATAATGCTTTTTCTTTCTCATTTATTTTGTTACCTATGTGGGTAAAATTAATAGTGAATGCTGACTTATTTCATAAACTTTATTAAGCCTTTGGGGAAACTTCAGTGTGCTCATATGGAGAGGCAATATAGAATGTATCCACTGTATCATGACACAGAAATTACAATTCTAAGCTAGAAATAAATGACATTCCAGAAAAAGCAGAAAGAACAACATTTAAGGAGTTAATAATGAACCACTTGTCTTCATTTTCAGATCCTTTAATCCTGCTATTGTGCAGTTTTCACACAGTGCTAAATTGAATTACTGCACCATTTTTTACAATTTCTTCGTACAGTTGACCCAGTTTATAGCAGGTTTGAAAGCATTATCATTGCTTAAGGTTCAAAGATGCTGCAGTGTATTGCATTACAAGTCAATCAGTGCAGAAGTATTTTGATGTAATTTTGCTTTTGGATATAGAAGAACAGATATCCAAATGAAGGATGGTATTTCATTTTGTCATAACAATGTCACATAATACAGCATGCCTTTTTTATACAATATGTGTAGTCTCATTTTATTATATTTCTTTATGTTTCTGGTCCTAACAAAGTGAATCCTCAGTTTATGCCTTCCGATGTTTTTATTAACTTGTGCAAGAAGAAAATTGAAAAAGGTTCTAATGTATAGCTTTTTACTATTGTGTAGCAGATATATTTAGTTGGATACCACTAAAAAAAACCTAAAAATGAATGCAGTGTTTCTGAACATTATGCCACTTCTAAAATGCTCCAAGTGAGAAATTCTTTATCAGAAATTTTCCTATTCTGAAGGGCAGTGCTTTCTACAGCTTTTTTAGCACATAAACATGGTGCTCAGTTTAAATACATTTTAAGCAATGTGTTTTAAGTAAAGCATTTCATTCTCTCAAGGTCATTCTTTATGCTTCAGGTGTTAATTTGTGTTGTTCTTGAAGTATTCTTATTATTGATAGTAGAGTCCTTGGTATATGTTATATTGAAATATTGCTAATGTATGAACTGTAACATTAAATTTTTAATCTAATCAATCAAATGGCATGCATATGCAGTAGATGCTTGGCTTTTACTAAGATTAATTACCATGTGCTGTGAAAACGAACTCTGTAAGGTGAAATATTGCATGCACACAGACACACGCAATGAGAAGAAAAGAAAAGAAAGCAAATTGGGCAAAGGGATGAGCACTGTAGTAAGTTAATGACTACTTCTGTCATTCAAAACATATGCATAGCCTTTAAGACAACACAAAACAAAGATTAAACGCATGTTAAATCAACTATCTATTAAAGCATTTAGAGCTTTTCTCCAGATTCTACGTGAAAATTATGCAATCTGTTGCAAAACTAAACACTTGTCTCCCAGATGGTGCTCAGAGTCTGTCTGAGCAAACACCCCTTCCATGCTCTGTGTAACAAATTGTGCATATTTTTTGTTCGCTGTGCTTCATTTTATGCATTTGAGGACATTTATACTGAACACGCTACGTAGAGATGACTAAATTTGCATTGTAAAACCCAGTGATGTTGTATTTATATACCTGATTGCAGTCATGAAGTGGAAGATACTTCATCACGGAAAATGGCAGTATCTCCCTTTTGACTGGCTGGAAGTTACAAACTTATTATGCTTACTGCTGATACTGATCTGGGTTGTAATTCTCACAGGTCATTGATAGTCGTCTATTAAATAATAAGTAGCTAATTGCTTTTTTTGAACTGTACTGCAAAGTTAGGCTTCTATGACAGTGTTTTGAGGGAGTGTTTTACCATGCCAAATAATAGTTATGATTGAAATGGGAATAAGATTAAAGCTGCACTAATACTTTTATAATGTTATTAGAAGGTACATTATTCATGCACTAGAAACATAGGGATTACCCTTCTGGCTGAGACTATGGTCTAGCTAAAAACCTATGAAAAGATACAAAAGCATGAGGAAGTCATCTGCAATTGATGAGGCTGCTATTCAGTTTTTTTGTTCTTACCGCATTTTTTTTAGTATTTCCTCTGCCTTGGTTTTTACTTGTAAAATGGAGATAATAGTAGTTCCCTATTTCACAAGAGTGAAGTGAAGTGAAGATTAGTATGCTGCTGTTAGTGAATTACTCAAGTATGTGGTAGGGGCTAAATATGTACCTGTGATAGGCACACATTCCTTTTGTGGAGAAGCCCAGTCTGATTATCATTTCTAAACAGTTTCTCCAACCGTACCCTGCAAACACAGCAAAGTAGTTCTCCTTTTGAGATTTAGTCAGCTATCTGGTTTACAAAAAACCAAAAATACAGGAATATTCATTTAATCTTAGTATCATTAGATGTCATGTGTAAGTCTCCGTGTTTGAAAAGGCAAAGGTACTCACATGCATAAACTGAATGTAAAGCTTAAGCAATGAGGGAACTTGAAATATATTTCCCTGATGAAGTACTCCACAATGTATCATTCTTTTGCCTTGTTCATTGTTTTAGCTCCTGTCATAGAAGAAGCACGTGTATTAAGTGAAAGGAGAACTAAAAAATTGAAGTAAAATAATATTTTTTTAGTTCATTTCTGTAACTTTTTAATAGAGGAGTAATTGTCTCCATTAATCAGCATAACTTTTGTTAAATCCATGGGGCTTTAATATAACTTCCATATTTTGGAATGATGAAAATATTAACGTTCAAAAGTTGGATGCATGGAAATTAGATATATAATGCAGCAAAACTGCAGGGGAAGAATTTAGCTGGCAAGTCCTCCAAAGCATGATTTTTCGTGTCTTCAAAATGCTGAGGGAGACAACCAGCATGCCAGATAGTACAACTCCATATGATGCATCAGAGCAGGGTCAACTTGAATGTTAGATCACGGCTTTGTCCAGTCAGATCCAAGTATCATCAAGGATAGTTATTCCACAATCTCTCTGGACAATCTGGTCTACTGCTTTCACCACCTGCACTGTGGGGAAACTTTCCTTCTATCTATGGAATTTCTCTCGCTACATCTGGTATCTGTTACTTCTTGCCCTTTTGCTGTACATTTTGAGAAGAATATGGATCTATCTTCTCTATAGCTCCCCTTTAGGTAGTTGAAGACAGCAGTTAGATCCACCCTTAGCCATCTCTTCTCCACAATGAACAAACTACTTCCCTTCAGCCTGTCCTTACATGTCAGGTGCTCCAGTTCCCAAACCACGTTGTACGTTTCTCCTAGACTTGCTGCAGTGTTCTCTCTCTTGTCCATGGGGTGCAAGAGTGGACACGGTTCTCCCAATGATGCTTCATCAGTACTGAGTAGAGAAGCATAACCACTTCCCTGGCTATGTTCTTAGCAGCAGCACTGTGCTCCTAATTGCAGCCCCATACGCAGTCAGCTGTTGCTGCCACAATGATGCAATGCTGACTCGTGGTCACCCTTTTGTCCACCAGAACCGCAATTCCTTTTCTGCAGAGCTGCTTTCTAGCTAGCCAGCCCCTTGCCTCTGTCATTGATTGTCCTGTTCCAAGCTCAGAATTATGCTTTTGCTCACTTGTTTTTTTGTCAGCTCTCCAGCCTGGTAACATCTCTCTGAATGACAGCTCTGCCCCCCAGGGTAGCATATAAACTGGTACATCCAATTTGGTATTACCCATGAAATTGCTGAGGATGTATTCCGTGCCATTGCCCAGGTTGCTCATAAAAATAGTAAAAGAATATCAGCCCCAGTATCAACCGCCAGCATACATCACTTATAACTGGTTGGTATTTGGACTTGGAACCACTGTTTCTTTGAATTCAGCAGTGCAGTCAGCTTTCACCCTTGAAGCTGTCCTATACAGTTCATACCTGCTCAGTTTGGCTACAAAGATACTAAAGGACACTTCTGAAAACCTGGCTGAAGTCTAGGTTAAGAGACATCCACTCCTTTACCCTGAGCCACAAAGCCAGTCATTTCATTATAGGAAGCCATCAGGTTGGTCATGCACAGTTTGACCCTAGTTAGTCCCTACTGGCTGATACCAGTCGCCGCCTTGTCCTTCATGTGCCTGGCAACACTTTCCAGGAGGCCTTGCTTGGGACTGAATTGAGGCTTTACGGCCAGCAGTTCCTAAGACCCTCCTCATCTTTTTTGAAGATGGGCATAACATTTGCTTTTTCTAGTCCCTGATTGTCATGACTTTTCAAAGATGACAGCAACATTCCAATGACATCAGCATCTTTGGATGCATCTTGTCTAGCACTGTGGCCTTGAAGGCTTTCAAAACAAGACTGGACAAGGCCCTGAGCAACCCGTTCTTGTTGACCCTGCTTTGAGGGGGGAGGCCAGACTAGAGGCTCCAGAGGCTCCCTTCAACCTCAACTATTCTATGATTCTGTGAATATGTCCAGCTTATTTAAGTAGTCCGTAACTTTCTATTAAATCCACACTGCGTTTGTGTAAGTACATTTTGCATTGCAAAGCAGATTGTCCAGCTTCCTGAATAGAGCAGTCTAACACTTCATAATCTGTGCAATATGATATGCCTGTTTTAAATTTATGAAGCTGTAAACCAATTTCCTGTACTAATAAACACCTCTTTTTTCATTCCTATTTATCCTCCTTTTAAAATTACTGCACTGCCTTGCTCACTTTCTCTTGTCCTTGTCTTGTAAGATGGAAAAAGAGATGGGGGGGCGAGCAGAAAAAAAACCCCAACAAAAAAACAGCAGCTCATAGGAAAAAATGATACTTGGGGAGAATCCAAGATCAACAGACCAGCAAGCCCACTCATTGTTCTTTATTGTTTTGGCTCTCTTCCAGCCCCTCTAGGTTTCTCTCTCTTTCCAAACTGCTTTCTGCATTCTCACATATGTTATAGAAAGTACTATGATTTCAGAGAAGTGCTTTAATTTTATAACAGCTTGATCTGCAAAAGAAGTTGTCCAGTTTTTAAAGGAGGAGATGAGGGGAGCTTGTTGCTCTGTCTCTCCTTAATGTATGTGTGTAAACTTGATTATTCTTAGCGGAAGATCCATATGTGTATAGTATCACTGAAGGAGAAATTGATGCCTTTTGCATATAATTAGTGGGCATAATTATCTGTAAAACTGTTTGGTTTTGGATTGCTCTGGCAGTACAATAAATATTTCAAATCCAGCACACATCAGACCTGCCAACATCTTTACAGCGAGAAGCACAATAGTTCAGCTTTGCATTTTGTCACAAAAATGATCCATTTTTCTAATGCAGCAGAAAGACAGTAGGGTGATGGTGTAAAAAGGCATTGATGAGAATGATTTTATCTGTATTTTTAATAGATTCTTTCCAAATGTAATAAATTTTGAAAATTACTGAAATTACTGATAGGATCTGCATAGTTACTAGAATACTTCAGCCCTTCTGATCTGTGGGGCTACAGGTTGGAAACAAGTTCATAACTTGAGAGCTTAAGCCATAAAAGCTTAATTAATGTAATCATTATTGGAATTATTCTCCAAGTGTAAAACAAAAAGGCCAAACTCTATCTTCAACACTGTAGCTATCCAAGCGTCTACCTCATGTTCCCGTTTGCACAGCACTACTTGCTATGTATCCGGTAGAAACAAGAAGCTACATAGTTTGGCAGCCTGTGCTCTGCCAGGGCTTCCTTTGGTGCCACTGGATGTGGCATGAATGTACAAGGACATTTTCAAGGGGAAGCTGCAGTCAGTCTGCAACTACTCAGGTCCACTAGTCAAGCTGGAGTGATAGGGACATCCCAGGAAATATTAGCACAGTTGTGAGAACAGCATGAGAGCATACTCATCCCATTTAGAGGGAGCCTGAAAAGGACCGGCTCTTGCTGCTGCTGCTGCTTTACCTGCTCCTGACCGAGTCCTACAGAATTTCTAGAATTTCAGTAAGGTTTTGCAGAAATCACATTTCAGAGCTGGAAAAGGGCCTGGGCATCACAGACTTACACCTGAGTGGCTCTCATTATCAGAGAACTGTAAGCAACCAATGAATGCAGGTCAGGACCTCCAGGTGAACTGGGTACTATTTCATATGTGTTTTTTTCTTACAAAATGTGAGAATGACAGCAAACTTGGTGGTGGTGATGGGGGGGGGCGGAGCAGCCTTACAGTAATGTTGCCTGGGAAAGCCTGTTATGTTTGGATTATTCAGGGACATTCATTGAACTTTCAGCCTGGGATCAGGCTCTGAGAGAATGCAGATATATACTATGGCATGAATATATAGGATCACAGATTTTTCAAGACTAACTGTTCTTTTCCTTTCTGCTTTCATAGTTAAGCTGAAGTAAACTGGTCATTCAAACAAAAACTGCATGGTCCAAGAGATTACTCAAGTGTTTAAAGATAGATAGAAATGTGTATGTTCAAAAATATTTGAAATATCTGAATCTTCAAACTTTCCTGGATATTGGACTTCAAATTATTAAACATTTTTTTCTTCTTATTGATAACATTGTTCACACATGTAAATGTGAGACATGAGCCCTGGTTATTCTTAAATGTGTTGCAAGACATGCATCTTCAAGTGAAGAGGGAAGGTTGTTAGCAAACCCTGATCGTGGTCTGCAAATCCAGCACTGTATTCCAGGGACTATGAATGGGGTGAAAAAAAATGCACACTGAGACTGAGACAGGCTGATTTAGACCAGCTCCAAGCAGAGGCAAACCAACTCAGCTGAGCGTATCACTGCAACAGCTAAATAAATAAGTAATGTTTAAAGCTCCTGTACATCCCAACTAGCCCCATGCTTACTCTTTTAGGAGTTTTCCAGCTGTAGATGCAAGAAGCTTTCATAGAGACATACATTTAAATTCTCACTTTGACTCCTACTTTTCATTGCTTTTACTGCATCCCTAATAACAACAACAATCAGATAAAGTTGCTCATTTGACTTTCAGAGTCAGTGCTCACTAGGGCTGGAAATGAGCAGGTTTTGGATGCAGTCTGCCTTTCAATGCCAGAAAGTGCCTGTCACCACTATTAATTAAGTATGACATTTACTCTCTTCATTGGTTCTAACCATGCCCACCATGCTCTCTGTGGCATATAAATATTGCAATTTAGAGATGGGTGAAGAACAGATTTACAGTTTTAAGATTTATGTCGGTTGCAGTTGCTCAGCGAAAATTCTGGCTTTTGGGGGATTTATTTTGGGGTTCCTTATTTGTTCTGTGAAAAAGAAAATCTGCCTGCTGACCAGTTCTGATACACAGTTACAGAGCTGTGCAAGTAAGTCTAGCAAAAATGAGAATCAGTTGACCTGGCACATTCTACAAGCTCTGGTCAGGTGTTTCTGTGGCAGGTGACTAAAGAAAGTTTCCTCTACTATGAGTCTTTGCTTCTTACTAATGCTGTAATAGTTTGGTTACACAAATCTATAAACTTCTATAAATACATGTATAAAATATGGTGGAAGGAAGAGATATTTGTAAAAGTAAACGAACAATATGTTGTCTTGCTAGTTAGCCAAGTGGATCATAATTTGCCATGCCTTTGAATGGTGTGAATTACAAAGAGGCCACGGTGTGCTTGGAATTCTGCTGGCAGTTCAGTAGCTAAAGTCAAAGAGAAAATAAAATGTGAAGCAAGTAGCTTGAGGGGCTTTCAAAAGGGAGGGATTTGTAAAGCCTGATTGCTAGTACAGATAGCTACATGTGATAAGCCTAGTTTTATGTCTCTATTTACATATTAATTGTAATTCATCTATGGCATAATCAAAGAGGCTCAATACAGGGTTTTATCCAAACATCAGTTGCATCAACAATAAGCTGAAGACTTTTGAGGATTGGCACTGAGTTCACTTAAAATGCTGTGATGGCACTGATTGCTTGGGGTTTATGACAGGTAACTTTCTTGTTTAAGGACTCTCACTACAGCTTTTCAGAGATTCATTTACAGAGATTTATTAAATAGAAATGCCAATTTAAATGAGCATAAAATGAACAACCTAGAATACCACATTATTGTTACTATTCTTACTACTTCTGCAATTACTGTCAACCATATGTAATGCCACAAATATGTCTCCTGAAGAGCTAGCTGTATGAAAGAAGACAAGCATATAATGCAAGGAAAGCGTGGCAAAGAGAGACAGACGGTCACTCATAAAAGCTGTTAGGTATATGTTGTATTTCAGGCATGTAAGTAATTTCATTGGCTTCAATCAGATTTTTGGAGTAGATCCACAGAGCAATAGTATATAAATACTATTTCTTACCCAGTCATTAATAGTAGCAGAAGAAATGGCCAAGATTTGAAGGAGAACAAAAGGAAACTATGTAAATAGGACAACAGAGAAGGCAAAAAAGGCATTTAAGGGAGAGGTGAATGGCATGGTCAGTGGGGCAGACAATGTGATATGAGTCAGGCAGAAAGGGCACATTAAGACACCAAAGAGGACAAAAAAAGATTGACCTCTACTATAGCAACATCATGCAAATCACAAATGATAGCAATTGTGTCCATGATACAAGGAACCTGTCAGAACCTGATGGTGCTGATCCCACACACGTTTGCACATGCCCATGCCCTTTTACATTTCATATGGAAGTTATTCTGGCTATTTCTAATTTGACCCTTAAAAAAATTGTGAGTCTGTTCTTAGCCAAATGTCTAACGTCTTTCTGTAGTCCATCCACTTGCTGTGGTTTAACCCCAGCTGGCAACTAAGCCCCACACAGCCGCTCGCTCCCTCCTGCCCTGGTGGGATGGGGGAGAGAATCAGAAGGGTAAAAGTGAGAAAACTCGTGGGTCGAGATCAAGACAGTTTAATAGGTAAAGCAAAAGCCGCACATGCAAGCAAAGCAAAACAAGGAATTCATTCACCACTTCCCATGGGCAGGCAGGTGTTCAGCCATCTCCAGGAAAGCAGGGCTCCATCACACATAACGGTTACTTGGGAAGACAAAATGCCATAACTCTGAACGTCCCCCCCTTCCTCCTTCTTCCCCCAGCTTTATATGCTGAGCATGACGACATATGGTATGGAATATCCCTTTGGGCAGGTGGGGTCAGCTGTCCCGGCTGTGTCCCCTCCCAGCTTCTCGTGCACCCCCAGCCTACTCGCTGGTGGGGTGGGGTGAGAAGCAGCAAAGGCCTTGACTCTGTAAGCACTGCTCAGCAACAATGAAAACATCGCTGTGTTACCAACACTGTTTCCAGCACAAATACATAACATAGCCCCATACTAGCTACTGTGAAGAAAATTAACTATCCCAGCCAAAACCAGCACACTGCTTCAGACATTTAGAACAGAATAGAACAGAATAGAATAGACTGATGATTCTGTGATCTGTGATCTATTTATCTTAGCAATAGATGAAGACATCTTTTCTTTCCATGGATTAAGCGGCTACTATGGTTTATGATAATCAGTATGAATTTGCTTAATTAGTATTCCAAAAATATATTTAGAATCAGTTCCACATGCAAAATCAAACCTGAATGCTCTGGGGAAGGGTAAGGTTAGCAGAACTAGAGAATCCATGAGCTACTCTGCCCTTTTCCCGCTCTCAACTCACTCCATGTTTCAAGAGTATAATCTGGGATACTACACTTCAGATTTTTTTTCCCTCCTGCTCTCATGTCATTATCTTTCTCTAGATGTACACATTTTGATCTCTTTCTTGGTCCTTTAGTCAATGAGACATTGAGTGTTTCTAAACATTAGTCTCTCTCACACACACAGTGTCGCATGCTAATCATCCAAATTTTGTTGTCAGTTCCTGGCTCAGCAGTAATAAATATAAATTAGAAATTTTGTTATTATTTACAAAATCAGCAATAAAGACTTTGTGTGTATGAACAGATGGACGCATCTTATATCCACAGTGGTATAAATTCAAAGCTTCCTTATCTGTCGGGGTTTGGGGGATTTTTTTTAGCAAAAAAGATTGAACTACATATAATAAAATACTGGTACAGTAACAAAGGTTCAATAATTAATACAAAAAATCTATACAGAAGCATACAATGATTTACATTCAAACCCTGAATATTTAAAAATTAATAGAAAATATTAGCATGTTAATAACTGAAATCACAGGAATGTATAATGAGATTGCGCTTACTACAGTATATTAACCATTATCTGCAGCTTGATAGTAAAATGTTTAACCTCAGAATAAATAGGATGTGCGTTCTATATGCCCCTAAGGCTTTGCTACTATTAAGCCAGTGTGATCTTTGAAAACACATACATGTGTACATCTTGTGGAATGAGAAGAACAACATGTACTCT
This sequence comes from Gymnogyps californianus, assembly GCF_018139145.2. Taxonomy (NCBI): domain Eukaryota; kingdom Metazoa; phylum Chordata; class Aves; order Accipitriformes; family Cathartidae; genus Gymnogyps; species Gymnogyps californianus. Next base: position 8,200,513 of record NC_059482.1, read on the forward strand.
CACAGCATTTTTCTTTGTCTGAGAATAGTCCTTTTATCCGTAAATCTGGGAGGGAAAAATGAAAGCACTGAAGAGTGACTTCACTACAAAAGAATGCAATAAAATTAGCCCTACATGAATGTCATTTTTCTGAATTTTTCACTGTTTCACATACTGTTTCCTTTATCTTTCAAGAAATTTTGGTGTGTCAGCTCAGCAGGCTGGCAGCAGAAACAACATAATGATTTTTTTTTGGTCAAACGGTTTATGATGTCACACCTATACTGAGAGTTTTAACCTCCATCCATATTTATATTTGTCCTCTGTTTCTTCAGTTCAAATGTCCTTTCAGAGAAGATTGGTTTGATGCAGGGAGAAGATAAAAATCAGAACCCTTACCTCACATGCAATAAATTCATCCCATTTATTTGTCCCCAGTGGTACTAGTGAGTTAGAGAAAAAAAAATCTCAGATTCTAGTACCTAACATTTAATTCATATTCTTCTTAGAGCTAGAACTATAAAAAGGAGCTGGGGGAAAGAAGGGGATGTTTGTTTGTTTGTTTTTCTTCCAGTCTGTATGTTATTCAGATCTACAAACACTGAAATACTTATATTAGAAAGGTTACTGAATTGCTGTGGCCCAGAATCATGAGAAAATGTCTGACAGCATGATTATAAAGGGTCTGTTGCAACTGTGCAGCAGACAATTGGTGCTACTATTGTTTAAACAGGGAATCTAGCAAAAAAATAAAGTAACCTGCGTTCTTAGGTATAGACACTGTCCAGTCATGAATATGATGGGTTTGGAGCTTCTGTTTATTGCTGCAAACTGAAATGAGGCGAGGTGGACTGCAGCAAAGCCTTCTGAACAATTGGTAAAGATGCATAAATTACTGTGAAATGCAAGTCAAAAGAAATTGGCATTCAGGAAGGCCAGACAGCACAGACAGTCCATTATCCCTTTAACCACGTAACTGACTCAGACACAACTGCTTGAGCAATCTGGAGGCAGATGCTATAGCTAGAAAACTATTTTAACAGCTTGGGTGCTGTGATTGCTCAAAGAAAGAGGACTGGTGCAACACGATGAGGTGAACTGCAGCCTGCTGTGGACTTCAGATTATAATTAAATATGCTTTCTTCATAGGAAAAAGCAGGTAAAGGAACAAATGTGATTAGAAAATGCAACCTATGTTTTTCAATTAAAAATAAGTCGTGTGGCATAGAAAGCTAATAGTGTAGTGAGTTTTGCCCATTAACCCCTAGTAGAAGTTTTAATAGAAAGGCTGCACTAGTAATAGTTTACAAAGGCATTTAGCACTAAGCCCTGATTCAGCCAAGAATTTCTCAAGCATGTGAGCTCAAAGAAGTCCTACAGCCAAAGACAGCACTCCTATGCCTTGTTGAATCAGAGACTGTAACTGTATCTCACATTAAGGATATTAAGTAATAATAGTGCCATGTTATCTGGCTTATTTTAATAATTTGTTCTCATCTTTCCCATGCATAGCAATGTTTACACATGTTTTTCAAGTTCTGAGCAAACTACATATGGGAAAATACGGGGCAAAATTGGTCTATAGACCACAAGTGATATAAATCCTTTATGAGTTCAGTATGGATTTATTCTAGTTGAAGGTCTGACCCTGTTATGAAAGATTTACATGGAGAAGTAAGTCAAGTATAATCATTTTCAGTGCTTTGGAATTACACAGCCTACGTAAAATACTTGTTTATTGCTTTGTTGATGTTTATGTGAGAAAATAATAGATTTTTCTTGAATTATTTATGTGGAACAATAGAAAGGGGCGAAAATATACCTGTTTCATGCTGTTATACGTTAAAATTCAATGCTGCATAAAATGCCAGTGTCTTTTGTCAGTGCTGGAAACGAAACACCTCTGCCCTTTATTTCCCCCCCAACACAACGGCACTATGGGTTTTGGTGTAATATAAGGTCACTGTTGTATGCAGCTCAGTATCTCGGCTTCTGAAAGGACTGAGGAATTCTTGGTGTTGTAGAGAATCTGATTCCTCCTATATGCGAATTCCTCTTAATTTCTGATAAACATTGCCAAAACTAACATAATCTTCTAAATCACGTTGACTACTGTATTTCTCTGTTGTGCCAAACTCATTTTTGTGCTTTTAGATGAAAGCAGACTAGATTTTGCTGTCATTAGACGTCAATGGCATTACTTAAGACTTAGAGACTTTTCTTTCATCCTGTTACACCTAATGTGCTTCAGCGTGACCAGAGGAAAAACACCACAAGCTGAAGCTGTCTAAAGAACCTGCCAGTGTAAAAAAAGGAGTAACTGATGTTCTTCAGTCCCTGCACTTCAGTAAAAGTGTAATGCTGTTAAATGATAAAATGGCTGAGATGGGCCATTTAGTTTACTAAAGGTGCATATTCTCTTTTCATTTTCTTCTGTCAATTGACTAAAGCTACCTACTAGTTGTTAAGCACATTTTCTGTTACTAACCTCTGGACTTCCTCTTTTCAATGTTTTTTATTTGTTGAGGTGGTTTCGTGAAAGTCAGAGAGCATAAGGAGTCATGCTCTCATTTGCATCCTCACTGTCTGCTTTCTAGAACTCCTATTCCATCAAAAAAAGGAATCATTAGCCTAAAAGGGTTTAAAATAAACCCTTGAAGTAAAAGGGTAGAATTAAACCAGTTAGAGGTCAAGATGTAAGGAAAAAAATATTAATATAGAGGGAATGTACAATATCCCCTGCACCTACATGAAGGACTAGTCCTATGAGATGGCTGGAAACCCCCTGGAAGGATGTGCAGGAACAGGGAGAGAGCTGTGAATGCGTAGGGTAGTTGAATGTGGAAACAGGGTGCTGCATGGGTAACTGAAGGCAGGTACTAAAGGTTCTCTACACTTAGCTATATGCTAACCAAAGCGAGGACTGAAGATAACTGGATGTGTATGACTGTAGTTAATCTGATACAATCAGATCATTGGTATATCTGAAGTATTTTCAAATGACATGGCACAAGCACAAGGACATTAGATTCTTAAAAAGCCAGACGTTCAAGGAATTAGAACTTAAAGACAATTGACTGGAATCAGCTATTACGCAGGAAAACTATTGTGGAGAAGTAAATGATATTTAAAGGACAAGTGGTAAAGAAATATCACTAAAGTGAAATCTGAATTCCAGTAATAAACCTGAAACTACTGTGATTATTAATAATCAGAAAAATAAGAAAGAACAGGTATATGAATGACTGGAAAGACAGATTGGTGGTTATGTGATTTTTTGTAAGTTAAATCATGTAGAAAAAATTATCAGGGAGAATAGCATCAGATAGCCAAGCTATGTCATACATCCATAGCAAGAGTAAAAGAGTTGTATAAAACATTTGCACACAGTAGGACAATACAATGGGAAAAAAGGTCAAGGAAAATTAGTCATGATTCTATAATACAAAGGGCTAAGCTTTATTGTAAGAGCTCGTCTTGAAATTGAAACCTAGATTACATCGCCACCTGAACTTTAAAGCAAAGATTGTTATTCGGGTTTTTAGGACAGAGACTGTCATTACCAACACGCATGGGCACTATAATGATGCTTTTTTCTTTTACTGAATATGGAAGGCTAAATAAATTAAATGCCAACTCAGATCTAATTCTGAATTTTGCAAGAAAACAAAAATGGGGGATGTAATGATCCAAGTGGTGGTGTTCAAAACTGGGGTCCAAATGCTGCTGCATTTATTTACTGGTAAGTTAATAACGGAAAAGGGGGTGGTGTACACCAGTCAATTTATACATACTTGTATTTTCAAAACCACAAAACCGGCCTACCCATTTAATTGCACTGTTTTAATTAAAACCAGCATATAAACATGTACTTCTGTGCAAACCCCTGTAAAAACACCCTCAGATTTAATTGCTTATCTTATATCAGATTATTGTCAGGTTTTGCTAAGTTGGTATATAAATGGATCCAGGAGCATTTACAGAGAGATTATAGTGATTCAGTTAATGCAGCCAAGCCAGTGTATGCTTGAATATTTATATGTGTATTTATCAATGTATGTGTGCATATATCAATGTGTAGTGACCTTACTGTAAGTATGAGACACTTCATGGTGTTACGATTTTACTGTGAAATACTCCCTGTCATAATTACTCAGTGTTTAGAAATTTTTTGTTTGATAAAACAGCCAAAAAAGAGACAAATATTTTTGTCAAAAATTCATTGTGGTCTTCTGTTAGCTATCAAGTCATTTTGATCTTCAACCATTTCATCACATTTCTAAATTAGAAAAAGAAACATTAAAATATTCCTTAGCATTTTCCTTAGTTTCTTTCAAGCAGAACTTAACTTCAGGTTTTCAAGGCAAAGATAGCTCACACTTGAGAGAATTACTATTCCAAATGGTTCAGATAGGAACATGACCACCTTTCAGTCTGTGATTCAGAACCTTTGATTTTATTCCAATCTCATTGTTGCAATTATATTGAATTATGGGTGTAATGTCCTTAATGCAAATATGCTCCAAGTGTCTTGATCCTCCACCCCTTCTCATCTGGAAAATGACTATTAATTATAAGAAGCCATGGGCTTAGTTTTAGTCCCTTACCTAGATCAATGAAGAGTTGAATTATGGAAAGTTCCAAACCTCGGTGCTCCAAAAATTAACTTTTCTTCAAGTGCCTACATCAAAATTACAGAAACTGAAGCATCCATGAGAATTAGTTACTTTTGAAATGGCAGCCTTCATCTTGTGTCTGAAAAGCTGTGAGTATTTCTACTGATAATCACAGACATTAGCCAACCAGCACATATGCCAGCAATAACAGTTCAGTATTAATGAAGTGTCTTTTTTTCTGCTGGTAATGAAATTCATTCTTGGCATTAGAACTCTGCCTTACATTGTGAAAGTAAATAGAAGATGAACAGAAATGGCATTTATTCATTAAAATTGCAAAATAGCAATTAAATCTTCTCCTCCTCTCTTTCTGAATAATCTGTTCCAAAGTACCTAAATAACAGGTAGTGGGAAACAGTTGTGGGTAAGGCTGATCAGATGATAACAACTCCATTTTGTGTCAGCCTCTGAGTTTTTGAAACTTGTTTATATTTGAGCATGTTAATTTTCAAAAAACAAAACCCTTCAAACAAATCCATACTGAAGAATAATCTGGAGAAGGCAGGAAGTCACACCATGGACAGATGAAGCTTCTGCATCTTAGCAGCCAAATTGGGACCCCACGGCATTCGACAGAAGTTTAAATGGTTATTCTGTCAGAGAGGAAGGGGCTTTTCATTTCAGTCTTTACAAATCAAGACAGATACTGAGCTAGTGATCTACCTACCTAGACAATGGATCTCTGTTCCAAACCCAAACTATTCCTCAATAGACATTTTAAGGAAACGGGGAGGTCTCCAGGAAACGTTTCAACCACTCAGAAGTCAGCATGCACTCTGAGCAACCATGGGCTGATACAGTAGAATAGTTTGCTAACAGTCCTCATCCACCGAATATTTAATGTTACTGTAACACTTCAGCTAAAAGTGCTTGTCAATGGGAGTTAAGTATCATCATCCTCATAACACAATACATAACACAAGTGCAAAAAAGTAAAGGCATTTTTGAGATCACTCAGCTCCTATAAAGCTCTGCCAGGACACAGACTCGTTGGAGTGAATGTTTCATTAGCAACATCTGTTCTTTTTGACATGCTATTTTCTACACTTCCTTCCGCTTTTCTCATAGTGACATGGATCTGGCACAGCCACTTTGGTCTGCATTTTAAACTTTCCCTGTACTAAGGAATGTCTTTTTTGTTCCCTAGTAGACGCTCAGATGGTAAAAGGGGCATACAGGACAACAACAACAAATTGGTTCCTGTAAGTAACTCCTGGTATCCTGCAGTGATTCTGTCTGAGCTGGATGAATTAAAAAGCCCAAGGTGATATTCCTCTATGTCTTCCCCCACCATCATTTGCTATCATTGCATATGTTCCATCCTCTTCAGAAAGGGTAAATGTCAGACTAAAATAATTAAGAATTTATCTCCTTTCTGGGAAAGACAAACACACCTGAAGATGAGGAGCTCACAATGTGGCAAGAATTATTTATCTCATTACTCATGTATCAGTCATACAACAGGTTAAAGCAAAGGCATGAATGGCAGATCACAGGTGAGGAGTTAAGCGCGATACTGACAGAATTAAATGTATTACCGATTAATACAAAGCCAGCTTCCAGTGCAGTTGCATGGGCAACAACATTAAAAAAAACCAAACAGCAGAACTGAATGATATTACTGTTGCCCAGTAAATCATTATAAGCTACACTAGTCATAACATCCTGAAGTCTTTCTGCCATGTGATATTTTACCTGAATAATAACTCTGAGATTGGTTTAATAGTTTATTTCTGAAACACTAATTTAATTAAAATATTCTAGGAGCTCTACTGCAGTAATGCAGTGTGGATTTATATCTACATTCTGCCTGGGGTCTCAGTGAAATTGCATCAGACTTACCATGTGTGTGGCAATCTAAATCTACAAATTTAAATGCGGGATAAGAAATGCTGGAGCTACTTGCCTCACCAATTTTTCATCACATCAATCAAAATATTGCATGATAGCATCAGCCTTTTGAAATGGGAGATCTGAAAACTTCAATTTTGTTTTTTAAACAAGAAATTTGTTAAGAGCCGCTGCTCCTCAGATAATGCTTTGATTTTGATTGATTTTGATTTCTTCCTTTTGTTTCTCTCTTTTTCTAGTTAAATAAATTTTACTGAGAAATTCCCAATCAGGAATAGGCAAATGTCTGCTGCCTCCAAGGTCCATTATCTCAGTGTTGAAGCATACAGAAAAGCACTGCAGATACGTATTGAAGGTATATGAAGTCAGGGAATTAGCAGTTTCAATGAAGAGCACTGCAACATCAGAGAAAGCCATTATAATGCTTAAATGGGAGCCGGGGCACTGTTTTTCTAAAGACACATGCATGCTGAACATAGAATTCAGAAGACGTGCCTATGAGCAGCTACCTGAAAACCCTGACTTTGTGTCATATTTATTAGTGGGTGTTAAATGATGGTAAAGCAAGGAAGAGCCATCTTTGCCTTTCTTGAAACCCATAAAGGCTCAGCAGCAGCACTCATCTCTATTAATGGCCAATACAAAACCTACTGAATTACCCAGAGGCTTTGGATCAGGCCCTGGTATTAAAAGTGCTTTATATTTTTTAAATCACTAGTTAATAAATATGGGGCCAGCAGATGCTACAAGAAAACAAAGCAGTATAGCTCCTGGGATTTATTGACCAATAAAACGTGTTGTTGTTGTGAACTGCAAATGGTTTCCTCTGTGCAGCTCTTTACATCAGTTTTTAACAGCTCCTACAGAGAAGAAATCCTTTTTCATTACATTATTAGTGTACCTGGGCCCAGATAAATGGACAGAGAAATGTGGTACAATCAGGGAACATTTAAAACAATAAGCCCCAGAGAGCAAAAGAAAGAGTGCACGAGGAAGTGCAAACAAACAAAAGACAGTCAACAGTCTGATCAGAATAGAAAATTTGGCACTTGTTACAGAAACAAACCTTAAAAGCTTTTTCAGCCTTATATTTGGCTGCTAGTGAATAAGATAAACAGGCTGGTGGGAGGTGAGCTGAGGGAATACAATGCAAATCAAAGCAGGCGGTGTTATTGCTTTGCAAGGCAATGGTTAGACTTCACGTAGAGTAGTATATCTAGCATTTGTCATTCTTTCTTAGAGAAGATATAATTTCTCTTGAAGGAGTGTAGAAATGAGTAACTTAAGTGATGCCAAACTTCAAAGATTTAAAATGTGAAGTAGGATTGAGAAAAGTTAATGCATAGCCAGCCTGATAAAAATAAAGATGATAAATTTCTCTTCAGATTGGAATTAGAATTACGTCTCTCAGTCATTTTTCCTACTTTGCTTTTCTCATTCCTCTTATTATCACATTAAATAATGCCACTCTGGGCAAATGGGACACTGGCAAAAGTTCTGGAGGGGTGATCTTGCATAGTAAAATTGTATACAAAACAGTCATCACACATTCATGGGCACTTTTGATGTGTAAAATATTCTTACCCAAAATTGGGATTAAAAGGCGAAATTGGGTTCCCAAAAATCTGAAAAAAAAAAGCCAGAAGAGGAAAACTGAAATATTGTTTCAGTTATTTCAAGAATGTATTGGGTTGTTTTGTCTTTTAAGTATTTCACCTATATGTTATTTATATTTCAAAACAAAGTGCATTTTGTTTTCATTAGAAAAAGCTGACACATCAGCAGCTTGAAACCATTTTTTCAGTATTTTTCCTGAAGCAAGAAGTTCACAAATGCTGTTTTTTTCCTAAGCGTTAACATTTTCCAAAGGAGAAAAAAATTCTCAAAAGATCTATTTCAGAGCCATCCTATGCAGCCTGACACAGCTTGATCCAAAGGCCACTGAAGTTAATGAAATGACTTTTGTTGTTTTCAGTAGGCTTTGGGTCAAGCCATTTAATGACCAGAAAGGGACTGAAAGTCCTAATGTAGTACCCTACACTGAAAACTGACTACTAGCAAAAAAGGAGTAGAGATGCTCCATAACTCAGAACATCACTGATCTGTTAGCACAGTGCAAAAGCAGGTTTGCAAAATTAAAGCATGGATGATAGGAGTTTAGCAATTGCTTCTGCGCTACATGTTCCAATCTAACAAAACCCATACAAGAAGAGAATCATTGCAATTCTGCTGATGTGCAGAGGCAGAGGTTCACAGCCTCTAGGCAGAATATTACTGTGCTGCTGAATAGTACCCAAGCATAAAAAGGCGGGGGGGGGGGGGGGGGGAGAGGGGGAGAGAGGGCCTAAAGGATGAGGGTTATGATTAGAATATAGGTGAATGAGAAGACCTAGAAATCTTGGCTAATTAAGCACTTAGCATCTCTTGAGTGCCACTTTTAAATTATGGCATGGAACTGTTTTGAGACAATTTGTCTCCTCATACCTTAAAACATGGGGAATGCTCAAAGTAAGGAGCAGATAAACATCTGGTTTCACGTCCCTGCATGTCCTGAGACAAAAATCGCACTGAATAAGCTCAGCAAATACACAACTCCTAGTCAATTAGCCTAGAACTACACCTGTGTGAAAATTCACTAGTAAAAATTCAGTATCTGGTGAAAACCGCCTTGTTTCTAATTTTGTCACAAGTCTGACACTTAGGCCAGACCTGTCAGTGAAGCTTAGATCTATTTTCAGCTTTGCATGGAAACCAAATAAAATCAGGGAGAATTATTGTAGTGATTTTCAGGGCTTTGTACTTTGTAATTCCATGTATTAGATCGTCAGCTTGTAGAAAACTGTATAGCTTCACTGAGCTTGGTGAAATGATACTAATTTACACCAGGTGAAAACCAGGCCTGGAACGTATAAGCCTACATGAGCAAAAACAAAAGGGTTTTATAATCCAGAGTTTGCAAAACAAACAGAAGACCTCCTGCCCTGCGCAAAGAACTTTAGATTTGAATTATCACATGCAAAGTAAATACAGTTGGCTGCACAGCAACTGAAGCCTGTAATTTTGGCTTGCCAAACTCGGAAGGCTTAAAGACCTGTGAAAGGAATCATTCCTAATAATTCTTAGAATAGGTCCAACTCATATTTAGAATAAAACCAGCACTGGGAGAAAGGCAAGCAAAAACCGGCTGTGGCTCATTCATTACTTGTATTCATAGAATTATTAAAGCATAAAAAACGGAAAAAAACATTCAGCCATCAACAGACCAATGGGGAATTGTTATCATGTATTACTAGAGGCCAATACCTCAAAAATAGCAGGATTTAGGGAATAATGAGGGCTTTTAAAATTGAAAATTGCATGTCTGGTAAGCAGACGGTTTTCAAGACAATGAATAAAGGCAGCTGGAGGATGTTACAAGACTGTACAACCTATGCTACAGTGCACAGATTGAACAAAGCAAAAAATAATAAAACGAAAGATAATAGCCCAATTAGCATATGTGAGGGCCAGTTACATCTAGCTGGTGCCTATACACAGGGTCAGAAAAAGGCACAAAGATGTTTCATCCTTTTTGTTCCCTGCATCTTCCACATCCAATTGATTTCAGAATGCTTTGCTGCCAACGTTGTCTGCGTGCCATTTTCCAAAGAGAGAGAGAAGGATCTTTCCAGTCACAAAACACAAGAGCCCAGCTATGTCATCCTGAGTGGGAAACTGCAATGCCCACTTTCTCCCCACATGCTCAGTAAGAGGAGACCTCCTGCCTCTCTCAGTATCCCTTTGGCTGCTACTGCTCCACGTTGTCCCTGGCACAAACTTCACTTCTCATGGCACAGTATGGCTTAAACTGAGAATTTCAGAATGTAGGATGGAAATTGACTCTGCTGACTTTTAAGTTTCCATGTTAGCAAAATTCATGCACAAAACTGTTTTGTGTTAGACCCACAGTCACAGACTGCACAAGATGATTTTCATGCATGCGCCTGCATGGGAAAATGCTTGTATTATGAAAATCAAAGCCCCAGGTGGCAGATTCTCAAAGGCCTGTGCAATGAGTGAAATGCATAAAAAATACATGTAATAGGGACTATGTATATCAGAGTGATACGCCAAATACATAGGCCTTTTGAAAACCTGGTTTCATGTGTCAAAATTCAATCTCTTTTAATCTACCTTTAAAAAATGGTTGGATTCCTAAAATTAGACTTAGAAGCCTGTGATTTCTGGCTGGAGAGGCAGCAGTATTCTACCAGCAATTGAGTCAATTCTCATTAAGAGTCATGACTGTTTGCATAAACAGAAATGACAGTTTATAGGTAAATCCTACCCAGTGTGGAGTCCATTTATTTTAAATGTTATGCTCAAATGGCCACAGCAGCATAATAATGTGAAGGCAGGCATGAAGCCTCCAATAAAACTGCACCCACTGGGTCAGTGCCATTGCATAGCATGCTCTGGATATTTACAGAACGATTATACACTGGGTGGTCAATCAAAGCTCAGTCTGTCTGTCATAAATATTAGACCCAAAGGCCACAGGTGTGGATTTTACAGAACTGGTTCTTGTCCCCGCTCTCATAGGATATAATACCTATGTACCTTTATAAAGAACTTGCTCTCATTCATTCAAGCCTTTCTTAAAGTGACTCTTCTGCACACTGCATCTAGTATGTTAGTTTATTAAGGGTACTCCCCTGATGCTCATACCTCCTGGCAGAACTGTACTGTTCTTGCTTACATTTTTCCGCTTACACCATCTTATCAGTTGATGGCAGATGGTTTGGGGGAATCTTAGGGAGAAAAGAGCCACTGCTAATGTCACCTCCATATCTTGAACTTTAGTCTTTCCCACTGCACATTATTTGTTAGCAAAACATGGACACCAGAGCAACAGAGCAGCCTGTCTGAACTGTGAGAGCAGCTTTTCTCTCCAAGAGAGACAAACCACAAATAACTCTGTTCTGTATATCAGATGGAAAAAAAAAACCAACCACCCAACAACCCAGAAACACTCCATTAGAGTAGTTCTGCAAATGTCAAGTCTTAAATGCTTTGTGGTACACAAAACACAGTAACAGAATTTCAATATACAATAATGGTTTTACAGAAAGGGGTCAAAAAAAACAAAAAAGAAGAAGAGCAGAAAAGTTGTGGGATAAGGAAACAAGGGCAGCAGAGCATGCACAGGATCTCCACAGAACAGGCAGCATTCCTGGGGGTAAAACAACACTGAGGAGTAACTGTAACTATAACACAGCATGGCTGCAAAGATGGCCAGTACAGAGAATCATAAGCAAGCATCAGCCTGTGCTGGTTCATCTACTGTTTTGCCTCCACAGTAGACCAGTGCACTGAGTCTATCATCTGGAGCCTTGGAAACCACTCAGCTGTGTTAGTGCAGAGCTCTCCCAGATTGCTTAAGAATTAAGCATCAGATATATTGAACAACACAGGTATGGTATCAGATGGATGCTCCTGTAGTCTTCCAGGGCTTGAGCGGTACCACCTACATATGATGAAGCCCACTGCCATACAGGCATACCAGTTCAGCTCTAGGTAGGGGATTATGGTAATGCAGCTGTGCGGTTCATGGACAAGTCTAGGGGTTTTTTTGTGGGTAGCTTTTTTTTTTTGGTTGGTTGGGTGTTTGATACACAGCAATATCTTAAGCAAAACACATTAATGGCAAGGAACTGCCTCAAACAATATATCTCTTCTATGCTACAAAAACTTCTGAACTTAATTACAGCATTTTTGTGTTCCCCTGTGCTTTAAATTCCATCTTAATGGTTTAAGAATGATGCTGAAGGCTTCACAAACCTAGGGTTTTTGCATAATTCTTAAGCATATTTAGACCACATCTCTAAAGCAAGCCAAGTCATACTTAAATATGTAGGAGTACAACTGAATTGCACTGGTCTCCCAGCAGAGAACTTGAAAGAGACACAAGCAACATTACCATTAAGCTGTAGAACTCTGCTATGTATTCAATCCAATTTTATAAACTCAAGACTGCTCCTCTCAGAATTATTTTAGCCCAGACAAAATCAACACTATTCACAATAACAACTCATGGTTTCATACATGCAGAGGACATGCTACTTTTGGCATTGCTCTACATTATGTAGGGCTTTGAATTCTTTCCTGTGGATCTTGGGGGAATTTGTCCTGACTGGAGTTAAATGAACTGCATTAGCCTCTGTCCTAAGCAGAAAGCGGTTGTGTAGGAAAATAATGAATTTTAGTTTGTAAATTCTCTTGGCCCAGCCACTGCCAAAAAGCTGTAGTTTGTGGTTTAGGCAGGACTGGATTTAGCAAGGTTTGGACTCGCTGAACAGCCTGCCCAAAAAACTTGTCCAGGCAAACCGAACCATTTTCTAAGTATCACTGGAGGGCTGCAGGGATTCTTTGCAGTGTTGTGGCAGGACAGCAGCTCCAATCCTATATCTCATTTTCCTATTTGAGGACTGCAGCTGAGTTTTCCTTGTGACATTCATCAAACAAATCATAGCCTGTGCAGGTTTCTACTGGAACAAAAGACTATTTTCATATAGAATTAGCCAATCGTCAAATTTTAACTAGAGGCTCAGAGGAGATTCTTTACATGACCAGGAGGAGATTATTATTGCAGCTAATTTTTTAATGCAATTGTGAAACATGCATCATCAATATTTAATGTGAATAAAAATAAAGCTGTTGTATACTAAAATTCACATATACAAATTAGTACTAAAGGAGACTCTTCTGCCTCCTGAAGGATTTTAAAAATGCAATATCAGAGTACTAGTCACTTCTGCTAAGGGTTTTAAAATTGGAAGTATTTATTGCAGAATACTAACAATCTGTTTACACATAGTAAATGTTTCAAAGAACCATCAGATACTTCTGTTTCTCTCCAGAAAAGAAGGCATTTTCCGCCCATAAATAAAGATGCAAAAGGTATTGCCAAAAATTGGGTGTGCGTTGCTACGACTTAAGATTAGGCATATTACTGTTAAAAATGGGACAAATCTTGCATTCCTTACCAAAGAAAGCTCGCAGAAGTGAATGCATGCCCATTTACCAGATCTTAAGTATTACCCAGGATACAAGAGGCACTGGAAACAGTACTGGAGACAGCATAAGCTTACAGTACTCCTTGACATTCAGCTGGGCAGGACAATCTGACACCTGCATGAAAGACTGCTAAAGCCAGAGATGATACGAGCTTAATTCAGAGTGTCTGGGATATTCTAGATTCAGAAAATTCATTGTCAGTCAAAACCACAAGGGGTCAACTATTTCATTCCAGAGCAGGAAAGAAAGAATGGCATTCTGAAGTTGTTGCTTCTGTGACAGGATCAATGTATGTTCTTCTCTTCTGCTTTTCCATTAGTTCAGGAGATAGGTAAAACAAGGCTGGAACAAAAATGATTTTAATTTTTCTGGTGCAGCCAAGACAGCATGGTACAAAGCCCTACTTCAACTGTCAAAGACAGTGTGTAGGGTGCTACCACTGTTATTAGATCTTTTGCCTCAGCAGCAAGGAAAGGTTCTTTATCCAGCTACTACCTGACTTCACCTGACAGCATGGATTACAGATTTTTGATAGAAATGGAAAGATCCTATCATGACCATTCTCCTAGGGTATCTGCCCTAAGAAGTTCCCAAATCTCTAGTTTTTACTATAAACTTGTGTGCATTGTTGTTTATATCACAGTGAAATAAAGCACATATGCAAAACCTGCTTTCCCCTTTTTCATGATATATATTGTAGCCTCTTTCAGTTACCCCCCAAATTAAAAGAATAGTCCCAAAATTAAAAGAATAGTCCCCCTTGTCCTATTGATATTCAGCAGCTATTGATACATTTGTGAAGGAAAAATTTTACCAGGAAATGCTACTCTCTTACCTGGCTGACACTGATGATGAAACTTAGAGCTCAGAAAAGGTTTTTGTCAATGTATTTATGGACACATAGGTAGGCAGAGGATCTCTCTAATGCTTTACAATGCATTCACTTAATGGCAATTTTAGCTTTTATTAGTTAACCTTTAATGGAGTTATTCTTACAACCCATACACAGGAGCAAGGTAAGAAGCAGATCCTAAACATTGAACAAATACATTTAAAAATAGGACTCAGTCTTGGCTGGAGACAAGGCTCATAACTGAAGTTTTGCCAGTTAGTATTTGCCATAGTTTGATGACGATGAATTACAGGTCAAGGGAGGTGATTATTCCCCTCTATTTGGCGCTAGTGAGACCACATCTGAAGTGTTATGTCCAGTGCTGGGCTCCCTAGTAAAAGAAAGACACGGACATACTGGAGCGAGTCCAGCAAAGGTCTGCAAAGATGATTAAGGGCTTGGAGCATCTGACATACAAGGAGAGGGTGGCAGGGCTGGGATTGCTTAGCCTGGAGAAGAGACAGTTCAGGGAGATCTTATCAATGTGTATTGATTTCTGATGGGAGGGAGTAAGGAAGATGGAACCAGACTTTTCTCAGCAGTGGCCAGTGACAGGACAAGAGGCAGCGGACACAAGCTGAAACACAGGAAATGCCCTTTCAACGTATGAAAAAACTTTCCTGTAAGGACGGTCAAACACTGGAACAGGTTGCCCAGGGAGGTTGTAGTGTCTTGGAGCTGTTCAGAATCTGACTGGACATGACCTGAGCAACCTGCTTTGAGCAGAGTTGGGAAAATGATCTCCAGAGCTCCCTTCCAAACTCAACTACTCTGTGATTTTGTGAATATGAGAAAAAGAGACTCTTTTCTGTACTGTCAGGAAACCCCAGATATTAATTCTACTCCACATGGCTCATAATGTTTGTGGTTTTTTCATCATCTCAAATCAGAATAAAAACAAAGTTATGAAATATTTCATTTTGATCATCAAAATGTTTCAGATTAACAAAACATGCTGCATTGTACTCTTACAGAACACGATATATTGATCTTACTAAATATTTCAATACATTCTTACTGAAAACTCTGATGAAAGTAGCATGTCCCATGCAACATTTTTATTTATTATCTTCCTACATAAACCTTTCAGCTGGAAATTGTTCAGCCTGTTCTTAAAGCCTGGTTCAGGCCACTCATTTTCAAACCCTAGACTCATGGCATGTTACTGATATTACTGAGTATTTTTGCCTATAAATGCCTTATAACTAATGACAGTTATCACTAATATACAAAATACATACAATATACACAAAAGGCCCGATCTGAAGCATAGGAAGATTGCTATACACAGCAATGCATTAAAGCTTTAAAACATCTCCACCGTTCGCAAGTAGTTTTATTTGTTTTCTCTTTTTGCTGTTGCTTTGGGGTTTTGTGGGTTTTTTTTGTTTCTTTTTTTTTTTTATCTTGGAGATACTTACATACTTCCTCTTTCAAAAAAGAAACAATAAAAGGAGAAATTGCTAGCAGAAGCAAAATAAAATGGGTAGCAGAGCACGTAGCATAGGTCTCCTAGGTAAGTATTCTTTCTTAACTAAATCTTTTTTCTCTGCAGCTTCCAGTACCAAGGGAAAGAACCCTGGGCCAGTTTTGCAACAGCATTTCTGAGTATTGTCTGACTGCAGCATTATGATGGAAAGGTTTGTTGCAAGCTGCCAAATTAGGGACCATGATAATTACCTGAACCAAAGACTCTGAAGAATAGCTTCTGGGTAATGGAATTTGATAATACATGCTGTTCCTTTCATGCCGTGTGATACAGTATTATCCTAGAACTGTTGGAACAGTGGTAACAACTCCATGAAGCCTTCCTTCCATGTGCAGATCAGCCATGTCGACATGCAGAGCAATGCCCATTCAGTGCATACTTTCCTTTCCTTTTCTGTTATAGAATTTCTTGCTTCAAATAGCCTGCAGTAAAGCTTTGTTTTATTTGTCTTTCTCAATTATCATAGCCCACTGCATGCAATAATCCTTTTATACATTCTTTTAATTAGGTTGTAAAAGGTGGCCAGTTCCTTTCTGAAATGTATATTTATCCAATTAAGAAATATATAACTACTAGTATTTATCATTAATTATTATTTCACAGATACAAGGTAGGCAATTGCATTTTATTACATGCCATCAATAAGTCAAGAAAATGCAGAGTCAAGTTCATCTCCCTGCAATGACTAAAGTTGCACCTAGCCTAAAATTTGACTCACGCTAGGCACCGACAATTAAATAAATGTATGTTAAATGATACTAGGTGAGTGCGTGACAAATTCTTCAGCACATGTTTAGACTGCCAGACTGTTACAGGAAAATATCATCAAATGCATCATACATAATGTTATTGTGACACTGGTGACCATGTACAGCAGTGCTCATTTCCCACTTCAATCTATATCTAAAGTGCGATCTCATGTTTCTAAGATCATAGTTAGACTAAAGCTAGACATACATGTTTTCCACTGAACAATGTCAGCTAGGAGTATTTTTGAGTAGCAAAAGCCCTGGAGTAGACACAGTCGCACTGAGAAAAAACAGCTTATTTCATTCAGGGAAGTGGCATAAGCAATTCTGACAAAAGCACTCTTTTACTGTTATAAGTTGCACCCAGACCAGGAGGATTTTCAAGTAGAGTAGCCTGTCTTTTTGGTGAATGTCTGAATGACTGGGATTCAGTGAATTCCATCTGCTGGTTTAATCATCAATTTTCCCACTAAAGACCAGGTACTGACAGGGGACATGATAAGAACACTGATTTATTGCTCCTCTCTACAGCTCTACCAATATATATAGCAACAAACCTTTGCTATAAGGACTAGCTAAAAGGACTGAATAAACCCAGTGTTACTAAGTTAAGGCCTTGTCTACACACAACAGTTCAATTTCTTTAATTATATCATAAACTGTATTGATAAAAATGTTCCTTTGCTGCCATAACATTCTCTCAAATATTTAATATGCTCAGCTGGTCTGAGGCACCTTCACAGTGGTATAAGTAAAAACATACTAAATGAAAAATTATATGATTACATTATATAAGTGGACCACACTAAATTAAGGTCTTGCAGTGAAGTTTACCAGTTAAAACAAACAGGGAAGAAAAATTCTCCTGCAGAAGATAGTGCAAATAGACAAAAATTAATTTTTGATATCCAAGAGGGAGAGACAGGTAGGAGACCAGGTACTACAACACATAGAAACTAACCTAGTTTTTACTTCCTAAACAACAGAGCACCACGCACAAAGCATTCTCTTGTTTGGAAGACAGACAAACCCATAAAAGCAGTGGAAGATTTGCGTCTTGGTCCTTGGAAAGCAAAGAAACCATCCAGCAGTATGCTTTTTAGGCTCAGATCCTAGGCAGTGACAGTCAGAGCTGTCTTAAACTCAGCTTCTTAATAGAGATAGACAAGAAGAGAAGAAGAGGACTGGCAGGGTAAACTATGTCTGCTGTAGGTTGCAAGATAATATAGTAGAAGATGGAATATGTAACATAACTCTATTCTCTCACTGTAATTTAGCAAAACAGGCTATCCAGCTTGCTTGAGAACTCAGTCAAGTGCCAGATGATAATAATAAATTTGTAATACAGTCATTCAAAATCTTTTTTCTCTTTTCAAATTGTTAATTAAAAGTACTTCATTTTAAGAACATGGTTTATCAACCTCTTTCAGAAAAAATACAGTCAAAACCACAGGGCAAACAGACTGTCATGAAACATAAGGTTGTATATGCCATCTGGACATGGTCCTATTGTTAAGTCAAAGAATCACATGATTTCCCTCCAAGACTCAGTATTTGGGATGCATGGATTCAGGGGAATCAGAAATGGGACCAAACACTGACCCTTCTTCCCTAATTATGACACTTGCTGTATCATAAATCAAAATGAAATGAATAGAAACAATATTTGATATCGTGGCTATTTACCACAAACATGAATCACAGACAACAGAGGCTCTAAAGAGAAAGAATTTTGTTGATGTGTCCTGATTTATACTGGATAAGAGTGTACACTTATCAGATATTTGCTCTTACAGTGGTATTAACAGTGCTCTTGCAAAATAAAGCAATATACGAGGAAGACTGTATTTGATAATGTGCTTCTAGAGAATATAACATGATAAAATTCTTGGATAGCCCCTCAGCTGGCAGAACCCCATTGGAGTCCTGCCATTTACACCAACTGAGGATATGGCTGATTACCAAATTTTTACCCTAGGCAATGAAAAGTGTGTTTTGCAATGTGTCAGCTACACTTCACATGCAAGCACAGATCCATAATCATTAATGAATGGCAGTTAATTCTTCCTGTACACACTGGCAGAAACGATTAGTGGCTAAACTAATGAATGGAGCTCTACACCAGTATTCAGACAAGTGTGGTGGGATCTCATCTTGTTAGTCAACTTCAGTGAACTTCTGACTTCAATGGCAGTTTAGCAATGCTCATTTTAGCAACAACTCCCTGAGTCACCACAGGATCCCTTTGCACTCGTGAACAATATTCATAGACTATTCAGTATCATGATACTTTCAAATAAATTATTGGACACTTCATTTTTATTATTTACCCAGTGCTAATAACATCGCCATGACTTGGCATTAGATCTAATGTTTAACAACAGGGATTCAATAAAAGAATTGTATCCAATTTGGACTCCGAAGTTGACAAGTTAAATCAATGTAGTTCTAAGAAAATATATCCCAATGACAATGCAATAAACATACCGAAAAACTTTGGGAAGGGAAATGAATCTTAAAAGGTTACTGAACTAACAGAATTGAATGGCAGGATTTGGTTAGAGATGGGAAACAGCACAAATATTTGAAAAACATCCCAACTAAAAAAACCCATAATATATTGTCTTAAAACTTTGGAAAACGTAGTTTAGCAGCTAATGATGATACATGCAGAACAGAAGGGTAAAAAGGAGACATCTCCTGTGCTGGCTTATAAGAACAGTAACATCAGTACTTGGAATTTACATCTAAAAGGCGTTTTCCACCCACTTTCCACTTAAGCCAGAGTTTCTCCTTGCCTGCAACTTAGACCCAGTTTTAGCCTCTTTGCAAAAATTCTAATTCTTTAATTCGGGTTCATTTCTTATTAAAAGAAAACAAAAACCACGCAACTCTTTCTGAGCACATATTTGGGGAAAATAAATATTGCCGTGACTACAGCTCCACACACCTTCCCTCCTCCAATAAATCTTGAAAACAAAATACATGTCTCAGGAAAGCAAAAGGGATTGATCCCCTCCTCTTTCCCCCTGAACAGTAAGGAAGTTACTCTCTCCTGAGAGAGAGCATCAGGCTTTAGGTGCTGTGTTTGAGGTCCAGACTCCTACCTTGACTCCTACAATGGGAGATAAGCAGAATTTAGGCACCTATGTTAAAAAAGAATCAGCAGGATTAGCAACAGCCACCTGAATCTAGAGGGTATATCTAAAACACAGTAGATAGCTCTCTGGCCCAAAATCTTCGAGCTGGAACATGTACAGACCAAAATGTCCTGATATGGGAAAGGGAGTGCCTAACCCAGCCTAAGCAGCGTTGTGAATTAGACATTCATTTCTGCCTGTGTTTTTGGAAACCCCAATTAAGTAAGCATAGTATATGTACACTTAACATGCAGAGACTATGCTTCCTGAATAAGGGAGCCACCAAGCAGCCAGAACTGAAAAAACACAAGGACTCATTAAAAGCATTACTATATTGTTTATTGGCCAAGGTACTGAAAAATGTTGGTATTCTGTTTTTCAGACTGTTTTATTCTTTATAATAGATTCAAATACTCCATACTACTGACTGGCTTAATATCCTTTGACTTTCCAGCTGCACAGCAGTCCAGTTTCAAAAAGAATATTTTAGATTCTGGTAGTTAGTGTCTCCTAGATATCTGTTACTTCCTTTATTCTTTCACTCCCTCCTTCCCCCATCTCCCTATCGCAACCTTTCCCCAATGCTCCTAAGTGCGCAACTGAGTCTCAGGACCTTAGAGCTAGATCTTCAAAGAGTAGGAGCAAGGGTTAGAAAGAGTGCACAGGAGAAGCAGGATGAGAGTAACACCCCTCTCCTCAGCTGTTTCAGCTAAGTTTCAGAGCTTTCCCTTGTTTCAGTGTGCAGCATGTCTGAAATGCCTTCCCAGGCATCAAACCTTTATCTCCTGATACAGAATTTAATCACCTGAATTTATCTATGAATTCTACTCCTAAATTATAGGTGATCTAGCCTGTGCATCACAGTGAAGTCTCTTGTTTTGGTCAGATCATTGGTGCGTAAAACATAAGCCTTATGGTGCATAAATTGTGGGGTCTATCTTTCACCAGATTCATGCAATCCTCAGGTGGTTTGGCATATGGCTGATAATGTTCCTAATGCCAACAAAATAAAAAATAAGTGGCAATAAAGGCCTCTAAAGATTTGGACCTTGGACTAATCAACAGTGAATGGAGCCTATCAAAACCCATTAACTTAAGTAATGTGTCTCAGTGCCACATTCCACCACATGTAACACTACCTACCTCACCAGCTATCAGGCATGTGCCAAAAGAAATGGTGAGAGACTGTAAAGTGCTTGGGTACATCTCAAAGCAAACTGTAAGCGTATATGCTCTGTGGAGATATTTTCTCTTTCTCCACTATTTTAAGAAGAAGCATACAGCTGTTAAAATTTGTCTCTCTTCGGTATCTGAGGTAAAAAGTTACCAGTGGCTTTCTACCTTTCATTGAAGTTTCAATATTATTTTTTAACTAATATAGCTGTAGCTAGTGACAAAGATTCCATGAAGAAATGATGGTGCAGACTGAGATGCTGGCACATCTCTGATGAGACTAATGATGACAAACTTACTCTATAAGGAGAATACTTCCAGGGTTTTCTGTTCTCAAGTTTATCCCACAACCACTGCTGTGTATTTCACCATTCACACTGAATTTAATTCTATTCCACTTTGAGCTAAGACTTTTCTTTACATTTTAATGTCCCATCAGTACTTATTAATGAAGTAAAAATCTTCAAGAAGAGTGGGCACAACAATAAGAATTACACAGAGGAAGGCATGCTCAAACCTATCAAGACTATTCCAGTATACAATCATCCAAGAACTGAGGACCATGACCCTGCTTGTCAAATAAGCAACACCTTAGGTCTGTTTGTACTTTGATGAGAAATCTCTGATATCTCTGATAACACAATCTGAGGTTCTGAAAAACATAATGTTGCTGCTACACGAAAGGGTGCTCTTCCTTTTCATTCATATCTAAATCAGTGTTACATGGGTCTTAACACAGATATCAGAAGCAAAGTGGTTTAGTGAAGTGATCCTTTGGCCGAGAGCCAAAAACTTCTAAGTGCTATTCTTAGAAACGCATTATATCAATGTGTGCTTTTAGGCAAATCACTAATCCAAACCACATCACTCTCCTTATTTGCAAAACTGGGAAATAAAGACACCTTCATGTTTTTGCAGAGTTCTTTGAAATCCATGCCTTGAAAGGTTCATAAGAGCATTTGATATTGATTACTATTGTTACTTAAGTCGTAGGAAAACTGAGAACAGCCACTAGTTAATATTTAAAAGGCAGTATGAATTGTGTTTATCTCCAGGGTGTGAGTTAAAGGGTGTCTTTGACCTCCTCTCATCACTTGTTATGGAGGAGAATATTTCAAATAAAATGTGGCAGATAATAGTGGTGTCTTGGCCATTTTCCAGTATAAACACTTGCATTTTGCTTACTTAAAATTCAGTGAATTGTGTATGTTATTCTTCAGTACATGCTCCATATTATTGTGGGATGTTATTGAAAAATGCCTGCAATTGCTATTCTTAATATCTGTTATTTACATTTGATAGTGGTGTATGGTCAAATTCTGCTCTCAGTGCCCGTGCAAACCCAGGAATGTCATGCAAGCACAGGAAAATCAGTGGAGTTTCCTGGTTGTAATCAAAGTCACAATTTGTTAAATTGAAATTGAACTCTATGATCTTCCCAGATGAAAAAAAGCTATAAAAGGGGGAAGGGAACACAGTCTTGAAGAATGACCAATAACACGTACTGAAGGCTAAGCTGTTACCATGAGGCCCCTTTGATGTGCCCCTAGTGCAACACTGCAAAACTGAAACACTTCTGAAAACTTCAGCCGGGCCTTTATCACAAGCCGATACTGGACTTAGCTATGGACAGACAGAGCTTAAAGCAGAAATTCACTAAATGACCATACAGTAGCCTGAGGTTTATGACAACAGTCATACATCTAGCATACAACTTTCTGTGTGTTCACCACACAGGTGATGGACGCTAGTTATGGAGCTGCCACAGAAGTATGCTTTCTGTTCTGGCTCATTGTGACGGGCTTAAAGACATTTGTAGTTAAGTACTGGACCAGCCTTGTTACAGCCTAAGAACCAGCCTTATTAAACTAACGTGCAACGTGCTGACAGTTTAGCTTACATTGGCAGGGATAATAGGCAGTACTTGTGTGGATATCATTATATAATGACTCTTCTTAAAAAAATAAGTATTGTCTGATCATCTTTGAAAACTATGATTTTAGTAATAACATCATATACTGCCTTTGAAAGGAATGTTCAGAGATAAGCAGGATTTACCTACTTATTTTGCGTTTCCAGTGCAGAGGATGCAATGGAAGCAATATAAGCTGCAGAGAGATGTGTTTTGTCACATGGGAAGCCATCAAGAAACTCTTCTAGAAGAAGAGACCATACGCAGACTACAACAGCATGATGCATGAGTCACATTGCTGAAATCAACTCTTGGATTCAACAGTGCGATTTGAAGGGACAAAACCATTATTTTCTGTAGCCATTCAAGCAAGAGAAACCTACTAACTCAATTGCCAGCACGGCTACCAGAAGGAAATTGTGTATTCCTTTTAGTATTCAAGACATTGCTCTATTGCCTTATTCATATGAAATTCAGCATCTCTTTTGAAAACAGCAAAACAATGACTTTGTCTCCATTTTAATTTGGAAGGAGTCCAAATTAAGCTATTATGAGAGACAAACGACATAATGAGAGCTGCATGCAATTTACTGTAAAAAATGAACAAGCAAAATGACCTCTCAAATGTTTGCATTTTTCTTTTTTGAACTTACTGAAATTTTAATGTTCTAGGTAGTGAAGTCAAGTTTCATATTCAGCTTTCCTGTTAACGTCAACATGCACATGACAGGTTCCAACTAAGCAGAAAAACAGGACATTAGGATGCCAACCTAGCATTCCGTTATTATCAAGAATAAATGAACTCAACTTACACAGAGGTTCTGTATTAACTGTTTCCAGAATACAGTCCTATGTACAATACTGTCTCGTAGGAATTTGTCTGACTGGCAAACATTAGATGTTCTGGCAGTGAAAAGAAACACTGAGAGCTTTTATTTTTCTGAGGCTATAATTGTGAACAAAAATATACTGGAAGCACCAGTGAAAACACAGGCTCCTGGACCCTATGATCACAAACCTTTGGAGTAGTAAAGTCTGCCAGCTCATAGGAGAGGTCATCTTCAGTTTTGCAGCTTCAGGGTTTTAATCCTAAGTCAATCAGATCCATAATAAGTGATGAACATATTATGTTAAAAAAAAACCAGAAAAACCCTATAATCATGTTTTATTTCTGAAGCCCTCTGTATTTCTTTGCAAGACCTAGTATCTTGATTCAGTGGCTGGTGGTGTTGGTTCTGCAGACTATCGCAGTGGTATCATCTCCTGAACAAGAATGGGAAAAGACTAAAACAGCAGAAAAGTTGTCAGAGTCTGCCTGCACAGGACTGAAGTAGTGTGACTAGCCAGGGACTAGCCTAGGACTGGCACTATCCTGGCCAGTATATATGCTGTATTCTATAGTAAAAGGAGTACTTGCTACAGACGGTACTTACTGTTTTCTATCATACAGCTCCTGTTTCACATTCCTGATCTGACATGATTACATGCATTTCTAAGGTTACACTTACACTCCAATGCGTTGAGGCACACCCAGTATCATGCACAAACCAGAAGTTGTTAAAGGCCAGCAGGCTATTTGGCTAGATACATTTGAGGCATTTAAATATTATTCCATTCATGTGCTGGTATTAATAGCATCTACATGTGTAAAATTTATATCAGTGGATATAAAACATCATCACTCCAGTAAATTCAAGGCCACATCATTTCAGCTCAGCAGCTGGCAATACAGGATTTAAAAAGATACACTTAAGATATACTTTTCTAACGATGAAATACAGGAATATGTCTGTTGATGGTTATATGTTCTCCACAATACGCCTCTCTGTGCTGTAAGGTTAGGCTAGTTTACATTCCATAATCAGCAGTGCCCCACCAGTGGGGTTTTAATATGCTTTATTAGCTTAATATGCCTGAACATTGCGCTTGCGTGTAGAAAGGCTAGGGGATTGTCAGCCCTGGATCCAGCTGCAGTGAGAACAGAGCTTTGCAGCCCTGAAGCCCCGACTGTACAACAGAGAGCACACATGGCATCTGACTGGGCTAACGGGCCGGAGGAGTTACAGGTCTTGTAACTCTCCTCTCGCCATTGTGTCATTACTTCATTCCATCAAAACTGAAAAATAAAACATGTGAAGCACTCTGCAGTGACCTGCGTAATCCCACAGAGGTCACAGCAGAGACTGATTTATGATGACTGACAACTGCCAATGATTATGAAAATTGGTAGCCAGTATAGCATATATTACTCATGCCTGCGGAACAGGGCACAGAGAAATCATTTTCCCTTTTAGTATTCCTAAAGGTTTACTGTTCTTAGCTTTATTCAAAGAAACTTAAGGCCCTGGGAAAATGATGCAGCATATATAAACAGGGCAAACATTATGTCAAGCTATTTTAAAAATGTCAGTCTGTTAGTTGATGTAAGGTTCTGACTTAATATGTAAGAGAAAACGAATGAGTCTGAAAATCTCTGTTTAGTAGTTTAGAAAATGGGATCTGAGATTGCTTTAAACAAGGTCATAAAGACCTCTCAACCTTTCCTTTTATTTATTTTCTTGCAAATATATTGACTGGCTTGATGGTGCACCACAGACAATTATCTACATGCTTCACATAATGAAACAGTATCATTACTTTATCTGGACAAACTCCTAGTGTAATTGGAACCAAAGTAAAACATCTCTGAGACTGCGAAGAAGTGTCAAAACAAGAAATAGAATAGCATAGACCTGAGATGTTTTCCATTTGCAGACCTTCATATAGGTGTCTTTTTTCATACTTTTAGCCGTATATTGGAAAGCATAATTTGATGATAGATGTGAAACTGTGTATTAGTTTTTATTTTGACAAATTCATTAAACATCACATAGCTTGAAAAATGAACCAGGAGGCACTAAGCCAGCCTGGGAAGATTGTACTTCATAAACTGAATTGCTCACATGGGCAACATTTTGGTGGAAGTTATAGATTTTCTAGCATATCCCTGATAGATAGCACTAATATAACTTCAATAAAAACTCCGGATATGTCAATATAAAATTTTTCCTAGCATCGAAAGATGTAAGATACTTCAGCTAATAAATTGGAAGACTCCCTATTCCTCACGGTACGCTAACTTACACATCGGATTATAGCAAGTATTGAAACCATCTAAGGTACAGCAGGCAGCTGTAGGTATGCTGCCTATAAAAGTTGCACTAAATTAAGTTATCAATGTACTATAGGCAATAAATGGAATTTAAGATGTAGAACAATAATTTCTGTAAAATGTTAGCATTCTTCTATTTTTAACTGTTAGATAACATACGATTTTTCAAAACTGACAGATGAATGAAAACGATAAACAGTATTTGCTGCATACAATTGATGTTCTTTCTCTTTGTTCCCAACATATGACCTTTCACTTACCTCCTTAAGATTTACTGACTTTTTTTTTAAATTGCTACCACTTCCAAATTGATTTGGTACGAGGGGTGCAAACAGGTATCTTGTTCTGAAAGAAAAACAGATAAAGGACTTAGAAGGCTGCCACTGCATGAGGACAAGATAGCGTGTATATATACACACACGTGTGCCTATGTGTATGCAAACAAACACAAACATAGAGCTTTAGATTTTGTCAAAGTTTAAATTATACATCTATTCCTGCATCTTACAAACAATGACATACCACAATAGGATGCACACTCACAAAATGTGACTGGAAATAGCTGCCTGGTTGTTTTTACACATTCAATTACCAGTGACTGTAAATAGAAGACAAGGAAATTCACAAACGTTTGAATAATGACAGTTTTTAAAACTGAAAGAAGATACCCTGGAAGTTACCATGTTTGAAGTAGGATGCTGGCAGGAATTTGAGACACTACTTGGGCTTGGCTAAGAAAATTCTTCAATTTTTGATACAAAAATTTATTAAGTTAGGATGAAATTGGCAGCATGTACCATACTTAGATGGCCACAGATGGCTTCCTCAGGCATACTAACCATTCGATACTTTCACAAGGTTCAAGAGAGACTTCCTAGCCAATGTTACAAATAGATTGTACAGACTTTGTGATTATACAGTAGTTTCAAAATAATTACTGCATTATAAACCAAAAACTATGTTCAAATGTGTCTAAAGTTATGTTAACGCACTTTTAATCCTACAGAGGTAAGTATTCAAAAGTCAGTGCATCTGAACAAGGCATGATCAGTGTGATGCAGTTCCTTAATTGTATGATCTCAGATTAATAAAAAGCACTTTAAAGGCCCAAAACACTGCAATGCATCTGACTGAGAGGAAACAGTGTTCATTGCTAGCTTTCATATTCTTGAGTCACAGATTCCTATATTTAAATATTAGCACCAACACAACGTAGGGGTTTTTTTTTTCTATCATCACAGGCACTTTTTTGTACATCTACCTGGTATTTGCTTCTAGTCCACCACAGTAACATGATAATATATAATGAAAGGTTTTTTCATTTGAGTTAAAAACAGAGGAAAATACATTAAATCTCTTCAACTGGTGAAATCACCAAATTTTCAGCGATCTGCAGACAGCTGTTCTGCATTCAGTGAAGGTAGATGCTCCATACTCATATGAGATACGTTTCTTAGAATACCGTTTATCCTTACTCAGGAGCCTTACTATTCAGGTTGCTGAATACTAATGGATAACATTAAACTGGTCAATAGGATCTGAAGACATATCAATACCTAATATGGATATACAGTTCTGCCATGGTTGTATGCAACTTCTGGCATAAAACGCTGTTCTCTAAGAAACGTACAGCTTTGGCAGCTGTCCAGATTTCGACTGGAATAGAGTTAATTTTCTTCCTAGCAGCTGGTATGATGTTGTGTTTTGGATTTAGTATGAGAATAATGTTGATAACACACTGATGGTTTCAGTTGTTGCTAAGTAGTGTTTATACTAAGTCAAGGATTTTTCAGCTTCTCATGCCCAGCCAGCAAGAAGGCTGGAGGGGCACAAGAAGTTGGAAGGGGACACAGCCAGGACAGCTGACCCAAACTGGCCAAAGAGACATTCCATACCATATGACGTCATGCCCAGTATATAAACTGGGGGGAGTTGGCTGGGAGGGGCAGATCGCTGCTCAGGGACTGGCTGAGCATCGGTCAGCAGGTCGTGAGCAATTGCATTGTGCATCACTTGTCTTTCTTGGGTTATATTTCACTTTTGATTTGTTATCTTCCTTTTCATTATTATTATTAATTTTATTATTATTATATTCAGCTTCAGTGAAGTACTTCCAAGTACACAGTACTAGGAAGAAAAAGATGCAGCTTCAGAGTGGTCTGACTGCCGGGGAAAGCAAGATACCATTCAGTACCATTTCTTTAAAAGAATGCACTGTGACTCCCTGTACACTCACACTGCAGCACAAAGGGTTGAAGCTTTCTTCACCTATGTCTTTGGGCCCCTGGCAAAGAAATTGCTTTTCTTCTTCCTCAGTTTATGCAGGCTGTGCTGTTTCCAGAGTAACAAAGTGATTCACTACATAACCCAGAGTAGTCTTCCCTAATTCCCATCTAACTAGTAAAAAAAAAAAATAAATAAAGACAATAAATTTGGATGCTTTTTAAATTATTATTATATTGATGTGACTCGAAATTCAATTTCTTGACTCTCAAAAACTACATTGGATAATTTGGAAAAACTATTTATTCTTTCAGTTAAGACAATGGATGATTTTATTCTTCCTAAAACAATACCCACAAACTGCCCCTCTTTTTGCTGTCTGAGCCAAAGAAATGAACAGATGTAGAAAACCTTTTGATTTTGTCGTTGCTCAAGTACAATGGAAGAGGAAGAGGGTGTTATATCCATAACATGGTTGAATACAGTACTGGTAAATACTTGAGTAAGATCTTCTCTTCTGTGAACAAATGCAATAATTTCCATAATTTATTCATTAAATGTAGAAATGTACAGGGCATAAATTCCCTTATGTTTTTTCTCTTAACAAATACGTAACTGGTTCATCTAATATCCATACTGCATATTCTTTCAGAATTATTATTTCACTTCTGAA
The DNA here is from genome assembly GCF_018139145.2 of Gymnogyps californianus. Lineage (NCBI taxonomy): Eukaryota > Metazoa > Chordata > Aves > Accipitriformes > Cathartidae > Gymnogyps > Gymnogyps californianus. Next base: position 8,229,477 of record NC_059482.1, read on the forward strand.
AAGTGATGAACTCACAAGACAAAAATCAGCAGATGCTACTATCACTACACTGGTTTCCAGAGAAGTATCTGTGGTTAGAGCAGAATTCCCACACTGTGGATCAAAAGCAGAATTTAAACTGAATTACTGAAGTACCTATAGAAATTTTCTCTGTAAGAAGGTTAGATTGGAGGAAATGCCATCCTGTACAGAAATACTAACTTGCACACTAAGGTAGTGCTACAGAGTTCTCACCAGAAGTTGGAAAATCAGAACCATTTTAGTCCTAAAATCTTTAGTCCATAAAACATGTTTTTACATGCTCTGTATGTTTCTTGTTTGTTTTCAAGAAAAGACATCATTTTGAAACTAAAAGCTCTTTTGAAGGTGAAGTATTTATCAAAATCAGGGGGCTACAGTCAGGAATGTTTAGAAGGAAGTTCTGGGGGCAAAGTTGCTAAGAACACACAGCAGTTTGCCTTGGTTTGTCCTCCTGACCGGAGAAGAAAGCCAGATCCCTCTTTGCTTACATCAGTCCTGTTTCTAATAGCAAAGCCACTTATTGATGGTCCACCCACATTGCTTGCAAGCCATAATGCACTGGAATACTAAATCAGATAATAGTAGAGGTTAATAAAATTTGAAAAGCTTAGAGATTTGACTAGACAGAGAAAAGCTCTTCAAGTTCATGAATCTCCTTACATTACTGTTACCTTCTGGCAGAGCATTCCCCACCTGTTAGGAGGAAGCAATTATTGTAGGTGAACAGACTGCATGGATGACCTGAACCTTGTTCACAACACATGAGAAAATAAAATACGACATATCGCTCAAATGTCTGAAAGATTTTTAAAGCTGGTGGAGACGAAATAGCAATGAAAGTGGGGAGATTGAAGGCTGGGCTGGGGGTAGGCCTATAAGACCATAAAAGCACTAAGAGGAGGACTTACTGTATAGACACACTTGAAATGGCATTCCAGAAGAACAGCAACTTAAAATGAGATATATGTTTTATAGTAAACATATGTGTGTGTGTATATATATAGTACACATATGTATCTCATATCACCAGTGATGACAGAAAAAGTAGGTACTCATGTATGTGAACATATGCATGCCAGAAAGCTGTATCTGACAAAACAGGCACAAGTTTTCTGGGGTACCTTTTAGTAGGCTAAAACTTAGCCTCTTGTAATGTGAAGGAAGTTGGCACCAATTTAAAATTTAATTTCAAATTGATTCAAAAATAGTCCAATTCAGACTTTAAGGGCAGTACTTAGAAATTAAATTTATTGGACTGATTGGCAAAGGCATATTATGATTGAACATATTTCCTAGCTTTAAAACTTATACAAATTATTTTGGACACTGCAACTGTTAAAAATTTATGCAGATACAGAAAAGGAATAATGTTGCTGAATGTTTAATGCTATTCATTTCCCAGCACTGCCTAGGAGTAAACAGGAATGACACTTTCCTTTCTGATTATGGGCTGTGAGTAAGATCAGCCGGCTTCTTCATGCTGATTTCTCTGTTCTGTGTGCTTCTCTCATAAACCTTCGCATCTGCCTTAGTCTTGCTGCCTGCTAGCATATGGTGCACTTGTGTGTGAATGTACTTGCGCAAAACAAGAATAAAGTGGGTTTTTGTTTGATACATTTCCTTCACCAGACGCGAAAGCTATTCCTTTCATATTGTACTAGACAGATAATGATCTCTAAACACACTAATTGCCTTAAAGTTTTTCCTTCCTGATTTTAGCTATGCTGTGATTTCTTTCTTATCATATCTCCTGTTCTCATCACAATAAAAATACCTAAGAACAATACATAAAAAGGGAGATTTCAGTTTTCATCTATACAGAAATCTATTTTTTGGGCTGTGTGAATCAGCCTTGTGAATATTATCCTTGGATTGCTTTACCAGTGTATCTTTACTTACACAGTTATGCAATTGTTATTCGATTTTCAAATCCAATGCAAAATAGATCTAGATCTTAAACGTAATCATATTATTATCTATTTTAGATTTATAGAAAAACAAGGCTGAATATATGAATAGGGCCTTACTGATGTGTTTTAAAGCTCACTCAGGCATTCTTCAAAATGATGGTCAACATGTTGATTCTGACTAAATGAAGCTGAAAATCAGATTTTCTCAATATATCACATCAGCATACACATCTGCTGATCAGTGTTAATTAGTCCTGTATTTTCCAATTTGTAATCTGTGTATGTTTTATGGGGATGTAAGTAGCATATATAATCTCTCTTTGGAAAGCCTCTGCTGAGCAAGTGACGAATAAATTGCTGTTAATGTAAACATTAATGAAATTGAATGCCAGTATGGAAAAGGTCTCAAGTTTAGAGGGAAAATCACCTTTCTTCCATGTATCTTACTGTTGAATTGTAACTAACTAAGACCATGATCTTTTCTGAATATTCAATGACAAATAAATAGATTTGATTTAGCATCTTTTATGCCACCTTCAAGAGCTAATCACTTCACCATTAGCATGAATGCATACCAGTCAGTCTACAATGGTGAATTACATTTCCATCCATTGGATGAAGAAATAGAAAAAAGAGAGAGAAAGGGGGAAAATTTGCATAAATTAGTATGAAATTATTTAATCTGAGAAAGAAGAGGTCAGCATATAATGCCACAAAGTGCTGAATACTTCACAGAAATGTAATGACCTATATTTGGCCTAAACAAGCTATTGTATGACCAGAAATGTACCATTACTGTGAACAAATGAGGGATTGCAGTTATAGTATGTAAATGGTAATAAATATATAAAGTACAATCTGTTGTCAAGAACAGAGAAAGCATTTAAATTATAGTGCTGTTGTGCACTTTAATAACGCTCTTTATGTTATTCACCCTTCAAAATTTCTCTTGTTCTTACAGGACTTGTCTTTCCTCAAAAAACCCCAACCAGTGAAAGAAGTGAAGCTAAACAAGAGTCTTTTTATGAATTTCCCAAGGTATGACTATGCAAATATACAAACTGGACTGAACATTTCTACAGAAGGAATGTTTACCTTTAAGTTTGGACAAGAAAAGGAAGAATTTGTGAATAGTTCACAGAGGCCAATTGGAACACTGCAGTTTCTTAGATTCAGTGCAAATACAGATAAAATAGGTTATCTAAAATAAGAAAAAGCATTAAGTCAAAGAAGGCCGAAGAAGTGAGATGACTTAAAACTTAGTTATCTATGAGTCTTACATATATTCCTTTTTCTAACTATGATGAGGTGTACACAGAAATCTACTCATTCAAAAACATTCTCCTCCTAAAGCTAACTGAAATAGAAACACCTTCAGTCACATGCTTCTACATAATAATTAGAGGGACGCAGACCACAAAATGGAAGTGATCCTCCTGAGGAAACCTAGGGGACTGTGATGATGTGCTAAAAGAGATAGGAAGCTAATTGATGAAATGAAGAAAGGCAGGAGGGATTTCTACACAAGACATGGGAGGGACTGCATTAGTTGTTGAGAGGACAAACACTGGTGCTCTGCTGCTAAGTGCTGACAACCATCAAGACTCGCTCATGTCAACAGAAACTGAGAAGACACAATGTTTCATAGCAACCTGACTTTGGAGAACAAGACTGAGAGGGTAAAAAAGGACGGAAATAGCACGTGAATTAATGCAAACTTTAAGCTGAAAGCAAAGCAGAGCAGCAGAGCTGAGGTCTTAAAAAAAAAGTAGATTATTTGCTAGAGCCTGGAAGTCTCAATCTACCAGGCCTAAATAGTCAACAAGAGGAATGTAAAATGGGAGGTCTGGGGTTTGGTTTTCTTCCTTTTCCTTTCTTGTTTGCTTTCTAGATGCTGAAAGCTGGGGAGACTGGGTAGTGAGAATTATTTTGCGGTGTTACATTTATGTTCTTTATTAAAAAGTACCATTGTTCAAGCAGATCCTACACTACAAAAAACATGCAAAGTTTTTGCAAGAACACGTGAAGGTCTGTGGCACTTTTTCTCACTGCTAAGGAGTAAAGGAAATACTTTCACTGATGTAGATGAAGAGATGCTACAGTCCAGAATACCTATAAATGTAAAGGTTAAAAAAGTCTACAAAAATACCTCTTGAAATTTAAAATATTATTTATGAAAGGAATGTTTTAAAACTTTTTAGAGCAACTACTAGTGACATTTTATCCTTTAAGGATGAGAAAAATAGTCTGAAACATAAAAATAACAATTTTTTTTTTTTCCTTCAAATGTGGAGCACGCTCAGGTGAAGCTGAAACTGAATTCCCAGCTAAAACTCTGCTGCAGCTTGCAAAGCTACCTAAATCGAAGTGACAGTCCAACCAGGAACTGAGAAATACGTCACAACAAATTCCTTTAAAATGTAAAATAATTGCACATGCTCTGCAGACCATTACCATTTTGTAATTGTAAAGAGAGATGAAGATTGCACAAGGATATTTCAGGCATTCTTTACTCTTATCCTTATCCACGTTTTTAGTGATTGCAACTTTTTTATTCTATTGCTATGTTTATTAAAAAGGTGCTTTATGTAGAACACCTTCTAGGCCTATAATCTTAAGGAAATCTTTCTTTACATCGTGTCATTTGCATTTTTTCATTATTTTTTACTATGAGTAACCTGTGTAATTCATTCCATGAAATTATTTTTTTCTTTAAAGAAATTAGACCTACTTTTTGGATCATTAAGTAGTGCATAATCTTCAAATGGGACATTTAAAACCGTGATCAGTGACATCACCATGACAACCGATTAAGAAATGTCTAGAGAAGCTTCTGAAAATGTAATTTTTTAATATAATACATTTAAATGAGTTCATCAGAACAAAGCACCCTAAGTAGATTTATTGTGAACTGAATATCTAGAAATAATTTGGCTATATAACTAACACTAAAAATCTTCTCAATGTGACTTCAATAGATTGAGGGGGGCATCAAAATTCTCCCTGTGACTTCGACAGATTTAGCAGGGGGGGAAGCATCAAAAGAAAAATTTGGTTTTCTTGCACTAACAGACAAACCTTCACTTCAGTACATGAGTTACAGAAGTACGGGTGCTGATCCTGCCACCACTTTGCACTGCTTTTATTCAGATGGCAGCTCTAGCAGAGAAAGGTGCTATCTCTGAGCACAGAAGGCAGATCTGATCTTTATGACAAATGTCACCAAAGACATTATCTGATTCCTGTTTTAAGTATGTAAAGGTCCAAAAGCTAATTCTTCAGAACCCCTGCACAGAAGCTACCTGACTTTAAAAAGCTCTAAACTTCCTCAGTACATAGGTTTGTATCCTTAAGGATGAATGTACTTTAGTTGGAGGCATTAAAGAAATTAGCTCCTTAAACACCAATGGGATTTACAGACCAAGCCTCAGCCCATCTTTTCTAAGTCTTTTGGTCTTGCTACATCACACATTGCATTTCATTAATTGTCTTTTGGTGCATACTTCTTCCTGTATCATTTAGAAATTCTGCTAACTTGTAGCTACATATTACACCAGGTGAGGGCCTCTAAGAATTAGGCATTGCTGAAATCCTTGTTGTGCTTTAGCCCCTAGTTACTACAAGATGCTTTGCCCATTGTCCTGCCTGCTCTAATGAGTGAAATTGGAAGCAGCACAAACATCATTATGGCACACAACAACAGTAAAATATAAACAAAACACGCTATAAAATGCCTACCTGCAATATATTGTGTTACAAGGTTATATAAATTATATGCTCAGTAGTTGAGGAAAAGGCACTCACGAGAGTAAAAACCAATCAAAATAATATATTTAAATGTATCACAAAAGCTTAAAAAGAGAAAAAAACCCCTAATTTTACAGATAATCTGTTTGAAGAGATTAGTTATACTTCACAAGAGTAAACTACCCAGCACTCTTGCTGTAAAACTCCTGGCTCATCCTCAAAATAGCTAAAATAATATCGGAATTTCTTTCTCGCATCTTCCTTTTTCCAATCTGTCCATTCAAGTTATGGCTTGTTCTTGTCTTTTATGGTTATGTCTCCTGCTTCTGCCAGCTGTGTTTATTATGCCCTTTTCCAGATTAGATCTTGCGTTAGTTACATCTGTTGCAAGCAGAATGCATGTTTACAATAAAGCATTTCCAAAATACTGTATTGTGGTAAGTGTTGTGGTTGCATGATTGGGGCAGGGGGTGCGTGTGTGTGTTAGCTTTCCACATAACATACAGCTTTCCCTTAGAATGATATATCTTTTTCCTACTGCAAGGAGTTGATGGTAGGGGCAGTATCTCAACTACTGTAAACTGGCACTGCTCTATCTACATTGTCTGGGTCTGTGATATTTTATATCAGCTGCAAATCTGCCTCTTAAACCATGCCTCCTAAAATATTGTGAATCTAGGCATTTTTTAGTCCAGAATTTTGTCTAAGACTGATAAAACTGTCTACTGACTTTGGGATGCTCACCCTCAAAATGCTTTAAAGCAGTTGCAGGAAAAGGTTTTAAATGCCTTCTGAAAATTGGGTGTTTTGAATTGAGGCATTCCCAAATCACCAATCCCTTTTGAAAACCCAGGCCATTATACTTACAAAACACAGACTCTCTATTAAACTCCTTGTTATTCTTTTACTAATGAGACACTTTACCAGCCTGTCATCACCTGCTGTGATTAATTCTCTACTTGTAAAATTTTAGCTCTCTCTCTGCTGCTGCTGTTAATGTGCTTTGTACCAAATAAAAATGAAGTTGATGTTTACAAATCCTATCTGGAGGTTGCTTTAAAAAAGCTCTGTTTTGGCTTACATTAATGAGGCCAAGTGTACTGATTTTTGTTCAAAATTGTTCTGGATAATTAAACACTGTAACAGACTACCACGGAAGGTGTGAAACTCATCATTGCTTAAAGAGCTTTATAATATAGTATCTTCTAAAATATATGCTTTGTTATTACCTGCCTATGGTTCACATACACTGGAATTTAGATTTGAAGATCGTATGCATTCTTTTAATCTTAGTAACATTTGTGAATCTAGGAATAAGCATGAGAAAACATTTCTAAAAACCAGGATCTATGTAGTCATATAGCCATCTTGAATAAAAACTGATAGAAAAAAACTACCGCACAGAATCTTGCACTGTGGAGTGCACATTGCATTACTAAGAACAGTGTGAAATTCATCTCAAGCAGATCAGGAAACAAGAACTATAAGCAACAGAAACCTGCAATTCTGTGCTGTGTCACCCCTTCTCTTTGAGCTGCACAGTTCTCCAGGAAAGGACTTTCCCTAGCATGTTATCTAAAGATATAAGTCAACATGCAGTTGTTGACTTGTATAATGAAGAGTATACCCTCTCCTCCAATTCTGCATATTCTGAACCCAATCCAACTCACAATCCAAGATTGTGTAATACTTTCCACAATGCATGTGAAATGAAGGAGATGTTACTACTGTTAAGTAGATCTTTGTTGAAGATATTTTTTTAATTGCTAAGTAGATCTTCGGGATGGTCTAGGACCTTAATAGACAACATAAGTGAAAAATAGTTCTGAATTACACTTTCACTGTCACATAGTAATGTACTTGCAATTCAAGACTGGATGCCTGAGCATCCTCCTGTATTAAAAGAACTTCAGAAGCTATTCTGCCTCACAATTTATGAGGAATGAAGGAAGACAATGTCTAATTCATCTAAAAAGCACAGTGGCAGTGTTCAGATTGCAGGCCTCTCAGGAACTAATGTATTTAAAGAGCTTTCATGCTGGAGACAGTTAGCTTTCTCCCTTTTTCATACTAAATAAATTTCATTAAATTAAATAGGATGAAACCATCTGCTTTCTTTAAGTCTTCTAATCTTAAAAT